>NC_134399.1:61345425-61663410 GCF_050003625.1 Haematobia irritans | reverse complement strand
CGATTAAGTTTCAGGCTCACTTAGACTATTCAGTCCATGGTGATACCAGTCCATGGTGATACCAAATGCAGGACACTTACACAAGAGGTGTTTAATTGATTCCTTTTCCTTCGCACCATGTAGGCTTGCCAGATTTCAAATTAGCAAATCCAGTACATTCAAGAAGAAAACAGTACATTTTTTATTTTAGCAATAAAAACACGAAAACATAAACAATTCAACAACAAACATTAAATGAATAAAATTAAATGAATATTGCGAACGATTTTAGCCAGTTTTGTTTTTCCGCACGTAAAATCGGAGGTCACTTTTGAATCTGTAAACATTTGCTTCACCAGTTTACCTGTGCAATCTGTGGATTGGTAACTGTGGCTATGCATCACGGTGTGTTAAGCTCAATGACAAGGGACCTCCTTTTTATAGCCGAAATACTCAGAAATGTCACCAATATTACTGAGGTGGGATAATGCACCTCTGAAAACTTTTTGGTGTTTGGTCGAAACTGCCGTAAGGGAAATTGGTGCAAATTACCACTGACGAACCTATCACAGGACTGGTACCGGTGATCAAGTTTGTCGCAGTTTTTAAATAGTCATAATTTAATGATTTCCATACTCGCTTGATATAAAAATGTTATTGGATCTAAACATTTAGTGAAGTAGAATTACCAGAATAACCTATTGTTCAATATATTTCATTTCTGGAGCGATTCGGATAACCAAACTGAAACAGATTCCTAAGGGTTTGTCCAAGACTGGTTCATGACGGCCTGTCTATGGAGTGATACTACTAAAATGTCCCAGGGCATGATACTACTAAAATGTCCAAGGCGTGTCCTAAAGTGTAAATTTACCCCGTCAATGACAAACCCATGTTGAAGTGATCGGTCCCTTCCATACGTCTTGACCAGACCTAGGACTGGTCCATGCACACCAGGGACTAGTCCTGTACCGGTCCTGTGGTTGATCCATTTTCCGTAGGGTGGGTTAGAACCCACGATCCTATGTATGCAAGGCGGGCATGCTAACGATTGCACAACGGTGGGGGCTATAGGAAACCGATACACACCATATTCGGCACACCGGTTTGTAATCCTAATAAACATTTAGATTTCCTATTTCAGGGAAATCGGATTGAAAATACGGTCTCTAGAAGCTCAAGAAGAAAAATCAGGAGATCGGTCTATAAGGGGCTATACCAAAATATGGACCGATACACCCGATTTTCGAGACATCTATTTGTGGTTCTAAAAATTTCAGGCAAATCGGATAGAAAATAAGGTTTCTAGAAGCCCAAGACCCCAAATCGGGGGGTCGGTTTATATGGGAGCTATACCAAAACATGGACGGATAAACCTCATTTTCGACACATCCTATTTTTGGTCCTAAAATACCTATAGTTTTCCTTTTCAGGAAAATCGGATGGAAAATACGGTGTCAAGAAGTAAAATTGGGAGATCGGTCTATATGGGGGCTATAGCAAACATGGACCGATAGGCACCATTTTCGACACACTTATTTATGGTCCTAAAATACCTCAAGATTTGCAATTTCATGCAAATCGGATAGAAAATATGGTATCTAGACGCCCAAGAAGCAAAATCGGTCTATATGGGGCCTATTCCAAAACATGGACCGATATAGCCCATCTTCGAACTTGACCTGCTTGGAGACAAAAAACGAGTTTGTGCAAAAATTAAGCAAGATAGCTTTAATATTGAAGGCTGTAGCGTGATTACAACAGACATCCAGCCGGACATCGTCTTAGAATTTCTGCCTGATCAAGAGTATATATACTTTATGTAGTCGGAAATCGATATTTCGATGTGTTACAAACGGAATGACAAACTTATTATACCCCCATCACCATTCTATGGTGGTGGGTATAAAAAGTAAAATTGGTGGACATTTCGTTTTTAAATTTCTTCATTCTTGAGTCCTATGACAAGGCCATATTCATGGGAGATGGTCCAAGTCTGCTCTACTACGGGGCACAAATTGGGGATCCAAAATGATTTTAAACAAATTCATTATAAATGAAATGCATGGAGGTCATGTCCTTTATATACACAGAAAAAAATTTCACGAAAATTTTTCCAATTAAAATCTTAATTGAGTTTTAAAAAATTTCCAATTAAAATGTTAAGATAGGTCGCAGTTTTAGTCCAATCGACTTCAAATTTGGCACAAGTATGTGTTTTGGCTCAGAATAGACCCCTATTGATTTTGGAAGAAATCGGTTCAGATTTAGATATAGCTCCCATATATATATTTCGCCCGATATGGACTTATATGGCCCCAGAAGCCAGAGTTTTACCCTAATTTGCTTAAAATTTTGCACAAGAAGAACAATTAGTACTACACTGAAAAAACAGTGAACCCTTTTCCATTGCAAAATGAACTAAACTGTAGTAATATTGACCATGATTTAGCCCTTAAGATTTTTTTCAACTTGACTAGTTTATAATTTTCTTAAATTTTAGTTCATCTATAACATTGTAGTTTAGTTCATTTTTACAACACCATAAGATTTATATACACCTACCAAGTTAAAAAGTCAGTATTATTTTGGTTTACTTGCTTATTTTTTGGGAAACCCGATACTAAAAATTGGTTAACAGTCTCTTTAAAATGTCGACGACTAGACTATTTTTAAATCAATCATTCCACAGTATAGAGAAATTAAATAATTAAAGGAACAACAAACCGTTTTACTATTATGAAAATTTTCATACATTAAAATTAAACTTTCTTTAAGCAAAAGTACTTTATTATAAAAACTTATGATGAAAGTTCTTAATACAATGTTTTTTGTGAATAAAAATTATGACCACGTGGAACAGAGAGTAGTTCATTTGAACCCGCTGTTTGGACATTTTGACTTATCCTTTTTTTATTCATCGTAGGTAATTTTTTCACATATCTTGCTGGAAAAAATGGAAACAATAATGAAAATTGTTAAAAATTAATACCATGTAATGAAATATAATTTTTAATTCTTCATTTTAGCTTGTAACTTACCATATTTGGGGCATTTTATCAAATGGTGTAAGGAATTCAACTTTTCTTTGGAAAACGTATCTCATAAAATTTGTACCTGAAACAATTAGAGAAATAATGAAGTATTCTAAATAAACTCATAAAACTGTGTTGTTATCGATGTGAAAGATATAATAAGATAAATATTCTAGTTGAAAGAAAGCCAAAGTTTTAATATAAAACTTACCAATTCCCTATTAAATTGTACGCTGAGGGGAAATATAAAAAGTTGTCCAAAGTTATTTGGGTTACTCTGAAATTAAATATTAAATAAAATTACTAAATAACTTTTCAAAAAATCTAATGAAAAAAATAATAATATGCATAAAAAACCAAATATTCTTGATATTCCTAGACAGTCATCAAAATGACGACACGTAATTTCATTTTCGATTTAAAATGCATTTTAGTCTATTGGGAAATGGTAAATTTAAATTATACTAATTCGACCGTTTTATGAATTTTTGTTTTATACTACTTAAAACCAAATTGAATAAGAAAATAAATGCAAGTTTGGTTCACTTTTTCGCTCACGATGAAAATTATATCGTCTTGAAATCAGCCGTAGTCAAAATGACGAAGGATGACGTTAATGTACAAAAAATAAGGATGGCTGTCCAGGGTTAAAAGAAAGTTCAAGAAAACTTACCTATTCACTATTAAATTACAGGCAAAGGAGTACTAAAAATTTGTCCAAATTTTTAAGGGGTTATTCTGAAATTAAATATTTGTTTTTACGTTAAAAATATTACATTGGTTTCCAAAAAACTTTATTAAAGAAATACTAATACTAAAATAAGGTCATAAAAACGTAAATATTCTAGTTGAAAGAAAGCCAATTTTTAGCAAAACTTACCAATTCTCTATTTTTTAAATTTGTTTGAATCCATCTGGAGTTGCTCTGAAACTAAATATTGCTTTTACAACAAAGAAAAACATTAAACTGGTTTCCAAAAAAATAATTAACAAATAATAATATACATAAGATATATTATTTTTAAAAGAAAGCCATATTAAAAAAAATACTTACCAATTTATGACTAAACTGTACGCTGAGATATTACAAAAATTTTCCAAATTCATCTGGAATTGAATATTAATTTTTTACATTGAATAATGAAAATTTCAATACACTTTCAATTTCAACATATTTTACTAAATATTCTTAATAACTTTTTTCTAAACTACCGATAAAATATTAATAACTTTCATTTAAAAGGTTTAATAAACAAACACCAATATATGACTCAAAAATCCAAAATATTCCATGCCTTTATATTCCCTTGTTGCATACCTACTTAAAAGATGCAACAGCCCACGCCAACGCCAACTATACAACTGAAGCATGCCAAACAAAACCAAGCAAAGCCAAAACATTCCTACAACAACAAAAACACATGTGCCTTCATTGAAAACAACACCTCATCCAGCCAAAAACCATCAACGAATAACAAACACACACACACAAGCCACTAAATGAACAAAAATAAAAACAACCCCACGCTCATGTATACACAAGAAAACTCAAGTAACATCATCTTTACATTAATCACATTCCACTATGCCGATAAAGATATCTGTACTATGCACTAGTTCATCGCATCTGCTGACAATTTACTCTAAGAATAATATTCGTAAAGGCACACCAGTTTATGAGCGATGAAACGTTTAACTTAAAATTTGCAAAATTTTCATGAAATGTTATCTACCATTTTTGACGAAAATGTCTATAAATTTAATTACATGTGAACTAAAAATATTTCATTGTGTAATTTTTTACCAACAATTATTAACTATAGGAATAGTCAGTAAGAAATTGCTATCAACTTTCAAGTTCATTTTTCGTAAAAAAATATTTTCTCATACAAAAAAATCTTATAGTAAATTGCACTTATTATTTAGAAAATACTTTACATTTCACAAGTAGTTTTATAGCATGACAAACGAATTTTTAACTACCAGTTAAGAAATTTTTTAAGGAAATTTCCATCGTATTTTGTAGGCCATGAACTAAACGATTGCTACTTAGAATTTGTAAAATTTCCTTTCGAGTAGTTAATTTTCGTTCAAGATACGAAAAATGAACTAAAATTCTGGAAAATTCTTGTAATAAATTATTGTAAAAATCTTCTTAATTTTACGAGACACTTTTTTTTCTGTGTATAGTCAAGTGCGCCAAATTTTATTGAAATCGGTTCAGATTTAGATATAGCTCTCATATATATCCTTCGCCCGATATGGACTAATACGGTCCCAGAAGCCAGAGTTTTACCCCAATTTAGTTGAAATTTTGCACTAGGAGTACAATTAGTAGTGTACCTAAGTGCCTAATTTTATTGAAATCGGTTCAGATTTAGATATATCTCCCATATATAGCTTTCGCCCGATTTACACTCATATGACCACAGAGACCAATTTTAACTCCGATTTAGTTGAAATTTTGCACAGGGAGTAGAATTAGCATTGTAGCTATGCGTGCCAAAGTTGGTTGACATCGGTTCAGATTTAGATATAGCTCCCATATATAGCTTTCGCCCGATTTGCACTCATATGACCACAGCCGCCAATTTTTTTTTTTTACTTCGATTTAGTTGAAATTTTGCACAGGGAGTAGAATTAGCATTGAAGCTATGCGTGCCAAATTTGGTTGAAATCGGTTCAGATTTAGATATAGCTCCCATATATATGTTTTTCTGATTTCGACCAAAAATGGTCAAAATACCAACATTTTCCTTGTAAAATCGCCACTGCTTAGTCGACAAGTTGTAAAAATGACTCAAATTTTCTTAAACTTCAAATACATATATATCGAGCGATAAATCATAAATAAACTTTTGCGAAGTTTCCTTAAAATTGCTTCAGATTTAAATGTTTCCCATATTTTTTTACTACCATGTATTCCACCCTAATGCATTAGCCGACTTAAATTTTGAGTCTATAGATTTTGTAGAAGTCTATCAAATTCTGTCCAGATCGAGTGATATTTAAATGTATGTATTTGGGACAAACCTTTATATATAGGCCCCAACACATTTGACGGATGTGATATGGTGGCCCCGCCCGATTTTAGACTTTCCTTACTTGTTTTTCTTTAATTTATCGAAAAATATTAACTTATTATATTTTTGTCATATTGGATACAATTTACTTAAAAATATCCAAAAATAACCTAAATTTCTGGTGGCCTCACTTTTTTAGTGTATAGCCAAAATGTATTATCATTGGTCCCGATTTAGATTTTGAACCCTTTTGGAACCCTTAAAATAAGCAAAACTTGTGATTTTTCTCAAATACAACTTTGTAACACTGACATTTGTTACAAAACTTTAACTAGACCTCAAAATTTATTTCCAAATTAGAACACTGAGAAGTTTTTTATGTGACTACACAGATGTTACATTCCAATTTGTTATGTTGTATTAAATTTTTTTCTAAGTTAGCTTTTCTAGCAAAAAAAAAATATGGAGGTCCAGCTCACTCACTTTGGCAACAGAAATTCCATTAGCATCAACATCATCTCCAACTTTGTCATGGTTTTGCCATCATCTCCCACAGCACGAAGTATGGTAAACATTTACAATCCAGCACCCTTAAGTCAGCATGAAGAAAACCCCTGTTAATGAACATTTTTTTTTATAAATCAAATAGGGGTTTGGTGCGTTTCTGACGCTACCATGTTTGGTTTAGTAAAAAAAAGAAGAATGTTCAGCATCCAGAATAGATGAATGCTGTTTCAGTTGTTCTTTTTGATCCCTAGATCTGGTTAGTACACTAAGAGATACAATTGTCAATTGTAATCATACAAGTGTTAAATTAAATACTCGATAAAGTACTTCAAAGAGGAAAAAGAAAATGTTGCCAGTATTGGCGATTTTTGCGAGGAACTTTTTGAGTTTTGGAACTTGGAGATTTGGTGGTGAAAATGTTTGGTATTTTGAGGGGATTTAATGAGTGCCGAAGCAATTATTTATAGTGAAAATAATACTCAATATATTCGTTTAATATTAAGATTAAATCAAATTTTTATTTCTCGATCATTTAAAAGACGAGTCGAATAATATAAAAATTAAAATAATTTTCTGATGACGTTTTGCATTAGAGGTTTGCAGGTGACATGAAATTTTCGCGTACCACGGGTGGGTCGTGATGACAACGGCGTGATTAGATAACCAAAATTTCGTGCGTGACCGTGAATCACGAATATAATTTCTTCGTTAATATGCGTGAGTAAGGAATTTCGGAAAAATGCTCTCACGAAAATAATCCCGCTCACAAACATATTAACGCTTAAGAGTTGAATTCGCTTACAATTTTAGAGACACCACAAATTCGTTTATATAACGTAATTTTTAGTTATTATAATGTAATTAATGTTCATCAACGAAACGTTTCGTACTACTAACGAATATTTTCATTGGTTTAGTAAAAACATTTTGTTGTATCAATGAAACATCTTCGTTGTAACAATTTTAATTTTGAAGAATTTTTCTGAATTACTAAAGCCACGATGGCATTAGTCAAACAAATTTTTCTTTCATTTTAGGATACCCAATTTTAAGTTACATTGCTTAACTATACGGACATTGAATATTTACTCGAAAAAAACTTTACATCAGACAAGTATCTTCTATGCTAAGCCAAATTCACATTCGTCTTTTAAGGACATAAAATGTTTGGCCTCATGACAATATTTTTATACCCACCACCATAGAATGAGGTATAATAAGTTTGTCATTCCGTGTGTAATATCGATTTCCGACTACATAAGTTATATATATTGTTGATCAGGCTGTCAATCTGTCTTCAATAATAAAGCTATCGTGTTGAAAGTTTGCATAAACTCGTCTTTTGTCTGAAGGCAAGTTAAGTTCGAAGATGGGCTATATCGGTCCAGATTTTTATATAGCCCCCAAACAAACCGACCCCCAAATTTGGTGTCTCGATCGTCTAGACATCCCAATTTTTATTCGTTGTACCTGACTTTTAAAATTTAGAGGTATTTTGGGTACATAAATAAGTATGCCCAATATGGTGTGATTCGGTCCATATAGAGTTTTGCTTTCTTGGGCTTCTAGACATCGCATTTTTTATCATATTTTCTTGAAATTCAAAATGTAGAGGTGTTTTAAATCCGCAAATAGGTGTGGTGAATATGGTATGATTCGGTTCTCATTTTGATATAGCCCCCATGATTTATGGTGGTGGGTATTTAATATTCGGCCTGGACGATCTTAAGTCTGTATTTACTTGTTTTCAGTATTATTTTAATTTATAGATGTTTTAATTAAAATCTCCCCAATATGGAACATTTTCCCTCAATTTAATGCATTTTTGTTTAAGTTAGTTAAATGAACTAAAACAAGTATATACGGCCACAATCGAATTACTTGGGTTGCGGTAAGGTATCTTAAAACTTCTTAACACCGTCTTCTCAATTGTAAGTTAGTCCATACGGGGTATATATTAAACAAAAATATGCCGATTAAATTCTTATATAAGTCAGTTTGACAAAATTTCTATAGAAATAAAATTTTGACAAAATTTTCTATAGAAATAAAATTTTGACAAAATTTTCGATAGAAATTAAATTTTGACAAAATTTTCTATAGAAATAAAATTTTGACAAAATTTTCTATAGTAATAAAATGTTGACAAAATTTTCTATAGTAATAAAATTTTGGTAGATTATTTTTGGGGATCGGCTATATATAACTATAGACCGTTATGGACCAATTTTGGCATAGTTGTTAGCGGCCATATACAAGCGCAATGTACCAAATTTCAACCGGATCGGATGAATTTTGCACCTCCATGAGCTCCGGAGGTCAAATCTTGGAATCGGTTTAGATGGGGGTTATATATAACTAAGACCGGTATGGACCAATTTTTGCATGGTTGTTAGAGACCATATACTAACACCACGTACCAAATTTCAACCGGATCGGGTGAATTTTGCTCTTCCAAGGCGCTCCGGAGGTCAAATCTAGGGATCGGTTTATATGGGGGCTATATATAATTATTGACCTATATGGACCAATGTTTGCATGGTTGTTAAAGACTATATACTCACACCACGTACCAAATTTCAACCGGATCGGATGAATTTTGCTCCTCCAAGAGGCTCCGCAAGTCAATTATGGGGGTCGGTTTATATAGGGGCTATATATAATTATGGACCGATATGGACCAATTTTTGCATGGTTGTTAGAGACCATATACTAACACCACGTACCAAATTTCAATCGAATCGCATGAATTTGGCTCATCCATGAGGCTCCGCAAACCAAATCGGGGGATCGGTTTATATGGGGGCTATACGTAAAAGTGGACCGATATGGCCCATTTGCAATACCATCCGACCTACATCGATAACAACTACTTGTGCCAAGTTTCAAGTCGATAGCTTGTTAAGTTCGGAAGTTAGCGTGATTTCAACAGACGGACGGACGGACATGCTCAGATCGACTCAGAATTTCACCACGACCCAGAATATATATACTTTATGGGGTCTTAGAGCAATATTTCGATATGTTACAAACGGAATGACTAAGTTAATATACCATCCTATGGTGTAGAGTATAAAAAGAAAAAATACGTATAAACAAATGAAGCATAAAATTTTAGTAAATTCGAGTATCCCCCAAAATAGTTCAGAATTTCCTACAAATTGTAAACTTTATCTCAAATGCGGCCATTTTGAACATCCTATGGTTCTAAAGACTTTTTTTTGTGCAATTAAATTTTTTTTCTCTCCCAAATATTTATTTATCAAGTGAAAAAATTAATTATGTCTTATAAATCTTGAAGTTTGAATTGAATTAAGAAGATTTTCGTATGTTTGTAATATAGGAGGATTCACTTTTTTCTGAGTGTGCAAATATTTTCAGTGAATTTCAACGATTCCAAAAAAAAATATCCTATCGCTATGTAGATGGTCAAATGATGTATGCTATTTGCTCTCTAGGAATTTTTTTCTGTCGATTTTTTTTTGTTTCATCAATTCCTTTGAACATCGTGGGAAAGCTAGGTCTGTTTGCAAAATTGTGTCCTCTTTTTCTATTCGCATAGCTCCACTTTTTGCTTTATTTCTTTTTCTCTTTAGGTCAGCAAACAGTTTTTTACTGTTTGCATTTTATGAAGGTTTTAAGTGAAACCAAAAACTTTGCAGCTGCATGTGGCCAATTTCGGGTTTCTTGGTGAATGTCATGCGGATAAAAATAAAGGAGAACTGATAAATTGCCAAGAAGAGTGACCTTTAGCTTCACTTTCATCACCAAAGGACGGGAAAAGTATGTCACGTTGCGTTAGAGAAATTGTAATGGATAAAGTGGCGTTCTTGTAACCCGAAGACTTCAAGTATTCGCAAACCACTAGGCAACATGCAATACAAAAGATTTCTCGACACAATACCAGATTTGGCGAAAATTTAATCTTTTAACTTCATGTTATTCAATCGATTGCCACATATCTCCAAAGGAAAATGTTGAACAGTTCCTAATACGATCTGATAAAAATGTGTAACCCTAGAGGTGTATAATATAATAATAATTAAATAAAAGTAATTTTATTTCATATCACTTTTCTTATAAGACATATTGAAATGCAATGAATCACGAAGCCAAATTATTAACAATAAAGGTGGCTATACTCGAAAACGTGTCGAAGAAGTAAAATTTCCACCAAAACTATAATAAAGTTTGACAGAATTGTTTTTTGTTTTCGTATTCATATTCTAAACGTCATCGCTGTTGGTGGGTCAACTTTTTTGACGCTAGAGAAAAAGTAAAAACGTATTTTTTCATAGTTTTTAATTGCCTATTGGACTATAGTATGCCAATTTTGAAATTCGCAAAAATTGTTAAAAAGTTATAGCCCTAGTGTACATCTGTGCCCTACGCCAAAATTATGGTGTTATCCAAAGGAGAGTGACAATTCACAATTCTATCGGGGATTCAAACTCCAAAAGCATACGTCACTGTCGCTTATATTTTCCAAATTTTCCCAAAAGTTGTACTTTTTATTACAATCGAAAACGCCATAAGTTCCAAGTTTAATCAATTTGGTTGGTAATTTCGACCTCAAAAAGTCATATCGAGACAAGTCAAAAGGCGACTGACTGAGACATTGGACAAATCCCTGAAAATAACTGTAAGCAGATAGATTCGTATCGTGCTACGAGTGGTTCATTGTACATTGTTCCGCTCCAAAATCGGTGGCACTTTTTGCGTTGTGTGAGGAATTTCTTCCCAGACGCAAAATAAATAGTAACACAGAGACCTTCGGGCCTACTGTTCCACCACAGAAACCATAAAGGCCTTCGGGCCTACTGTTGCACCATAGAGACCTTCGAGGCTACTGTTCCACCAAAGAGACCTTCGGGCGTGCTGTTCCACCACAGAGACCTGGACGCACTGTTCCACCACAGAGACATTCGGACGTATTGTTCCGCTACCGGAACAGTGTGTCCGGGCTTTCGGGTCTACTATTTTACCACAGTAGACCACCTTCGGGTCTACTGTTCACTGGTAGACTAGCTAGTAGCCGTAGTATTAGTTTACATGATAGTTGTCATTGATACTCAAATAGACCTAACTGACTATCTACCCCGAACGTCTATCGCGCCACTACCGATACCAAAGCTGATACCACACCCCTTCTACAAGAATCAACTGTAGCAACAATAGCAACCTGAAAGCCGAAGATCTCTTCAGTAGTTTCCAATTACTTACAAATAAACGAATACACAACCTCCAAATCACAAACAAACCGAACTACTCAGCATTTGGGATGCGGACAACGAAACCTTGTTGACTACATTTAAGGCAATTTGCCGGTCAGTAGTAAACTATGCAGCGCCAGAGTCGACACCTCAAACGAGCGACACCCAGTGCCCTTACAACGTCTGCGCAGTACACCCCTGGATCACCTTTATGCGGAGACCAAGATCATCCCAGTACGTCGACACAATTAGGTTGGGTTAGGTTATGTGGCAGCCCTATGTACCAGGCTCACTTTGACTATTCAATCCATTGTGATACCACATTGGTGAACTTCTCTCTTATCACTGAGTGCTGCCCGATTCCATATTAAGCTCAATGACAAGGGACCTACTTTTTATAGCCGAGTCCGAACGGCGTTCCACATTGCAGTGAAACCACTTACAGGAGCAGAAATGTCACCAGCATTACTGAGGTGGGATAATCCACCACTGAAAAACTTTTTGGTGTTCGGTCGACACAATTACATATTGTCAAAGCAGTACCTCTTGGGTTGCTATCGAAGTTGCCGTCCAAATCACCATCTTCTGGATAGACAACCACCGCCCAGGAATGTAACGGTTGATCTTCACCTTCTAAAACGCGAGATCCAGCGTTACAAAAGAGAACCTCCAGATCAGGCAGCATACCTAACAGGTCTGAACAGGATTAATCCTGTTCTCGGAGCCGCCCACCACCGCCCATAGCACCGGAGGAGAGAGGCCTCCCAGGGTAGTTTTGGTTCAACTAAGATCAGGCAAGTGCAGAAGCCTCAATTCCTACCTATCAGTGATTGATATCAGCGTAGCTGATCTGTGTCACACCTGTAGCTAAGGGCCACATACACTCGTCATATTTTCGCTTGCCCAGCTAAACCTATCCGTCTCACCATCAGATCTGGACACATGCCTTGATCTGGATACTAACTGATGTACCAAAGCATAGAACAAAATGGTTGAAACGGCTTTAAAAACTATTACACCAAAAACTCAACAACGACCAATCATCGCAGTTTCAAAAAAAAAACAATAGCCTCCAATTATCAACGAATCATGAACTATCGAGCATCGACGAACCGTTTTTTCCCTCCACTACCGTTTATAAACGACCGATTTTCCCTTCAACTGCCGAACATCGATAAATCGACTACGAATTATCATCAAACTAAATTCCTCATCAATTACCGCATCCCTACGAGCCGACGTTCTCATCTATCACCGATCATTAACGAACCGAATTGTCAACAACTAGTGATCATCAAGGAGTCGAAGCACATTATTTGCCCACACATTTAAAATGAAAATCTTTAAAACTATCTGCTAGATTGAGGCTAAACAAAATCATATTTAAGACCAAAATATCATCTTTATACCTTTCTATGAATCTATCTCATTCTTCCCGTAGAGTTAAATATTTTTCATAAATAATCGGCACATGATACCTTCTATCACAGCAAGGGTTTAGGCACAGTACAAATGGAATCCTTCCAAATCACTGTTGGCATCCGTTTGCATTTCCCAATATGAAAATTCATCAAAGGATTTTATTACCATTAATTTCAAATTCCAATTAAGCAACCAATTATTGCCTTTAAAACTATCAAAAGCCAGAAGTAATTGAAGTGTTTCACTTTCCTTGAATAAGAAACCCCCAAAAGGGAGAAAATTAACCCCATTAAAGTTTCTATGAAAACTAAACAGTTTTCGGGCTGAAAATGAAAGACCATTAACTATAGCCTAAGCAATCTCAAGAGATTCACAGAAACTGGGGGAAACGACCAAAAATGGCTTTGCTAATTAATCTTAATATTCTTTGTATAAAAAAGAAACAAAAAAGAGTAAACTGGTTTGCCAGTTATTTCGTATGTTATACCCTCCGCTATATAATTGAGGTATAATAACTTCTGTGTGTAATGCAACGAAATATTGATTTCAAACTATAAAGAGTAGATGTCCTTGGTCGTGCTGAAATTCTGAGTTGATTTAGCGATGTCTGTCCGTTCGTCTGTTGAGATTACAGCAACTTACAAAAGTAACAAGCTATAGACTTTAACCTTGGTATAACTAGTTGTTATTGTTTTAGGTTTGATGGAATGGCTATGGTATGGTCATATTGGACTAGCAAAAGTAGTGGAAGTAGTTCTAAAGGCACAACTTTAAAAGCACTTCCAAAAATGCCCTCCCACATATGTTATTTATTTCAACTACACAGGAAGTCCTTTCAATTCAATTTAATAATTTAATGGGTAATTTTAACTTTTTATACCCTCCACCATAGGATGGAGATATACTAACTTTGCCATTCCGTTTGTAACACATCGAAATATTGCTCTAAGACCCCATAAAGTATATATATTCTGGGTCGTGGTGAAATTCTGGGTCGATCTAACCATGTCCGTCTGTTGAAATCTAACTAACTTCCGAACGAAACAAGCTATCGACTTGAAACTTTGCACATGTAGTTGTTATTGATGTAGGTCGGATAGTATTGCAAATGGGCCATATCGGACCACTTGCAGAGCCTCTTGGAAGAGCAAAATTCATCCGATCCGCTTGAAATTTGATACGTGGACTTAGTACATGGTCTTTAACAACCATGCAAAAATTGGTCCATATCGGTCCGTAATTATATATAACCCCCATAGAAACCGATCCCCAGATTTGAACTCCGGAGCCTCTTGGCGGAGCAAAATTCATCCGATCGGGTTGAAATTTGGTACGTGGTGTGAGTATATACTCTTTAACAGCGTTGCCAATTTAGCTTTTTTCCCGCTAGATTTGGCTTTTTTTAAAGACGTTTAGCGGGGAAAAAATGCATTTAGCTTTTAGCTTTTTTTCTGGCTTTTTTTCATGACCCTTTTAGCTATTTTTGGCTTTTTTATTTTCGACATGTTCCTATTGAAATATGGATAAAACTTCGTTTTTATCTAAGTCTTGCTGCCAGAATAAGGTTTTCCGCATATTTCAGAGCTCAATTGAAGCCTTAATAATTATTCCAGCCATTATGCGGGCATTTTTGCCGCAAATACACCTTGTTGTAAAGTTTTTTCCTCGTATTCATAAAAGTTATCGTAAATTTTAAATCTACTATTACCATACAAATTCCTTATATAAACTGTCAGTAAATTATTAGGAATAATAGCATTTGACCCGTTTATCCTTTTTATCCTATAATACGTATTCTAAAGTTATTATGATATTACTAAATTAAAATAGTAGATGTGAATTGCTTTGTACACTGAAAAAATATTGTCATGAGGCCAAAGATTTCATGTCTTTAAAATACGAACGCGAATTTTGGTTATAATAGCATTTGTGAATTTCTCTTATATGTTATAAACTGTTTTCCTTGTCCAAAAGCCGATAAAATGGTTTTGTCCTTATAGTTAAGTGATTCAACGTAAAAATGGGTATCTTTTCATGAAAGAAGGCTAGGGTCAATTCTAACAAAATTCTTAAAATTAATTAAATACACCCAGAGAAGGAATATGATCACCTCAAACATGTTTTAAGAGCAAAATGTTATTTTTGGGTGGTGACCATGTAACATGGTTTTCGCAAACATGTTATTTTCTCGGAAATCATGTATCTGATTTCGGCAAGCAGTTTATATTTGACGATAAAATAACATTTTAGTGACTAACATGTTACATGGTCGCCATACAAAAATAACATTTTGCTGTTTGAGGGATCATATTCCTTCTCTGCGTGTAGTCTTTAAATTTGTGGAGTTTTTGTATCTCGACCACAAACCAAAATAGCGTTCAAAAATAGAAGAGGTTTTGCAACATTTTATTTTAAAAACGTATACGCAGAATAATTTCTACTTAAAGTCGAGTCTGAATTAGGAAATTTATGTTGTCGTTAGCACGTTTTTAAAGCACTGTGATAGCTCATGAAGAAAAAGCTGAAAAAAACGAATATATTCAAATTTGACTCTGAATCAATACCAAAATCATTAGTGTACAAAAATCTTTGGAACCGAACATAGAAATAATTAAGGAAATAAAGTTTTGAATGTGGTATTATTTTTTTTAACAACAAAAAAATGCAATAAAAAATTCGTAGTGATAGGATCAAAATAAATCTGCTATTTATTAATGGAATGGATTTACATTTACGAAAATTGGACAATAGGTTTGTATGGGAAATTTTCGAATAAAAGTTATTCAGTATAAACTTGCAAGACAGTTAGAATGTGTTTTATTCTCTTGGGTAATATTAGGAGAAGTGTACACGTTCAGGAATTTATCATTAATTCAGTTAAAACGAAATATATTGATATTTTGATGATTAACCATCTGATAATTGCAAGTTTACCGGGAAAAAAGTTTTTACTAGGAAATATAAATGAAGAACTTCCAGTAAAAATTTGTGATAGTAATCAAAATGTATCGAGTACGCAAACAGAGCTAATATGACATAGATTTTCTTACAGTCTCACAGAAATGGAAATAAAATGAATACAATTAAAATAATATGCATTTTAAGTGAAATAAAGCCTTTAAGTTTGTTAAATTTCAATCAAAAATGTGACTTTTGATCAGGGCTGTGGAGTCGGAGTCTTGGAGTCGGAGTCGGAGTCTGAAGATTTTGCTGGAGTCGGAGTCGGAGTCGTAAAAATTTTGCTCGACTCCGACTCCGGCTAAACCAAATTTTTTAAAATACTTCACATTTTTGTAACTAAGCAAGTTTTTACGCAAATTAGTTTCCATTGCGTTATTCATTCGATCAATGTACAGCATGATTGTAAATGAAAATCAACTTCCAATTACGACTATCTTTTTATGTTTCCTAGAATGCTAGACTAGCAGATAGGCTGGATCGATCCATTTTAATGCCCATATCAATTTATTTGAAATATTTCGAACAATCGAAATTATTTTGTTTAATTTTATCTTAAGGCCATATACATATGTGGAATATTGACAGAAAATTTTTTCAAAGTTGTTTTTTATAGAAAAATTGTCAAAATGTTATTTCTATAAAAAGTTTTGTCAAAATTTTATTTCTATAGCAAATTTTGTCAAAATTTTATTTCTATAAAAAATTTATTCAAAATTTTATTACTATAGAAATATTTTTTTCTATGGGAAATTTAGTCAAAATTTTATTGAATTTATTTAAATTGAGTCAAAATTTTGTTTCTATAGAAAATTTTGCAAAATTTTTTTTTCAAAATTTTATTTCTATTGATAAGTTTATTTCTATAAAAATTTAAATCAAAATTTTATTTCTATAGAAAATTTTGCCAATATTTTATAGTAATAGATTTTTTTATTAGAAAATTTGGTCAAAATGTTATTTCAATAGAAAATTTTTTCAAAATTTTATTTCTATAGAAAATTTTGTCAAAATTTTGCTTCTGTAGGAAATTTAGTCAAAATTTTGTTTCTGTAGAATATTTTGCAGAATTTTATTTTCTACACAAAATTTTTTCTTAAATCATATTTTTATTGAACATTTTATCAAAATTTTATTTCTATAAGAAAAAATTGTCAAATTTTATTTCTATAGCAAATTTTCTCAAATTTTTTTTCTTACTGATGCTCACTGAAACTCACTGCTATAAAAAATGTATTCAAAATTGTATTACTAAAGAAATATTTTTTTCTATATACAATTTAGTCAAAATTTTATTTCTATATAAAATTTAGTCAAAATTTTGTTTCTATAGAATATTTTGCAAAATTTTATTTCTATAGAAAATTTTGTAAAATTAATACACAATTTTTTTAATTGTATTTCTATTAATAATTTTTTCAAACTTTTATTTCTATAAAAAATTTAGCCAAATTTTATTCTAAATTTTATTTCTATAGAAAATTTAGTCAAAATTTTATTTACTAGACAAAAATTTTTCCAAAATTGTATGCTTACTGATACTCACTGCTAAGTCTAAAACTTGTAGAAATGACTCAAATTTTCAAATTTTTCAATGAATGAATCATAAATGCATTTTTGCGAAATTGTCTAAACAATTATAAATATTTCCCAAATATTGCCCGAGATTTTGTAGAAGTCTGATTTGAGATTTTATCAAAATGTAGATCTAAATACAAAGTTGTGCAGAGTATATTATAATCGGCCCGCCCGACTTTAGACTTTCCTTGCATTTTTATTTTTTGTTAAAATTGTGTTACGTCCCATAACGTTAGTTTTAAATTTTAAGTACATAGATTTTGTAGAAGTATATACAATTTTGCCTAAATAGATTCAGATTCAAATTCATGCATATAGTTCGCAACAAATTTAAAGGATTTGAGATAGTATCAATAATTTTGGTCCACAAATACATATACTGTTGGTATCTTCTCATATTATAATGGGTATTTATATCATTATTTTATTTATTAAACATTGCCCTAAATTTTAAATATAGAGTTCAATTGGCATCTAAAGTGAAATTAAGACCTTTTTTTGCACACATAAATAAATACGATACTTTATATCGATCCACTTACGGCACCCCCACAATAGAACTACAAATTTGTGGTATTAAAATGAGATTTAGTTATATTACCCGGAGTCGACTCCGGAGTCGGAGTCGGAGTCGAGCTGATGAAAAATGCTGGAGTCGGAGTCGGAGTCGAGCAAAATTGGCTCGACTCCACAGCCCTGCTTTTGATACAAAAAATTTTAGCTTTTTTTCTAGCTATTTTTTTAATATTTTTTAGCTTTTTTTGGCTAGTTTTTTGGAAAAATTTAGCGGTTTTTGGTGAAACAATTCTGGCAACGCTGCTCTTTAACAACCATGCAAACATTGGTCCATATAGGTCAATAATTATATATAGCCCCCATATAAACCGATCCCTAGATTTGACCTTCGGAGCCTCTTGGAAGAGCAAAATTCATCCGATCCGGTTGAAATTTGGTACGAGGTGTTAGTATATGGTCTCTAACAACCACGGAAAAATTGGTCTTTATCGATCCCCAGATTTGACCTCCGGAGCCTCTGGGAAGAGCAAAATTCATCCGATCCGGTTGAAATTTGGTATGTGGTGTTAATATATGGTCTCTAACAGCCACGGAAAAAATGGTCTTTACCGGTGCATAATTATATATAGCCCCCTTATGAACCGATCCCCAGATTTGAGCTCCGGAGCCTCTTGAAGGAGCAAACTTCATCCGATCCGGTTGAAATTTGGTACATGGTGTTAGTATATGGTCACTAATAGTCATGCAAAAATTGGTCCATATCGGTCAATAATTATAAATTGCCCCCATATAAACCGATCCCCAGATTTGGCTTGCGGAGCCTCTAAGAGAAGCAAATTTCATCCGATCCGGCTGAAATTTGGTCCATGGTGTAAGTATATGGTCTGTAACAACTATGCAAAAATTGGTCCACATCGGTCCATAATTATTTATAGCCCATATATAAAATGATCCCCAGATTTGACCTCCGGAACCTCATGGATGAGCAAAATTCATCCGTTTCGGCTGAAATTTAGTGCATGGTGTTAGTATATGGTCTTTAACAACCATGCAAAAATTGGTCCATATCGGTCCATAATCATTTAAAGCCCCTATATAAACCGATCCCCAGATTTGATTTTGGAGCCTCTTGGAGGAGCAAATTTCATCCGATTTAGTTGATATTTGGTACATTGTGCTAGTATATGGCCGCTAATAACCATGCCTAACTAAGTCCATATCGGTCTATAGTTATATATAGCTTTCAGATAAATTGATCCCCAATCACACAAAAAATGGTCCTTATCGGTTAATAATTGTATATGAACTAATTTACAATTTAGAAGACGGTGTTAAGAAGTTTTAAGATACCTTGCAAGTGTAATTCGATTGTGGACGACAGTCTTTAGTAGAAGTTTCTAAGCAGTCCATGGCGGAGGGTACTTAAGATTCGGCCTGGCCGAACTTACGACCGTATATACTTGTTTTAATTCACATCCTAAACACTGCATTCGGATCACACCTTACGAAGTGATGCAAATTCAGTGCAATGACCTTGTAATGGTGGACATCAATCCTATTACAATCCCATGTTATATTCATCGCAATTTTGCACCCCTTCTGGATGCAAAAAGAACATTTTTATTTTTGGCGACACTTTTTCGCTGGGTATATATAGCACCCATAGAAACCGATCCCACGATTTGACTTCTTGACCTTCCTGGAGTAGAAAATTGAAACCGATTAGGTTGAAACTTTAGTATGTAACGTGTAAAAGTACATAAGATTCGGCCTGACTAAATCGGTCGTATATACATGTTTGTATATCCGTTATCGAAATTATAATTTGTTTTTCTTAAGAAGTTATCGATGTAAAGTTAACATAGAGGACCTTTCCAATTCAAGGTAGATGATATTTTGCCAGATACTTTTAACCCAAAATCCAAATGACCGAGTTTTGTACTTTATATTTATGGAAAAATCTTTTCCAAACGCATTTTATCATTTATTATTCGTTTCCATGACATTGTTCCACGAAATACATTTAACATAACTTAGTACATGTACTGATATGATGCCTTGTGTATTAACTTATCATTATTGATTTTTATGGCATTATGGAAAAATAAAAATGTCCATAATGGAGGAAAAGGCGAAAACTATTTAGCGGTCGGCGGAAATGGGTATATAACCCTTGACATTGGGAGCCACCGTGGTGCAATGGTTAGCATGCCCGCCTTGCATACACAAGGTCGTGGGTTCGACTCCTGCTACGACCGAACACCAAAAAGTTTTTCAGCGGTGGATTATCCCACATCAGTAATGCTGGTGACATTTCTGAGGGTTTCAAAGCTTCTCTAAGTGGTTTCACTGGAATGTGGAACGCCGTTCGAACTCGGCTATAAAAAGGAGGTCCCTTGTCATTGAGCTTAACATGGAATCGGGCAGCACTCAGTGATAAGAGAGAAGTTCACCACTGTGGTATCACAATGGACTGAATAGTCTAAGTGAGCCTGACACATCGGGATGCCACATAACCTAACCTAACCTAACCCTTGACATATTGTATGCGAGAGAAGCCTGTTAACCACTTCTCCATAGTTCACCACTGTGGTATCGCAATGGACTGAATAGTCTAAGTGAGCCTGATATTTCAGGGCTGCCACCTGTAGTTGATTCTAGCTTTCAATCCATGCTAGTCCTAAGATTAAGTGGTAAATTTTTGATGACGTGGACATGACAGAGACATTTCGATAACGATTTTCTACCAAGATGTTTGTGCCTTTTTTAAATTGGACATTTTTAGATCTCCCAATCGGGTATAGAGGGAACAGTAAAATGAAACAATTTTCGTACATCATTTATTGCAATTAATATCATACCCAATACCAATTCACCATAACCCTCATCATCCCATTGAGATATTTCAAGCATTTAAACATAAATACTTCAACGAAAACGTGATCGTAGACAAAATTGCCTAATCATCTTCAAATGGTGCAAAGACTCCAAGGACCATGATTAAGTTCACACTTTTTGTTCGTTTTCTGGTAGACACAGTCAGACCCAAAAAGAAAAAGCAACTCCATCATTCAGCCAACAAAAAGACCTATTCCAATAATAACCCAGATGGAAATTCAAATTTCGTTTTGTCTTGGAACGCTTCCAGTGACAATTGAAGCAGATAAAAAATCTCATAACTGAAAGTTTCACGTACAACATGTCGTCATCTGCTGCAGATTTATGTTAGGTCGATACAGATTTTTGAATTCTATGCCTCATTAGCATTTCATGCTGACTCTTCTCTCGGTCTTTCGCGTTGGCAACACAATGAATTAATATAGCCAAACGGAATTAATGGATAAATTTGCAACAATGTCAATACGTGCCGAAATAAAATGAAACAATTGTCTCTCTATCTCCATCTCTCTCTTTCATTTCGATTACGTTAAAGAGCTTAAGTATTTTTATGTTTTTTTGTCATGATTTAAGAATATACAGTAACATTTATTTTTTGAGTAGGAAAATGTTATAAAAAGGTAAAGTTGTCACACCGTTGTCTGTCAACGCGGAGCAAAGGATTAGGGGTTCAATCTCTGTTTCAGTCGAATACTGAAAATGGTTCAGCGGTAGTATATCTCCTCGCAGAAATGCCTATGACTCTTCTGAAATAAAATCTCATTTCTGAAAGAATTTTTTTACAAATTAATACAAATCTGCGTTAATCTTGTTTCAGAGAAAAGAAATTGCTTTTTCGGGTATTGCGAAAAATATAGAAGGTTTTTCATCTATTCACCACTGTGGTATCACAATGGTCTGAATAGTCTAAGTGTGCCTGATACATCGGGTTGCCACCTAACCTAACCAATATATTAAGCAGCTCAAATATGTTTTCTTCTTTGTGCCATAAACTCAAACATTGATTTTCATTCTCGTTGTTTGTTATACCCACCACCATAAAATGGTGACGGGGGTATAATAAGTTTGTCATTCCGTTTGTAACACATCGAAATATCGATTTCCGACTATATAAAGTATATATTCTTGATCAGGGAGAAATTCGAAGACAATATAAGCATGTCCGTCTGTCTGTCTGTCTGTTGTAATCACGCTACAGCCTTCAATAATGGCGCTTTCGTCCCGAAATTTGGCACAGATTCGTTTTTTGCTGGCAGGCAGGTCAAGTTCGAAGATGGGCTATATCGGTCCAAGTTTTGATATAGTCCCCATATAAACCGACCTCCCGATTTGGGGTCTTGGGCCTATAAAAACCGTAGTTTTTATCAGATTTGCTTGAAATTGGAAATCTAGAGGTATTTCGAGACCATAAAGAAGTGTGTCGAAAATGGTCCGTATCGGTCCATGTTTTGATACAGCCCCCATATCTCCCGATCTCCCGATTTTGCTTCTTGGCCGTCTAGAAACTATATTTACCATCCGATTTGCCTGAAATTGGAAATATAGAGGTATTGTGGGACTATAAAGAGGTGTGTCGAAAATGGCCCGTATCGGTCTATGTTTTGGTATAACCCCCATAGGTTAGGTTAGGTGGCAGCCCGATGTATCAGGCTCACTTAGACTATTCAGTCCATTGTGATACCACATTGGTGAACTTCTCTCTCATTACTGAGTGCTGCCCGATTCCATGTTAAGCTCAATGAGAAAGGGCCTCCTTTTTATAGCCGAGTCCGAACGGCGTTCCATCTTGCAGTGAAACCACTTAGAGAAGCTTTGAAACCCTCAGAAATGTCACCAGCATTAATGAGGTGGGATAATCCACCGCTGGAAAACTTTTTTGGTGTTCGGTCGAAGCAGGAATCGAACCCACGACCTTGTGTATGCAAAGCGGGCATGCTAACCATTGCACCACGGTGGCTCCCTATAACCCCCATATAGACTGATCTCCCGATTTTGCTTCTTAGGGGTCTAGAAACAGTATTTTCTATCCGATTTGTATGAAATTGAAAATCTAGAGGTATTTTGGGACCATAAAGAGGTGTGTCCGTATCGGTCCTTGTTTTGATATAGCCCCCATATAAACCAACCTCCCGATTTTGCTTCTAGGTCTTCTAGAAACTATATTTTCTATCCGATTTTCCTGAAATTGAAAATCTAGAGTTTTTTTGGGACCATAAAATGTTGTGCCGAAAATGGTGCCCATCGGTCCCTGTTTTGGTATAGCCCTCATATAGACCGATCTCCCGATTTTGCATCTTGGGCTTCTAGAAACTATATTTACCATCCGATTTGCCTGAAATTCTTGAGCTTCTATAAACTGTATTTATTACCCGATTTGCCTGAAATTCGAAATCTAGAGGTATTTTTAGACCGAAATTGAGGTATATCGATCCATTTTTTGGTATAACCCACATATAGACTGATCTCTCGATTTTTACTTCTTGGGCGTCTAGAGATTATATTTTCTAGCCGATTTGTTTGAAATTGAAAATCTGGAATTTTAAGATCACAAATATGTGAGTAGCAAATGGTGCCTATCGATCCATATTTTGGTACTGGAATCCGTAGTTTTTATCCGATTTGCTGGTAATTAGTAATCTATAATGACATTTTGGACAAACGAAATTTCCTTTTCTTATAAAGTATTTTCGTTTATTCAACGATTGTCTCTAAAATTTGTGTCAAAAGAAAACTTTGCTTGTCTAAAATTACGTTTCTCAAAAAAGAAAACACTTATTTCAGGGTATAGCAGGCGCATTGATCTTGAACATTGATTGAAACTGAAAGTAAATATTCCAAATTTTACTCATCGTATTCAAATAATGGCGGAAAAAATCTACAGATTTAAGATTTCAAATCAAGGCGTAATTTCATCATATACACGATATGTTTATAATTTCTCTAAAACTCAAGCAAAATTGGTTCTCATAAATCCCGAATATTATCTGGTCTTCATAGATAGAGTCTTTAAAGTTTGACTTCGGGAGCTGACTCGCTTGGGAGAAGATTTGTCATCAAACCCCCTACAATTCTATTTATTATCAAGTAACCCACTACGACGAAGAGTTTTCAAAGTAAACTATCAGCTTTGATTCATGGTGGTGGGTATTTAAAATTCGGCCCGGCCGAATTTACTGCTTTATATACTTATTTTTAATTGTTTTTAGCACTCTGCGATCTGAAACTTTTTTTACCCACCACCATTGACTGGTTATGGGGGTTTAATAATTTTGCGATATAGCGGTGTCCTGATATAGCGGCATCATGTCTGTTTCAAGAAGATCGCTTCATAAACACTTCAATTCAAAAAAGTAGTTTGGACGACAAATTTGTGATCCGGAAGTAGGGCAAACTTGGATTATCTCCAATGAATTTAACGTGAGCTTGTCATAAGACGGAAGTACTCCATTTTTGGATCCTTAGCATTGCTTTGGAAGTTGTGTCTTGGAAGTTCTTTTGGATGAAGGAATTAAAACAAAACTAAAAAACATTTTTTTCAATTTCACTTTTTATTTTTATCAGTATTTTTTCATTATTTGATTTTTACAAATTGAAAAACTTCTTCGCTTCCACCGGGGGTTGAACCCGGATCTCTTGGCACCATAACAGAACGCCTTAGCACACTCAGCCACAAACACCAATGAACACGATGCATCAAAACGTATATTCAAATGTTTGTGACATGAGCGTAATATGACACCATGGCATAACAATCTAACTACTTCCTGAGATGTTCTTTATTATTATGAATGAAAAAATAAAGAACGCTGGTTCAAATCTCACCAGCTGAAATATTTTTATTAAATAATTTTCAAAAAAAATATTTATTTCGTCATCGTTTTTTTTTCTTCGGCATATAGTTTTGAATAAATTTAATTTTTTCCATTAAAAATCAACAAAAAAATAAAAATTATCGTAATTTGCAAAACCTTCTTAAAAAAACTTCCATGGAAGTGAAAAAGTCAAACGGCACAGGTTCAAATCCCAGCGGGGATGACTTTTTTTATTTTTTATTGATTTGCTATTCGCTTTTGCTCAATTTAATTGTCCAAAACTTAAATTTTCATTTAAAACGGCCTAATTCCATACTTTCTAAGACTTGTCCAAAAGGATTGCATCGGAAGTGAAAAAAATTGATAGGGAATCCCGAGATGCGCTTTAAAAAAAATTTTGTGGACTTGTCCAAAAGGACTGCATCGGAAGTGGAAAAAACTTAATGGGGGATTCCGGGATGCGATTTAAAAGAAATGTTTGTGGAACAACTTCCAATTTTTTTGCTGGGTATATATGGCAGCTAACATATATCTAAATCTGATCAGACTTTTCCAAAATCAATGGGGACCATCTCTGATACGATTCAAGACCCTATGCCAGAATTAAATTCTAAGACGATCGCTAACTAAACGGGAGCCACCGTGTTACAATGGTTAGCATGCCCGCCTTGCATACACATGGTCGTTGGTTCGTTCCCTGCTTCGAGCGAAAACCAAAAAGTTTTCCAGCGGTTGATTATCCCACCTCAGTAATGCTGGTGACATTTCTTAGGGTTTCAAATCTTCTCTAAGTGGTTTCACTGCAATGTATCCACATTCGGACTCGGCTATAAAAAGGAGGTCCCTTGTCATTAAACTTAAAATGGAATAGGGCAGCACTCAGTGATAAGAGAGAAGTTCACCACTGTGGTATCACAATGGACTGAATAGTCTAAGTGCGCTTTATACATCGGGCTGCCACCTAACTTAACCTAACTAAACTATGGGTCTCAGACTGATCCTTCTTTGCGTTACATATAAATGTTCAAACCCTGTACCGCCGTAGTGGTAAGGGTATAAAAAGAAGTTGGAATACCTGATATATGATTTGAAAGATTACCAACATCGCATACCTGAAAAGAAAATTCTTTATATTAATACACAGAATATAATACTTGGAGCTATTGAATTTTATTCGAAATCTTTATTTGAAATTTATTTATATACAGAAAGGATTAGGAAATGTTATAAAAAGTAGAATAATAGTTAATCTACTGTGAAAACTGTCAATAGTGGGCATTCTGAAAATCAGACACCTTTCAAATGGGGTGTCAATTGTCGTGCTACGTTTGCTATACACAGAAAAACAGTAAAATGTTTTATAGCAAGAATGAACTACGTCGTGCAAAAACTTAACAAAATTATATTTCACATTTTGAGATCTTCACAACCCAGGAAAAAAAGCGTCACCAAAAATGCAGTGAAAATGTTGTTTTTGGATCCGGAAGTGGTGCGAAATTGGAGCAGAAACGATGAATTTAACATGGACTTGCCATAGGACGGATGCCCACCATTTCAACAGCCGTTGCACTGAATTTGCATCACTTCTTAAGGTGTGATCCGAAACCAGTGTTTTGCATGTGAATTAAAAAAAATTGTGATACTTTTGTAAAAAAACTTATTTTTATATTTTTATGCACTCTAACGCTTGTCTGAAACGTTTGACTTCAAAAATTCCAAATTTTCCAGAATGGATATGGTATTTTTTTCGACAAAATTTTAATAAGTTGTACCATTTTATTAATTCTTGCTCTTTTTTGAAATTACCCATTAAAAATAAGAAAAAAGCGAGTTATAAACAAGTGAGTAAAGTAGAAAGTCGGGCGGCGCCGTCTATATGATACCCTAAACCACCCCTACTGAATTAGTAAACATTGTTTGTGGGGGTATCAATGATATAGGTTTGGGAGGTAAACCGCATTTCCATATTTAAGAACATTAATTGGTACATGGTTATGGGTGTTTTATCACAATCTGACTAGAAATGTCTGATATTAGGAGCTATAGTTGATTCTGAAACTACATAGTTAGAATGCCACTAATATTGAGTCCATTATTAAAAAAAAGAGGAAATCGTTTAATTAGTGTGGGTAATAAATCCAAATTTGTGAGACTTGGGAAATATATATCTGTAAGAGTTACATACAAGTCTAACTACGATCGGCTAATATTTCAGAATTTGAATTTTGAATAACATTGGTTAATAAATAAGAGTATTATCGCCAAATTTGGGAAAATCGAGTGATGCATATATATTGGAGCTATATCTAAATCTGAACCGATTTCGATGAAATTTTCCAAATTTGGTTGATAGAAGAAGAAGGTTACCGTGTGCTAAATTTAAGTAAGATTGGTTACTAAATAGAGGTATTATGATCAGAAATAAAGTTATAAGAGGTACATTTTTGAAAAACGGGCGATACATATATATGGGAGCTACATCTAAAACTGAACCGATTTGGATTAAATTTTGCAGGTTTGGTTGATATTACAGGAGACTACCTTGTGCCAAATATAAGTAAGATCGCTTAATAAATTATGCCACTATGGTCAAAAATAAGGTTATAAGGGGGAATTTTTCGAAATCGGGCGCTATATATATGGGAGCTATATCTACACTGAAAAAACAGTGAACCCACCACGAAAGATAACTTTCGATTAATTTTAGAAAATTTTGATTTTTTTTAGAAAATTTTAACTAAACAGTATTACAAGCGCTGGCATCACTCCGATATGGTAAAAATAAGTAAATATTTTTCGACAAATTCAAGAAAATTTATTAGACATAACTAAGTTTTTGCACTTGTTAAAGAAAATTTTGTAGTTTTAAGAGAAATCTTGGAGTTCAAAATTGCAAGAATGTCTTTAGTGCCATACGAAGTTCATGATGGACACATTTTTGGTAAAATTTACAAATTTAAAGAAATAATGAACTATTTTGTGAGAAATACGAAATTAGGAAACCTTTATGCTTTATTTTTGTATAATTTTTTCCTGTTTTTTAGTTAATTTAACTAACGTACGCAAAAAATTATTTGAGTAAAGTAAACTTTTTCCAAACATAATGATTCTATGAACTAATATAAAGTTAAATTGGCTTTAGTGAAATAGAGAGTTCACTTTTTTTTGAGTGTAAATATCAATTGATTTGGATGATATTTTGCACATATAGTCAGTACTATAGAAGACTAGAGTAAGCCAAGTTTGAATAAAATCGATTGATAAATAACGGTTTTTGTCAAAATCGGGCGATACATGTATATGGGAGCTATAGCTAAATCTGATTTCGATTATATTTGGCACATATAGTCAGTACTATAGAAAATTAGATTTGGCCAATTTTGAGTAAGATCGGTTGATAAATAAGGGACTTATTTATTAATTTGGCAAAATCGGCCGATACATATATATGGGAGCTATATCTAAAGCTGAACCGATTTCGATGAAATTTAATACACTTAGCTTCTACCAAATTTGGAGAGAATCGGTTAGAAAATAAGCGCAACATGACCCCATTTGTCGAAATGGGGCGTTACATATATATGGGAGCTTGTGCCCAAAACACACCAAGTTTTATCAAAATCGGTTAATAATTGCGACCGGAATCCTGTGAACAACAAATACATGGACAGGCGGACGGACGGACACCAAGCGCTAGATCTACTCAGGAGGTGATTCTGAGTCGATCGGTATATATTTTATAGGGTCTAAAATCAATATTTCTGGTAGGCACATTTTTTGGCAGATCAAACTTATTATACCCTGACCACTATGTGGTTTAGGGTATTAAAATTGAATTAAGATCTTTGCGCAATTTTTTTCTGGTTAATTATTTAATTAATTTTTTAATTAAAACGTCTTCAATCACAGAAATGATAGTATCAACTAAAAACTAATTGACGGCCAATTAAAAAATTAATTGATACTATTAATTTTTGTGATTGATTTTTGTTTCAATTAACAAAATTGTTGAATCAATTAAATTTTTAATTGAATATTTTTTAAAACTCAATTAAAATTTTAATTGGAAAAATTTTCGTGAAATATTTTTCTGTGTGGGAGGACAGGGTATTAAAATTGAATTAAGATCAAATTTTTGGTTTGCTGGGAAAGCGTTTATAGAATCAAGAAAATTAAATGCCTTGGTGTACTTTTTAACTTCTTACACCATCCAATAGAAGAAAAAATTAAATAAAATTAAAGAAAGAAATCATTGGCTCCAAACCATGACCATTTTAATCATACTGTAGTTCATTCTTACTATTTTTGGGAATCGTATGAAAAGGTTGGTTTGCTTTACTTCATAATGAACTTATGTGTGTTGTCATTGAACTATATACTCACGTTAAATTCACAAAATATTTAGGGCTGTGGAAAATTTCGAAAAAATTATAAAATTTAACTGCGAACAAATACTTTTTTTTTCAATAAAAATGAGTTAAATTTAGCCTTAGATTAGGTATAGTGGAAGCCCGATATTTCAGGCTCACTATTCAGTCCATTGTGATACCACAGTGGTGAACTTTTCTCTTGTCACTGAGTGCTGCCCGATTCTATGTTAAGCTCAATGACAAGGAACCTCCTTTTCTAGCTGAGTCCGAACGGCGGTCCACATTGCAGTGAAACCACTTAGAGAAGCTTTGAAACCCTCAGAGATGTCACTAGCATTACTGAGGTAATGCTGATGAAAAATTTTTTTGGTGTTTGGTCGAAACTGGGGTTGAACCCACGACCCTGTATATGCACGGAGGGCATGCTAACCATTGCACCACGGTGGCTCCCGTTCGTTCTATTTAGTTCGTAATTAGCTAATCAATTTTGAATAGTGACCAAAATTGAGTACTCAACGAAAAAACTCTATGAGGGCAATATCGAAAACTTGACTTCTTGATTCTAGTTCTAATTTCTACCCCTTAGCACATGGTGAAACATAGACATTGTAAACAATTATAGATATGCCAAAACTTTCTAGATATGTCAAAACTCCCACCATACAATTTATTATTTATGAAAGAATTGAAAGATAGAGCGAAAAGCTAAAATAAAATAGGAATAGACCAACCAAATCGATAATAATGTAGAAGTTTATCAACAAAGTTTCCTAGACATTAACATAGTTACTTGAGTTTTCTTTGTATTTCCTGTACAAGACTAACTAAAACAAATTTCCCAAAGATAAGGATAATTTCTGCAATAGTCAATAATTGCAATTCTTGTCGGTATTAGAAAATCATAACAATTCCTCCATCCTCCAACCCTTATACTATTTTCTTCCCTATCACTCATACTGTATTCTAGGACGATTTCTAAGGCACTTGCAATTATCAGGAACTTTCGTTATGCCTCTTAACGAAAAAGTGGGGTGAGTGTTATTGTTACAATTGATGTCTTCATTTAGGGTGGGTTTTAAGGATGTCGAGGGGTTAGGCGGATTACACCATACCAGCTTGGTTGAAAAAATGGGAATAGCGAATAAATATTTTCGCTTGCTTTGGGTTGAAATGGAACACACTTCATCCCTATTACCTGGAATATTTTATAGCTCTTAGAGACACCTTCTTCAAGGGGAATTAGAGATAATCTTTGGACAAATTTAAGCTCACACAATATTCCTTTTCGATCTCCGCCTTTATAAAGTAACTCCATTTTAGATACGGTGGAGAAATAAAAATTAAAGTAATAGTGATTTTACACAGACAAAAAATACTCCATGGTACATTTTCCACCCAAGGAATTATGTTAGTAGACATAGCAGAAAAATCTAGTAAAATAGCATTATTTATTTCCCAGCTAAAAAAATTTTGGAAGTTCTTCTAAAGGCACAACTTTAAAAGCACTTCCAAAAATATTCTCCCAAAGATGTTCTTTATTTCTTTATTCATTTGAGACAATTTTTTTAACTCACTTTTTTATATTTTTATTGGAAAATTTAAAATTTTTTTGTTTCAAATAAGTTAAAAACAAATTAAGAATTAATAAAATCATACAAATTATTTAAATTTAGATGAAAAAAAGCTAAATCCATTGCAGAAAACTTGCGAATTTTTGAAAATATTTGATGTCAAACGATCCAGGCAAGTGATAAAATGTATTAAAAATCATAAAAAATTTAAATAACTATTTATTTATAAAAATGTCACAGAATTTTTTAATTCACATCCAAAACACTGAATTCGGATCATACCTTAAGAAGTGATGCAAATTTAGTTCGACGCCTGTTGAAATGGTGGACATCCGTCCCAAGACAAGCCCATGTTAAATTCATCGCTTCTGTGCCAATTTTTTACCACTTCCGGATCCAAAAAGAACATGTTCACTACTTTTTTGGTGACGCTTTTTTTGTTGGGTTTTGATTAGGTTGAAATGCTAAGACAATCCAATGGTATCCGTATTTTTTTGGTTTGTCTGTCACGCTAATCACGCTTCAACTTTCAATAATGAAGTTATGTTCGTAATACTGAATTCTGGCACAGGTTTGTCTATTATTTACCTGAAATTAAAAATTTAGAGGTTTTTTGTGGTCTCTACTGAAATGTGTTAAATTTGGTTACTTTCACTACGCCCGATTTTATTTCTGAAATATGACATTTAGTGTCATTTGGGGCCTATAAATAGGTGTGCCACATATGATTCATCTACAGGATGTCTGATTTGTAATGCAACTTCAGTGGCTAATTCACCGCTTAAAACTATTTGGTGTTCGCGGTTGAACCCGATTGACGATCGCGGTTGACGAACATACTAACCATTGCACCACGGTAGCTCCGAGGCTAGTTGAAAGTTATACCTACGATTGACCACCAGAACTCATGCGCCGCCGATGGTAATGGTGTGACCCCTATAATGACTGATGATTACACGCAAAGAAAAAAAACGTTTGGAAAACGTGTACCGAAAACGTTTTTCTTTTGTTAGAGTTTTTTGAATTGCTTCGAAAATTTTAAACTTTTATCACCAAAAAAATTCGTTTGTTACAAAATTTTTATTTTTTTAATAAAAAAAGTTATTTTTGAAATAACAACACAGTCCATTTCGTTTATATCAAACACTGTTCTTTTCTGACTTTAGGTCTTTAATAAGACACATTTTACAGTTCAAAATTTAATATAGTACAATGTAATGTTGAAAATTTTTTCGGAATCTTCCGAATATATCTGGAATATATGTAAAAAAAAAAAAACAAAATCAAAAAAAAAAACTTTGGCCGAAGCAGGGATCGAACCCACGACCCTTGGCATGAGAGTCGGACGTAGCTACCACTGCTCCACGGTCCCAAACTAAGTGTTTGTTTCTGTTAAATAAACTTTGTTTATTCGGTTCGTGGGCGCCGCAAGCTATGCTATATAAATATAACTTATATTGATATTTATCTATTGATGACCATAACAGGTACATAGCTCAGTGGTTAGTGTGTTGGCTTACAATGTGCATGGTCCGCGGTTCGATTCTCCGTCCAGGCGAAAGGTAAAAAAAATTTAAAAATTTATAAAATCGTATAATTTCTTCTTCATTGTTGGTATTACAGGAAAAGGTGTTAAGAACTAAAAAACCTCGTGGATGTGAGAAAGATGTGAGGGACAATGCAATTAGCAAGAAAATAATGTTTTTTTTTTTTGAGCTAGGCTTTATGAAATTGTTTTTACATCCTGGAAAAGAATAAACGTTTATCACAAAAAGTATATACTTTTCTTCCAAATACACTTCCTTACAGCGAAAAGCAAATGAGAAACGAACTTTGTTTGTCTAAAATTTCATTTGGGAGGAAAGAATTATTTTTTTGCGTGTATTGCCTGCTCCTATTCACGGACCGTGGGGTTAAAATAAATGCAGAATTCTATCGGGGAAATGTCCTAAGGCCAGTATTGAAGCCACGAGTAGAGAAAGATTTCGGTAGCAGACCATCAATATTCCAACAGGTCTCAGAACCAGGGTTGTCCTGTCGCAAACTGTGACAAAAGTCGTAATCCTGGTGTAGAAAACCAAATTTTGAATTCAAGAAATTGTGAATATGTTTTAATTTAATTTAGTTAGGCTCTCCGATAAAAGGGATCAAAAACTGCTTTATATTGCATTTATTCAAAACTCCACTAGTTTTACATCTCTCATTCGCAACTTCAAACTATTCTCGATTTTCGTAGTCCATAATGTCCTTCCAAGCTTTAGTTGCATCAGCGAATGACTACACCCTCAAAAAAATCGTTTTTTTTTTTCATCGCTACATCAGTTTCAAATTTGATGTTCATATCACCAAGACCATATTTCCGCCAAATGTTAGGAAAGCTGACTGGAATAGGTATAGGGAATCGTTCAATATGATGATACCGGAAATAACAGAGACAAATATGAGAAATGTGCAAGATATCGAACACGCAGTGGAGCGGATTACTAAGGCCTTCAACATCTCACTGAAAGCTGCATGCCCTAGAGGAAAGCCAAGGGGGAAACATCGACCACCATGGTGGTCTACGGAATTAAGTAATATGAGGAAATCCTGCAGGAAGCTCTTTAACAAGGCAAAGTCCACCAGAGCCCCTGAGGACTGGGACGCTTACAAGAAGAATCTGAGAGGATACAAGCGAGAACTGAGAAGGTCTCAACAAAACTCTTGGGATGATTACTGTAGCAGCATTGAGAATACGTCAGAGGCTTCCAGACTACGGAGGGTACTAGCATCCACTAACACCGCAAAATACCTTGGCGTTATTTTGGACAGGAAGCTGAACTTTAATCTTAATATTGAAGAAAGGGCGAGAAAGGCAACTGTAGCTTTGTACTCGTGCAAAAAGGCAATAGGAAAAAAGTGGGGACTAAAACCAAAAATTGTGCATTGGCTATACACGGCAGTAGTTAGACCTATAATGCTATATAGTGTTGTAGTCTGGTGGCCGGCACTTCAGAAACCGACTTGTTTAGATAAAGTTCAGCGTATGGCGAGCTTATGTATCTCAGGCGCATTTAGTAAGACAGGAACAGACTCCCTTAATGTCATGCTACATCTATTGCCTTTAGACATTTTGGCCAAACAGTCAGCTGCAACAACGGCTGTGCGGTTGCGCGAACTATCGCTGTGTAATCCTAACGTAGTGGATTACACTTTGGCGAGTCCACTTTTCGACAAAAAGTTTGAGACTCTAATCCCCAACAGTGAGGCGTGGTGCACACAGACCCCGGGGAATAAAGAATATATAGATTTCTACACTGATGGCTCCAAGTTGGATGGACAAGTGGGGTTCGGAGTATATTCTAATGATCTGGAACTTCGAATAGCGAAAAGATTACCTAATCACTGTAGTGTTTTTCAGGCTGAAATATTAGCAATAAGAGAGGTGGCGAATTGGCTGAGAAGTAATGTTCAAAAAAATGTGGGCATTAATATATACTCAGACAGTCAACCTGCAATAAAATCCTTGGACTCTGTGTTCCTCAACTCGAGAACGGCCATCGACTGCCGCAAATCTCTCAATGAGATGGCTGAGCAGTGCAATATTCACCTAATATGGGTGCCTGGCCATAGGAACATACCGGGGAACTGCGAAGCGGATGAGCTGGCAAGGCTAGGGACTACCTTACATATTCCAGGGGAACTAGAATTTGTTGGCATGCCCCCAGCTACCTGCAAGCTCATGCTGCGTGAGAAGGCTGTTATGATGACAAATGTTCGATGGGAGAATTGCAAGGGTTGTAACGACACCAAGCAAATATGGCCCCCATTTAAACCGCACACTAGATATGCTAATGTTCTCGAGACGTCAGATATCACTCCTGATATCTGATATAACGGGTCGTTGCCTGATAGGCGATTTTGCAAAAACTATTGGCGCGAAGTATAATGACTATTGTATGAGCTGTCATGATGCGGAGGAAAAAGAATCAATTAAACACCTCTTGTGTGAGTGTCCTGCATTTTGTGTAAAGCGCAAGCAACTTTTAGGAGCATATAGCTTCAGATTACTGGCGGATCTGGAAAACGTTAACTTAAGCAGTCTGCTAATGTTTTTGGAACAATCTGGTTGGTTCAACAAAGAAAAATAATCAAGAAGGTTCAGCGGTTAAAACTAGAAGTGCCCATATGTAATAGGTACTTTTAGTTAATGTGGTATCACAATGGACTGAATAGTCTAAGTGAGCCTGAATCTTAATCGGGCTGACACTTTAACCTAACCTAGGGCATACACTGGTAGTAAAAAATTTTAATGAAATTTTCGTTGTGTGGATATATTTTTAAGGCGTCAATTGATTACTTCCATTATTTTACTTGCAGCATACTCTCTACACCCAGAAAAAAGGGGCTCTAATGCCAACTGAACTTTATTTTAGTTCATGAAGATTAGTTGATTTTAGTTAGATTTTGCACAATATGAGCAAATATTCCTTATTTGAATAATATTTTGCTAACTTTAATGATGTGAACTAAAAATAAGAAAAAAAGTTGTATACAAATATAGTGCACAATTTTACTAAAAAATAAATTAGTTCATATTTTCCTAAAATGGCAGAAGTTTGCTTAAATTGAGTTCATAAGTCTCTCAAATAAGTAAATTGTACTAAAATTGTACCTGTCTTGAACTTCGTACAGCGCTAAAGACATTTTAACAATTTTTAAATCCAATTTTTTCCTTCAACATATGAAATTTTCTTACATACCAGAAAAAAATTAATTATTTTTAATAAATTTTCTTCAATTTGACAAAAATTATAAACTTATTTGTAACATGTTGCAATTAGAAAACTATTTTAGTTAAAATTTTCTAAAATAAACCTACATTTTCTTCCATGGTGGGTTCACTTTTTTTTGGGTGTAGGTCTCTCTTTCTAAACACACTATTTCCAAATTAATATATGTTTTCATCTAAGCATATTATATTTACAAACATTTTATGTCCCAAACATAACATATTAACACATATGTTCCAAACATGTTATGCTAGTTTATGAACATTATATGCTTGCACTTAAAAATATTGTGTTAAAAAATGTGAGTTCAAAACATATAATTTTTACACTCCAACAGTCTTTTTCGTCCGTGTAGCTACAATTTTGAAAATTTTTAATTAGTATGAAAATTGGCTCAAATAAGCCAAAAAATGATTTTATAAAATTCTCTCTAAACAACAATTCACTTATGCAAGACTTAGTAGTTTTCCTTCCTTCCAGTTCCTGCAGGAATTTGTGAAAGGTTCATTATGAGCGAGTGCCGACCGACACCTTTACTGCACCATAGAGTAATTCATAGTAATTTTGGTTTGGAGCTTACAATTGAAATAACTCTATTCTCAAGTTTTTTGAACTCGTTAATATGATCATTATCTTGGATATCATTCGCTGCATAGCTGAAGGGATTGAAGTATTTTGAGTTTGCGAGGTTTGCTACTTTTTCTACATTTACGACGTGTATGTGACGTTTACAACTTTGCGACAGTCACAAACCTGGCTTCATTTATACCGCATAATGGCTACCATAATTTCCGGAACTCAATCCTTTGGATGTTTGCGCCTGAGGCACTTGGAGAATAAGTTTGGAAGTACAAAATACCAAAGTGTCATTCATTTCAAGACATCCTGAAGAAAATGTACCAAATATCGTGTACATTGGTTCATATTCTTCTATAGCCCCCATATGTCCAGCAGGGCTGTGGAGTCGGAGCCGGAGGAGTCTTGGAGTCGGAGTCTGAAGATTTTGGTGGAGTCGGAGTCGTAGAAATTTTGCTCGACTCCGACTCCGGCGAAACAAAATTTGAAAAACACTTTATATTTTTGTAACTAAAGAAATATTACGACAAATTAGATTCCATTAGGAGTTTTAATCGAAAAACGAAATGCTGGATTTCAGGTCATTGAAAGTCTCTTGATAAAAGAATCATTTTAAGGTAATATAGCAGTAGAACCTAAAGTTCTTTTCTTGTTTGCCAGACATGTCGAGTTCGAAGATGGGTCATACCGGACAATTTTGTGATATAGCACCTACGATACATATAAACCCATCTTCCGATTTGTTTTAAGAACATTTCCCAGTCTAAAATTTTCTTAAGATTTGTCAGAAATTTCGAATTTAGAGTTATTTGAGATCCATAAATAAATGCGGAAATTTCCCAGATTTTGAGATAGCCCCGCATAATTACTTGAGGAATCTCCTTATACACCCGATGTCCTTAGAAGCTGTAATTATACCCTGCGCCACACTGTGGAACAGGGTATTATAAGTTAGTGCATATGTTATACCCTGCGCCACACTGTGGAACAGGGTATTATAAGTTAGTGCATATGTTTGTAACACCCAGAAGGAGACGAGATAGACACATGGTGTCTTTAGCAATAATGCTCAGGGTGGTTTCCTGAGTCGATATAACCATGTCCGTCTGTCCGTCCGTCTGTCTGTCTGTGAACACATTTTTGTGATCAAAGACTAGGTCGCAATTTAAGTCCAATCGCCTTCAAATTTGGCACATGTTCCCATTTGGGTCAGAATAGAACCCTATTGATTTTGGAAGAAATCGGTTCAGATTTAGATATAGCTCCCATATATATATTTCGCCCGATATGCACTAATATGGACACAGCAGCCAGAGTTTTATACCGATTTACTTGAAATTTTGTACAAACATAACATTAGTCGTATAGTCATGTGTGTCAAATTTGATTGAAATCGGTTCAGATTTAGATATAGCTCCCTATATATCTTTCGCTCGATATGCACTTATATGGACCCAGAATCCAGAGTTTTATCCCGATTAGATTGAAATTTTGCACAAGGAGTACAATTGGTAGTATAGTCATGTGTGCCAAATTTGATTGATATCGGTTCAGATTTAGATATAGCTCCCATATATATCTTTCGCCCGATATGGACTAATATGGTCCTAAAAGCCAGAGTTTTGGCCCAATTTGGTTGAAATTTTGCACAGGGAGTAGATTTAGCATTGTAGCTATGCGTGAAATCGATTCAGATTTAGATATAGCTCCCATATATATATTTCGCCCGATATGCAATTATATGGACCCAGAAGCCAGAGTTTTATCCCGATTAGCTTGAAATTTTGCACAAGGAGTACAATTGGTAGTATAGTCATGTGTGCCAAATTTGATTGAAATCGGTTCCGATTTAGATATAGCTCCCATATATATATTTTTCTGATTTCGACAAAAATGGTCAAAATACCAACATTTGCCTTGTTAAATCGCCACTGCTTAGTCGAAAAGTTGTAAAAATGACTCTAATTTTCCTAAAATTCTAATACATATATATCGAGCTATAAATCATAAATAAACTTTTGCGAAGTTTCCTTAAAATTGGATCAGATTTAAATGTTTCCAATATTTTTATACCCTGCGCCACACTGTGGAACAGGGTATTATAAGCTAGTGCATATGTTTGTAACACCCAGAAGGAGACGAGATAGACACATGGTGTCTTTGGCAATAATGCTCAGGGTGGGTCCCTGAGTCGATATAACCATGTCCGTCCGTCCGTCTGTCTGTGAACACATTTTTGTGATCAAAGTCTAGGTCGCAATTTAAGTCCAATCGCCTTCAAATTTGGCACATGTTCCTAAATTGGGACAGAATAGAACCCTATTGATTTTGGAAGAAATCGGTTCAGATTTAGATATAGCTCCCATATATATCTTTCGCCCGATATGCACTAATATGGACCCAGCAGCCAGAGTTTTATACCGATTTGCTTGAAATTTTGTACAAACATAACACTTAGTCGTATAGTCAAGTGTGCAAAATTTGATTGAAATCGGTTCAGATTTAGATATAGCTCCGATATATATCTTTCGCCCGACATGGATTTATATGGCCCCAGAAGCCAGAGTTTTGGTCGAATTTGGTTGAAATTTTGCACTAGGAGTACAATTAGTAGTATAGTCAAGTATGCAAAATTTGGTTGAAATCGATTCAGATTTAGATATAGCTCCGATATATATCTTTCGCCCGATTTGGACTAATATGGTCTTGAAAGCCAGAGTTTTGGCCCAATTTGGTTGAAATTTTGCACAGGGAGTAGATTTAGCATTGTAGCTATGTGTGCCAAATTTGGTTGAAATCGATTCAGATTTAGATATAGCTCCCATATATATCTTTCGCCCGATATGCACTTATATGGACCCAGAAGCCAGAGTTTTATCCCGATTAGCTTGCAATTTTGCACAAATAGTACAATTGGTAATATAGTCATGTGTGCTAAATTTGATTGAAATCAGGTCAGAGTTAGATATAGCTCCCATATATATCTTTCGTCCGATTGTGACTTATATGGCCTCAAAAGCCAAAGTTTTGCCCTGACTTGCTTCAAATTTTGCACAAGGAGTACGTTTAATAGTATCGGTAATTGTACCAAATTCGGTTGAAATCAGTTCAGATTTAGATATAGCTCCCATATATAGCTTTCAGCCGATTTACACTCATTTGACCACAGAGGCCAATTTTTAACTCCGATTTAGTTGAAATTCTGCACAGGGAGTAGAATTAGCATTGTAGCTATGTGTACCAAATTTAGTTGAAATCGGTTCAGATTTAGATATAGCTCCCATATATATGTTTTTCTGACTTCGACGAAAATTGTCAAAATACCAAAATTTTCCTTGTCAAATCGCCACTGCTTAGTCGAAAAGTTGTAAAAATGACTCTAATTTTCCTAAACTTCTAATACATATATGTCGAGCGATAAATCATAAATAAACTTTTGCGAAGTTTCCTTAAAATTGCTTCAGATTTAAATGTTTCCCATATTTATACCCTTCACCACTACTGTGGTACAGGGTACACGCACAGAAAAACCATGTTTGGACATGGTTGTCGCATCCATTTAATGCTTATCTAGAGCATGTAATTGCCGCGAAAACCATGTATTTTGTCTTTGTAAAAATAGTTTTCGAGCGGAGAAAAATGTATGGTGGCAATAAGCATTTGAATGGTTATCAAATACCGCAAACATGTTCTATCATTTAAATGATAGAATTTGAGACCATTAAATGGTCGGGAAAATCATGTATCTGACCATTCACTTTTTTTACTTTTTTACAGGGAAAAAAGTATTTTTGATAGGTTAAGTATAGATATGTCTAGAACCATTACATGACCATAAAGACCATTTACATTTTTTTTCGTGACCATTTAATTTTTTAACTTTTTGGTAGCGAAAAGAATTTTATAAAAATATTGAGCAGGTACACACGATTTTCATTTTGCGCGTCAGTCGCGTGTTGATTGTTTCTTGGAATGGACGGAGAATACGGATTTACTGTGTTTTGTATTAATTTATTTATTCAGAAGTGGCACGTGGTTTTATGTGAACACAAAAAAGGAAAGTGTAATTGCAAAAATGTACCTGTTTTTTGTTCTGCATTTTGCTATATGGTATCATTTATTTTTATTTGCAGTTACATGATGTCTGCGTTTGTACATTTGATGGGCACGATGTAAATATGGAATAAATACTTATTGTTGAAATTGAAAAAAAAAAAAGAATGTGTAAAAATATATGATGTTTGCTTGAACGGCATTATAAATACACATAAACAATGAATTAGTTTATAAATAAATAAAAACAAACAAATAAATGTAATTTTGTGTTTTCTTTTCTCAAGTGGCGTCCTTTTTTCGACGATGAAAAAAGTTTTTTCATAAAGATCAAAACATTTTTGGTTGTGACCATGTTCTTTTAACTTGAAGAAAAACATTTTGAATGAATACCATAACATTTTAAATCGTGACCATTGTCTTTTCATTCAAACAAAATTATTTTTATCAATATAATAACATTTTAGATGAGGACAATTATATTTTTCTTAGTACCATGTTCTCTGATCCAACATGGTTGCAGGTTCAAATGTTACATGGTCGCCGCAAAAATAGCTCCTATCATATTATTTTGCTCTTCGAATATGATTGTGACAATCATGTTTCTTCTCTGCGTGTATAATAAGTTTGTGCATTTGTATGTAACGCCAAGAAGGAAAAGTCTGAGACCCATCGTTTAGTATACCGATCGTCTTAGAATTAAATTCTGAGTCGATTTAGCGATGTCCGTCTGTCTGTCTGTCCGTCTGTCTGTCCGTCTGTCTGTCCGTCTGTCTGTCGGTTGATGTATTTTTGTGTGCAAAGTACAGCTCGCAGTTTTAGTCCGATTGTCCTAAAATTTGGTACAGGGTCCTGTTTCGGCTCAAAGACGATCCCTATTGATTTTGGAAAAAATCGGTTCAGATTTAGATATAGCCGCCACATATATTTTTCACCGATATGGCCATAATTGGCGTGTATGTCAACCGATCTTCCTCAAATTCCGTACAACCGAATATTTTATGAGTCTCGAAAAACTTGCAAAATATCAGCCAAATCGGTTCAGATTTAGATATAGCTCCCATATATAGTTTTCGCCCGATTTACACTCATTTGCCCACAGAGGCCAATTTTTTGCTCCGATGTAGTTGAAATTTTGCACAGGGAGTAGAATTAGCATTATAGCTATGCGTGTCAAATTTGGTTAAAATCGGTTCAGATTTAGATATAGGTCCCATATATAGCTTTCGCCCGATTTACACTCAAATGACCACAGAAGCCAATTTTTTGCTCCGATTTAGTTGAAATTTTGCACAGGGAGTAGAATTAGAATTATAGCTATGCGTGTCATATTTGGTTGAAATCGGTTCAGATTTAGATATAGCTCCCATATATAGCTTTCGCCCGATTTACACTCAAATGACCACAGAGGCCAATCTTTTACTCCGATTTAATTGAAATTTTGCACAGGGAGTAGAATTAGCATTGTAGCAAAGCGTGCCAAATTTGGTTGAAATCGGTTCAGATTTAGATATAGCTCCCATATATAGCTTTCGCCCGATTTACACTCATATGACCACAGAGGCCAATCTTTTACTCCGATTTAATTGAAATTTCGCACAGGGAGTAGAATTAGCATTGTAGCAAAGCGTGCCAAATTTGGTTGAAATCGTTTCAGATTTAGATATAGCTCCCATATATAGCTTTCGCCCGATTTACGCTCATATGACCACAGTGGCCAATCTTTTACTCCGATTTAATTGAAATTTTGCACAGGGAGTAGAATTAGCATTGTAGCTATGCGTGCCAAATTTGGTTGAAATCGGTTCAGATTTAGATATATCTCCCATATATAGCTTTCGCCCGATTTACACTCATATGACCACATAGGCCAGAGTTTAACTCCGATTTAGTTAGTTTAGAAATTTTGCACAGGGAGTAGAATTAGCATTGTTGCTATGCGTGCCAAATTAGGTTGAAATCGATTCAGATTTAGATATAGCTCCCATATATATGTTTTTCTGATTTGGACAAAAATTGTCAAAATACCAACATTTTCCTTGTAAAATCGCCACTGCTTAGTCGAAAAGTTGTAAAAATGACCCTAATTTTCCTAAACTTCTAATGCATATATATCGAGCAATAAATCATAAATAAACTTTTGCGAAGTTTCCTTAAAATTGCTTCAGATTTAAATGTTTCCCATATTTTTTTTTTACTAACATTGTGTTCCACCCTAGTCCATTAGCCGACTTAAATTTTGAGTCTATAGATTTTGTAGAAGTCTATCAAATTCTGTCCAGATCGAGTGATATTTAAATGTATGTATTTGGGACAAACCTTTATGTATAGCCCCCAACACATTTAACGGATGTGATATGGTATCGAAAATTTAGATCTACAAAGTGGTGCAGGGTATAATATAGTCGGCCCCGCCCGACTTTAGACTTTCCTCACTTGTTTTTACATATATTCCAGATATGTTAGGAAGATTCCGAAAAAATGTTCAACATTACATTGTAGTATATTAAATTTTGAACTGTAAAATGTGTCTTATTAAAGACCTAACCTAGAAAAGAACAGTGTTTGATATAAACGAAATGGACTGTGTTGTTGGTTCAAAAATAACTTTTTTTATTAAAAAAATAATATTTTGTAACAAACGAATTTTTTTGGTGATAAAAGTGTATACTTTTCGAAGCAATTCAAAAAACTCTAACAAAAGAAAAACGTTTTCGGTACACGTTTTCCAAACGTTTTTTTTTCTTTGCGTGTATTTTATATAGATTTATTTTTTACAAAATGCCTATGTAGACCAATATCAGGATTTTACTTCTTAAACTTCTGGAAGCCTAATTATTTTTTGAAATTTTGTGGTTTTATAAATATATATTGTAGAGATTGTTGTTATACCCATATTTTGATGTGGTCTTTATATAGTTTTGTGTCGTACTTTAATTAATTGGCCCGAAATTAAAATGTCGAGTTCTTTCCCTAAATGCTGAGGTTTGTCGTCGAGGCGTATCAAAATTTAAAATTAGAGTTCTTTTGGACATATAAACGCATATGGCAAAATAGAGTCGGTCTATTTTTGGAACACTACACCTTAAAACTACAATTGGAATACTGTTAAAATGAGAATTAGGTATCCCACCTGGAGTCGACTCCGGAGTCGGAGTCGAGGCTAATAAGAAATGCTGGAGTCGAAGTCGAGCAAAATTGACTCGACTCCACACCCCTCATGTCCAGATCTAAGAATCTAATATCTTAAGCGCATACGGATTAAATCCCAATCGAATATCGAAATTTTTTCAGTAATGCTGCTCTAAGTGATTTCACAGTGCAACACTCAGTGACAAGAAAGAAGTTCACCATTGTGGTATCACAATGAAGTGTATAGTCTAAGTGGGTCTGATATAACGGACTACCACTAAACCTAAACTAAACTATTCGGCTTGTATTCTCTTTACAATATGCGTCAGATTGAAGAAGCCATACATAAATATTTTATACAGATTTAATTGCATCTTTACGAACAAATTGAAATAAAGCCGTTTTTTTTGCTTACCAATTGCAATTTAATGGTTGAATTTTACTATGCCATAACTCAAACGAATAATCATTTACATTTATAGGTTTGTCATAACATTCTAATAAAGAACTTTCAATAGAGATGGATGAACTTCCTCCCATGGGAAATCATTAATACACTAGCAGTAAATAGAACATTAACACCGATTTCATGGCATCTATCATACACCCAACATTATTTTGAATGTAATTTATTTTCAGTGAAAAAGCATACCATACCACACAAACTTCAATGTTTTAATATTACACAGATAAAAAAATTGTATTCTAAAGGCGATTTTTCCAAAAGGTACCAAGGGAAAGCTTAGTGGTGCTGCATAGTGAATCCACTACGACAATCCCAAAAAAAAAATTATGTGGTTACTCCGGTTATGCCTCAACATCGATGACAAAGCCGAATACACTGATAATACAGATTGGTTGTGACAATCGAATTTATTGCCAACTTCCTTTTGGCAGTTGTTGCAACTACCAGTTGGCTGATTCGGTCGACACAACTAATATCTCATCTGGTGTTGGTTGGGTCTGTCGACGACATTGGTTATAGCTACCTTCATCATTCGGTTCTGTTGCCCGACCTTAATATTACTCCTGACTGAATTATAACACAATTCCTTCCCAATCAAATATTATTATACCCTGCGCCACACTGTGGAACAGGGTATTATAAATTAGTGCATATGTTTGCAACACCCAGAAGGAGACGAGATAGACACATGGTGTCTTTGGCAAAAATGCTCAGGGTGGGCTCCTGAGTCGATATAGCCATGTCCGTCTGTCCGTGACCACATTTTTGTAATCAAAGTCTAGGCCGCAGTTTTAGTTCAATCGACTTCAAATTTGGCACAAGTATGTGTTTTGGCTCAGAATAGAACCCTATTTGGAAGAAATCGGTTCAGATTTAGGTATAGCTCCCATATATATATATATATATATATATATATATATATATATATATATAGTCGCACCGCATTGTTCGGGGCCACTTTTTTTATATACTGTTTTGTTTGAGGCCATTTGCATTCTTTGGGGACTGACCTCAAACTTTTTACCAGTATATCGCATTGTTTGGAGACATCCATTGTTTGAGGTCAGGAAAAAATTTTTGTGTTTTTTGTGTTTATATAAAGTTTTCGCAATTTTGATCCTATATATTCCACGTTTTCCCCTATATATTTATTATTTCCTTAATTTTTGGATTACTGAAATATTCGATTGCATTCAACAATGTTGCCACCGATCTCTAAATATCCAATGTACATTGTTATGCTCTCTGTTGCCTTTTGTGTGGGTGTGTGTGCGTATGTGTGCCCATACATCACATATACAACAAAGAGTATTCTCTACTTTACTCTCCCACTAGGCAAGAGTAGGTAACTATTTCTTTTTTTTTATATGTGCATTTCAATGTTGATTTTTCAAATGCTGTGCAGTCTCGGTTGAACACTCAATCGAGCAGGTCATGCGTTCGGGTGCTGTTGAATTCTTTTGTATAGGGGAAACGAATTTACTAATAGGTTTTGTATAAATGATGGGATATGTTACATACACAATAGGATGAATTTCTAAAATATATATATTTGAAATTTTATAAAATATATATTTCTGTAGACTTCTTTTTTTTCAAATTATCGTTATCAATGGGAAAATATGTTTCAATAAAATGTAATTTAAAATTTTTCATTTAAATTTTGTTAAAAAGTATACACAAAAGTAAACCAACTGGGAAAGAAAATGTAGGTTAATTTTTTTAAAATGTTAACTAAACTTATTACAAACCACGATACAATAAAACTAAGTATATATTTTACAAATTGAAGAAAATGTATTAGGCATCATTAACTAAAGTAACAAAAATAATTAAAATTTTTCTTAAAATATAATAATTTCCACGAACTAAAATAAAAGTTAATGGCTTTACGTTTCTATACAAAAAAGTGAATCTAGCACAATAACGACAATTTAACTTTGTTTTAGTTCATGAAAATTATTTTTTTTTAATTTTTAATCATTTTTTGAACGATATTCGATTGCATTCAACAATGTTACCACCGATCTCTAAATATCCAATGTACATTGTTATGCTCTCTGTTGTCTTTTGTGTGGGTGTGTGTGTGCGTGTGTGTGCCCATACATCAAATATACAACAAAGAGTATTCTCTACTGTACTCTCCCACTAGGCAAGAGTAGGTAACTATTTCTTTTTTTTTTTATATGTGCATTTCAATGTTGATTTTTCAAATGCTGTGCAGTCTCGGTTGAGCACTCAATCGAGCAGGTCATGCGTTGGGGTGCTGTTGAATTTTTTTTGTATAGGGGAAGCGAATTTACTAATAGGTTTTGTATAAATGATGGGATATGTTACATACACAATAGGATGAATTTCTAAAATATATATATTTGAAATTTTATAAAATATATATTTCTGTAGACTTCTTTTTTTTCAAATTATCGTTATCAATGGGAAAATATGTTTCAATAAAATGTAATTTATAATTTTTCATTTAAATTTTGTTATACAGTATACACAAAAGTAAACCAACTGGGAAAGAAAATGTAGGTTAATTTTTTTTTAAATGTTAACTAAACTTATTACAAACCACGATACAATAAAACTAAGTATATATTTTACAAATTGAAGAAAATGTATTAGGCATCATTAACTAAAGTAACAAAAATAATTAAAATGTAACTTTCATATTGTAATTCTCATATTGGAACATTTTTCTTAAAATATAATAATTTCCACGAACTAAAATAAAAGTTAATGGCTTTACGTTTCTATACAAAAAAGTGAATCTAGCACAATAACGACAATTTAACTCTGTTTTAGTTCATGCAAATTATTTTTTTAATTTTTAATCATTTTTTGAACGATAGTCAAATAAACTAAACGAAGGGAAAAATTATATGCAAAGATATAAGTATAAAGATTTACTAAATTCATAATTTTACGAAATTTTCTTTAACGAGTAAAAACAAATGAATAATAAATTTTTTGAATATGAAAAATACTTATTTATTTTTGTGATATCGTCATTTGTAATACAGTTTATTAACAATGTACTAAAATTCACCTACACTATCCTTCCTGGATGGTTCTTTTGGATATCAGAGTTGCCATTTTGGTTCGATCGGACCAAAATATTCCCAAAAAATTATTAAATCCGATGGTCGGACCAAATGGAATCTGGTTGATTTTGGTCCATTTGCGCGAAATGGGTAATTTTTCCATTTGTTTTTTAATTTTGTTCAAATTTTTTGTAGAAATACAATTTTTACAAAAATGTATATAGAAATATAATTTGAAAAAAAAATCTATAGAAACAAAATTATACCAAAATTTTCTATAGAAATAACATTTTGACAAAATCGTATGTAGAAATTAAATATGGACAAAATTTTCTATAAAAATAAAATTTGAACAAAATTTTCTATAGAAATAAAATTTGGAGAAAAATTTCTTAGAAATAAAATTTGGAAAAAAATTTTCTTTAGAAATAAAATTTTGACCAAATTTTCTGTAGAAATAAAATGTGGACAAAATTGTCTATAGAAATAAAATTTGGACAAAATTTTCAATAGAAATAAAGGTTTGACAAAATTCTCTATAGAAATAAAATTTTGACAAAATCGTCTATAGAAAAAAAATTTTGAAAAAATTTTCTACCCACATAAAAATTTTGAATCGAAATAAAAATTTGACAAAAATTTTCTATCGAAGTAAAATTAAAAAAAAAATTAAATTAATTCAATTTAATTTCGAAAAATTCCAGTAATTTGGAAAATATCCAATTTTGGATAAATGTTGGTCCAAACTAAAAATATATTGTGGCAACGCTGTTGGATATATGGAAAATTGTTCCAACGGTTCTATTTCGGTTCATAGAATCTTATGTTAAAATTTAGATTTCATTTTAGTCAAATTTTATTTTCAATTTCTATAAAATTTTGTCACAATTTCTGCTTCTTTAGAATATTTGATAAGATTTCTAAAAAAAAAAATACCTATAACAGAAATATATACGCTCGTTAGCCTATAGGCAGTAATTAGATAGACAAATTTCAACCAGATCGGATGAAACCTGTTATTAAAGTAAAGGTAACTTTCTCGTATAATAATTTCAAAATTTCTACTTCGATACAATTTCTGTTTTCTTTTTCTATACAAAACTTTTTCCAAATATAACAGAAGTTCATTTTCAAAATATAGTTTTAAGGATCTAAAACATCTTTATATTTCTACATGTTTCGAAAATATGAGGAAAATGTGTAGATGATTGTTATTTATTGTGTGCACTGGTTCCAATCTTTCATTCTTATTTAGTACCATTTCAACAATATCATCCTCGTCATCTATCGTGTTGCTCACACTTATGCTCTCTTTATAAACACAACAGTACACATACATACGAAAACAAGAGAGAAGCACAATACAAATTACGAGTATGGCGCTCTGAGTTGACTGTAAAATACTAGCGTTAGATCAGTGATGCCAATTCCCGAAAACAAAAAACACCAAAAATATATTATAAATGATAACATACCATGTCCCATCACAAAAACTACTAAAAAACCACTCCACTTCTAGATTAGAATGAATTACTTCAAAGAATTTTTGGAATTGGTTTTAATTCCAAGCATTTGCCATTTTATGAAATTATGAACCTTTATTCAAGTGTACAGCTTTATATTTTAATATATTTTTATTCAATCTGTTCTGAATTTCAAATTTCATGGAGAAAATAAATTTTTCCAAATTAAATTCTATAGTATGTTAATATTTCGAAGGAGTCTATTTCGTAAGGTAGAATTTCATACCATGCGTTAATGCGTGTGTTGATGGAAGGGTTGAGCTTTTTCAGTTTGAAGCACTCTATTCAAGCTGTTGCTTTCAAAGAGAAAATACACTCTCAAATCAACGGACACATTAACGCATGGTATGTAACTCAACCTTTATTGCACACACAAAAAAATAACTGCAAATAAATATTAACAACTTTATTTGTATGTAGAATCTGCTTATGCTCAACAAATTTGTCTATTGAACATGAGGCATTTGTTGTTGAAATGTGTTTGTAGATGCTTCACAGAGGAAATAATAGAAATATTCTGAATTTTCAACAAATTGCTTTGTTGCGAAAATAGTTGACTGCTATCGATATGAAAACAAAAATACAAGACTGGTTACGCACACATCGCTGAGAATATGTACGAAAGCTATATTTATATATTTTATATATTATTTGTATATTTTTCAAAATGGTAGTTTCTTAAATGTGTTTTTGTATGAGATAAATAATAATTAAATTAACATATTAATATCGGGATTAGAGTTATTACAATTCTAATTAACTAGAATATATAGCACTGGGAAAAAAGTTGTCAAAATGCTTGCTAGACCCGGGACTACTCAAATTTAAAATTGTCAAACATTTACAAAACTGAGTATAGGATTTTCGACACAAAAATGTTACATGTTCCCCGTCCAAAAATAACATTTCGGTCATATTCCTTCTCTGTGTGTACTTAACAAAATATCTCCAAAATTGTTCCGGCAATTTTGGTGCAATTCATAGCAAAATTCTGTCAATTTTAATTTCAATTTAATTTTTTATCAATACACCAATAAATTTGTTACAGGTCATTGACAAACTCCAACAAACCACAATCAAATTTTTTCGTTCAAATTCAAAAATATTTGTTGAGGATTAAACGTAACGTTCAACAACAAATATTTTGTACTGTTGGATACTCAACAAATTACTTACAAATTATGTTATTGAGAACACAAATTATTTGTTGCCTTCTGATGGTGACGATTGCTAACAACTTTTTTGTAATAATGGTTATTAAAAGTACAAATTAGTTTGTTGCAGGAAAATTAACAAATTTTGTTATTGGTTTTCCAACAAAAGTTATTGGTTCTCAAACTTATTTTTATCTGTGTAATTATGAGTGCTTTTGTGAAGTTACTACAAAGTTTTGACAGTATTATCAGAATTTTTGTATGAAAAGATTTTGTCAATCAAATTCATTACGGTTCAAATTGAAAAAAGCATTAAATGAAAACGCTAGAAAGCACCAATTTGGTGTTTTTTTTTTCAAAGATTATAGATTTGAGGAAGATGGGAGATTGGCTTGCGTCATACCAAATGTTGCATTTACCAGATTAGTTTAATACAAGTTTGTAATCTTTTAGTCGTTTTTAGTTTTTATTTTTTAAATGAAAAATGTAATTTTCTTAATGAAACAATGTTAAATTTTAGGCAACAACAAAAAAAAATTACATTTTCCCCTTTATGGAAATTTATTTCGTGCTCTTAATTTATTTTTATTTGCATTTTAATGCTATGTCAATACTTGTCGTATACGCGTTTGGTTCGAGTATTAAACTAATGTGGTAAATGGTTGATGTGCTCAGTAGCCAGTATCCCATCTTCCTCTTCTACAATCTTTAGATTTTTTATCATTAAAAAGGCAATTTCGTGCTTTTTGGAAATCAAAAAGCACTAAATTTGGTGCTAAAAGCACGAAATTCGCATCACTGCTTTAGAGATTTTATATTTACTGGCATTTATAGGGCTGTTCGCGTACCTTTCCTATACACAATGATATATGTTGTACATATATTTTTTTAACAAAATATTTTTGTTTATATTATGAAACCATTTTCGATATATAAAAGAAAATTTAAAAAAAATGTATAGAATTAGTAAATTTGATCAAAGTTCTATTTCCATTAACATTTTAAGAAATTTTTTACAGAAATAAAAGTTTCTATGAAATATTGATATACAAATTTGTCTATGAAAAAAAGTCTATTCAAGTAAACATTTCTTAAAAAATTTAAATTTTGACCAAATATTCTGTAAAAATGGAAGCATGGAAACATTTTCTGAAAATTTTACAAAAACAATACATTCAATCACATTAGACATTTTATGTCTTAAACGGAAATTTTGCAACTTCAAACACGTTCAAAAAATTTTTCATGTTTTTATCAACTCATATCTGAATAAGATTTAATTCTAAATTCTAACAACAGCTAAATTTTGTTAAAACTTTTCTATTGGATAATAAGTCTAAATTTTTTATCAAAACTGATAACAAAAATTTCTAATCAGCAAAAATTGAATGAAATATAGAATTAGAAGTTATAGTAACAATATCAATAAAAAATAAGAATATATAGACATAGGCACTCATACTTCCAAAAACATTTTTAACTACACAGATAAAAATAAGTTTGAGAACCATTAACTTTTGTTGGAAAACCAATAACAACATTTTTTAATTTTCCTGCAAAAAACTAATTTGTAATTTTAATAACCATTATTACAAACATTTCGTTAGAAATAAAATTTTTAAAAAATTTCCTATAAAAATAAAATGTTTACAAAATTTCCTATAGAAATAAAATTTTAACCATATTTTTTGTCTATAGAAATAAAATGTGGATAAATTTTTCTATAGAAATAAAATCTTGACAATAATTTCATAGAAATAAAAGTTTGATAAAATACTCAATAGAAATAAAATTTTGAAAAAAATTTCTATAGAAATAAAAATAGGAATAAAAATTTGACAAAAATTTTCTATCGAAGTAAAATTTTGAAAAAAATTAATTAAATTAATTTAATTTCGGGAAGTGGCCCGCTGGTACGGATTTCGGTCCAATTTTGGATATATGTTGGTCCAAACTAAAAATACATTGTGGCAACGCTGGTGGATATATGGAAAATTGTGCCACCGGTTCTATTTCGATTCTTAGAATCATATGTTAAAATTTAGATTTCATTTTAGTCAACATTTATTTTCAATTTCTATAAAATTTTGTCGCAATTTCTGCTCCTTTAGAATATTTGATTTCTACAAAAAAACAAAATCATGACAAATTACCTATAAAAGAAATATATAGAGCCGTTAGCCAGTAGGTAGTAATTAGATAGACAAATTTAAACCAGATCGAATGAAACCTGTTATTAAAGTGAAGGTAACTTTCTCGTACAATAATTTCAAAAATTTTAATCGAAATTTCTGTTTCTATACAAAACTTTGTCTAAATATATGTCCTGTTCATTTTAAAAATATAGTTTTTAGGATCTAAAACATCTCTATATTTCTACATGTTTCGAAAATATGAGGAAAATGTTAGATGATTGCTATTCATTGTGTGCACTGGTTCCAAACTTTTCATTCTTATTTAGTACTATTTCAACTACAGCAATCCCTCGATTTACGTCGTGATTGATTCCGGAATTTGACGACGTTAATCAAAACGACGTAAACCGAATTAAAAATTGATCATACTTTCTCTAAGTACATATATGTATGTATGTGCTTGTACATAATAAAAAACTTCAAAATTAAAAGTAATTCAGTAATTTTGGTAAGAATTTCAGAAACAAAATGTTTCGATGTCATCATCGTTGATACTTATTTTACTTATGGAAGGCGTTTCTGATAAAGTGGGCACAAAATCGACGACGTAAATCGAATGGCGACGTAAATCGAAGTTTGATGGAACAAAAAATTTGTCGACGTGAATCGAAAAACGTAAACCAAGATGATGTAAATTGAGGGATTATTGTATATCATCCTCGGCATCTATCATGTTGCTCACACTTATACTCTCTTTATAAACACAACAGTACACATATATAGGAAAACAAGAGAGAAGCACAATACAAACTACGAATATGGCGCTACGAATTGACAGTAAAATATAAGCGTTAGATCAGTGATGACAACTCTCGAAAGGCAAAAAGCAGGCAAAAAATATATTATAAATGCTAACATACCATGTCCCGCCACAAAAACTATTTCGACAAGGTAAAATCTTTCCAATGATGTTGTACATATATTTTTTAACAAAAAAATATTAAAAAAATTTGATCAAAGTTTTCTACATAATGAGATGTATTTTCATTAATGTTTTTTTTACAGAAATACACGTTTCTATGAATTATTGAAATACAAATTTTTCTATGAAAAAGTATATTCACGTCAAATCCACGAACGTGAAAATTTGGCGTTCTTAATTCCACGTTCTTTTTTGAACTTTTCTGTAACCAGCTGGGTTGCATAAATCACCCAAAAAATCACTAAGGCGGAAATCAAAATAAGTGGAATCAAAAGACTTATTATAATTTATTATTTTTTTAATTAAAAATGACGCAGTTTTAGTAAAACTCATGTATTAAATATAAAACATTTCAAATTTTTTACGCAAGTAGTTTTTTTTACCGGAAATACATCTTGAACATAATTTAACTTTCACCAAAACTTTTGCAAGTGAATTGATTTCACCGAAGAGAGAAATTGATTTGTTGTATCCAGTGTTTCCAGGTTAGGGTTTCGCACGTTTAAGGGATTTTTAGGGGTAAAATTTATTAGGGGTATTTTTGGGGGTAAAAAATTATCTTCGACCTAATGAAGTGGTGAAATTCTCAACCAAATTCGCAACACTTCTGGCAATAATTTTGAGAAAAAATATGCGGGAAGTCAACCCAAGTTCCTAAATACAAGCGTGTATGCAATAGCGTTATTTTCGTTATATTTTAACACTTCTGTTGAAAGGGCACTGTTAATCTGCATTTATCACAAAATGTAACAAAAAAGTGCATATTGGGCATACAAATTAAATTTTAAAAAGAAAATGTTAAGTAACAAGTTGTCAAAAATGCTTAGTTTTCGAGATGTCCATCGTTAAAAGTTGAAATATTTTTAGCTTTTTTTCGAAAATGTCTGAATTTTTCACACAATGTAACAAAAAAAAGCATATTGGGCACTATATGTTATGTAACAATTTTGCCAAAAATGCTTAGTTTACGAGATATCGATAATTGAAAGTTTAAATATTTTTAGTTTTTTTTTTAGAAAATGGCTGCATTTATCACAAAAGTTCATATTAGGTAGAAAAGTGTATTTTAAAGAAAAAATGTTGGGTAACAATTTTGTGAAAAATGTTTAGTTTTCGAGATATCGATCATTGAAAATTTAAATATTTGTGGCCTTTTTTTAAGAAAATGGCTGTTTTCTTACAAAATATAACCATCCAAAATTTAAATATTGTACGCCCATAATTCTTTACCAAAATGGTGAAATTTTTGCATATTGTCAAACGCAAAAAGAGCATTAGAGATTTTTTTAAATATAGACTATCAAAATTGTGTATAGCAACAATAAAATAAAAATATCGAATCAGTTGTGATGATTGTATACGCACAAAAGTACCCCTTGACTTTGTACCACTCATTTTATAATTCCCATCACTGATAACATCAAACGATGAGTGAGTGTCATTGTTGCCACTTTACCAATTTTGTAGTTATTTCTGGTCTTAGCTTCCCAGTAAACACAAGATGAGCGTTTTCAAATGTAACAATTTTAAGTTTGATTGTAAACATCATTTTAAACATGAATTCAACTTGAAACGGCTCACCTTCAAGTACTTATTCATATATTCATTATACAATACATTTTGTATTAACAACGTAACAACAAAGGGCATATTGTGGAAAAAAGTGTATTTTAAAGAGAAAATGTTACGTAACAATTTTGCAAAAAATTCTTAGTTTTCGAGATATCGATCATTGAAAGTTTAAATATTTTCAGTTTTTTTCAGAAAATGGCTGCATTTTTCACAAAATGTAACAAAAAGTTCATATTGGGTAAAAAAGTGTATTTTAAAGAGAAAACGTTTAGTAACAAATTTGGGAAAAATGCTTAGTTTTCGAGATATCGATCATTGAAAGTTTAAAAATTTTTAGCTTTCTTTTCAAAAATGGCTGCATTTTACACAAAATTTAACAAAAAAGTGTATAATTGGCATAAAAAGTGTACTTTAAGGAGAAAATATTAAGTAACAATTTTGTCAAAAATGTTTAGTTTTCGAAACATGGATGATTGAAAGTCTAAATATTTTTAGCTTTTTTCACAAAATGGTTGCATTTTCCCAAAATGTAACAAAAAAGTTCATATTGGGTAAAAAAGTATATTCTAAAGAGAAAATTTTAAGTAACAATTTTGTAAAAATGCTTTGTTTCCGAGATATCGATCATTGAAAGTTTAAATATATGTAGCTTTTTATTTCAAAAATGGCTACATTTTTCACAAAATGTAACAAAAAAGTACATATTGCGTAAACAGGCGTATTGTAAAGAGAAAATATTAAGTACCAATTTTGTGAAAAATGCTTAGTTTTCGAGATATCGATCATTGAAAATTTAAATATTTTTAGCCTTTTTTAAGAAAATGTCTGCATTTATTACAAAATGTAACAAAAAAATGCGCATTGGGCATAAAAAGTGTATTTTTAAGAGAAAATTTTATGTAACACATTTGTCAAAAATGTCTAGTTTTCGAGATATCGATCATTGAAAATTTAAATATTTGAAGCTTTTTTTTTAGAAAATGACTGCATTTTTCACAAAATGTTACAAAAAAGTTCATACTGGACATAAAAAGTATATTCTAAAGAGAAAAGGTTAAGCAACAATTTTGTCAAAAGGGCTTAATTTTCGAGATATCAATCATTAAAAGTTTAAAAGAACCTACCCTTTTTTAAATAGCTGCATTTTTCACAAAATGTAACAAAAAAGTGAATATTGGGTAAAAAAGTGTATTTTAGAGAGAAAATGTTAAGTAACAATTTTGTCCAAAATGCTTAGTTTTCGAGATATCGATCATTGAAAATTTAAATATTTGAAGCTTTTTTTTAGAAAATGACTGAATTTTTCACAAAATGTTACAAAAAAGCTCATACTGGACATAAAAAGTATATTCTAAAGAGAAAAAGTTAAGCAACAATTTTGTCAAAAGGGCTTAGTTTTCGAGATAGCAATCATTAAAAGTTTAGAAGAACCTACCCTTTTTTTAAAATAGCTGAATTTTTCCCAAAATGTAACAAAAAGTTCATATTGGGTAAAAAAGTGTATTTTAAAGAGAAAATGTTTAGTAACAAATTTGGGAAAATGCTTAGTTTTCGAAATATCGATCATTGAAAGTTTAAAAATTTTTAGCTTTCTTTTCAAAAATGGCTGCATTTTACACAAAATTTAACAAAAAAGTGTATAATTGGCATAAAAAGTGTACTTTAAGGAGAAAATATTAAGTAACAATTTTGTCCAAAATGCTTAGTTTTCGAAACATGGATGATTGAAAGTCTAAATATTTTTTGGCTTTTTTCAGAAAATGGTTGCATTTTCCCAAAATGTAACAAAAAAGTACATATTGGGTAAACAGGCGTATTGTAAAGAGAAAATATTAAGTAACAATTTTGTGAAAAATGCTTAGTTTTCGAGATATCGATCATTGAAAAATTAAATATTTTTAGCCTTTTTTAAGAAAATGTCTGCATTTATCACAAAATGTAACAAAAAAATGCGCATTGGGCATAAAAAGTGTATTTTAAAGAGAAAATGCTATGTAACACATATGGCAAAAATGTTTAGTTTTCGAGATATCGATCATTGAAAATTTAAATATTTGAAGCTTTTTTTTAGAAAATGACTGCATTTTTCACAAAATGTTACAAAAAAGCTCATACTGGGCATAAAAAGTATATTCTAAAGAGAAAAGGTTAAGCAAAAATTTTGTCAAAAGGGCTTAGTTTTCGAGATATCAATCATCAATCAAGTTTAAAAGAACCTACCCTTTTTTTTAAATAGCTTCATTTTTCACCAAATGTAACAAAAAAGTGCATATTGGGTAAAAGAGTGTATTTTAGAGAGAAAATGTTAAGTAACAATTTTGTCAAAAATGCTTAGTTTTCGAAATATTGAGCATTGAAAATTTAAATATTTTTAGCTTTTTTTTTAAGAAAATGTCTGCATTTATTACAAAATGTAACAAAAAAATGCGCATTGGGCATAAAAAGTGTATTTATAAGAGAAAATGTTATGTAACATATTTGTCAAAAATGTTTAGTTTTCGAGATATCGATCATTGAAAAATTAAATATTTGAAACTTTTTTTAGAAAATGACTGCATTTTTCACAAAATGTTACCAAAAAGCTCATACTGGGCATAAAAAGTATATTCTAAAGAGAAAAGGTTAAGCAACAATTTTGTCAAAAGGGCTTAGTTTTCGAGATATCAATCATTAAAAGTTTAAAAGAACCTACACTTTTTTTTAAAATAGCTGCATTTTTCACAAAATGTAACAAAAAAGTGCATATTGGGTAAGAGAGTGTATTTTAGAGAGAAAATGTTAAGTAACAATTTTGTCAAAAATGCTTAGTTTTCGAGATATCAATCATGAAAAATTTAAATATTTTTCGTTTTTTTTTTTTTAGAATATAAATGAATTTTTCACAAAATGTAACAAAATGTGCATATTGAGGATAAAAAGTGTATTTTAAAGATAAAATGTTAAGTAACTATTTTGTTAGAAAATCTTTGTTTTCGAGATTTCGATCATTGAAAATTAAAATATTTTTAGCATTTTTTTAGAAAATGGCTGGATTTTTCACAAAGTGTAACAAAAAAGCTCATACTGGGCATAAAAAGTATATTCTAAAGAGAAAAAGTTAAGTAACAATTTTGTCAAAAGGGCTTAGTTTTCGAGATATCGGTCATTACAAATTTAAATATTTTTGGCGTTTTTTAGACAATTGCTGCAGTTTTTCGCAAAATGTAGCAAACAAGTGCATAGTGGGTATAAAAAGTGTATTTAAAGCGAAAATGTTAAGTAACAATTTTATCAAAAATGCTTAGTTTTCGTGATACCAATCATTGAAAGTTTAAGTATTTTTAGCAGTTTTTGAGAAAATGGCTGCATTTGTCACAAAATGTAACAAAAACGTACATATTGGGTAAAAAGTGTGTTGTATTTGAAGGGTTACATAATGTAACCCTTCAAATTGAAATATTGTCCGCCCATAATTCACTACAAAAATGTTGAAACTGTTGCATATTGTCAAACGCAAGAAAAGCATCATTTTCTAACTATAGAGTATCAAATTTATGTGTAGCAACAATAAAATAAAAATATCGAATCAGTGGTGATGATTGTATACGCATAAAAATACCCTTTGAACTTGTACCACACATTTTATAAATACCATCACTGATAACATCATACAACGCGTTAGTGTCAGTGCTGCCAATTTATCAATTTTGTATTCAAATGTGACGTTTTTTAAGTTTGAATTCATTTTAAACATGAATTCAACTTGAAATGGCTCACCTTCAAGTACTTATTCATATATTTATTATACAATACATTTTGTATTAAAAACTACTTAGTTTTCGAGACATCCATCGATCATTGAAAATTTGAATATTTTTGCCTTTTCTGGAAAATGTATGAATTTTTCCCAAAATGTAACCAAAAAGTGCGTATTGGGTACAACAAGTGTATTTCAAAGAGAAAATGTTAAGTAACAATTTGGTTAAAAATGCTTAGTTTTCGAGATATCGGTCTTTGAAATTTTAAATATTTTTAGCTTTTTTTAGAAAATGACTGCATTTTTCACAAAATGTAACAAAAGGTGCATATTGAGCATAAAAAGTGTATTTTAAACAGAAAATGTTAAGTATCAAATTGGTCAAAAATGCTTAGTTATAGATATCGATCATTGAAAATTTAAATATTTTTAGATTTTTTTAAGAAAGCGCTGTATTTTGCACAAAATGTTATAAAAAAGTTCAAATTCGGGATAAAAAGTGTATTTTAAAAACGATAGTTTTGTCGAAAATACTAAGTTTTCAAAATATCAATCATTGAAAGTTTAAATATTTTCAGCTTTTTTAGAAAATGGCTGCATTTTTCACAAAATGTAGCAAAAAAGTCATATTGGATATAAAAAGTATATTTTAAAGAGCAAATGTTTAGTAACAATTTTGTCATCATTTTTTTAGTTTTTTGTTGGTTTTAGAATTTCCTTTCCGGTCTATTTTGAAAAATATATAAACCAATATAAACCAATTTTATAATATATTTGCACTGAAAAGCTTTATTCAATTTATCATTTGTTGTTTTCTTATATATGAACGTGTTTTTCCACAAAACAAAAAGTTTGTGGAACGTGAGTGGATTTGACATATCCGTTCGACAAAAGGCGAACGAATGGAGTTAGGGAAACCCAATTTTAATGGTAAAGTTTTGGCTTCGTTCCCATTGATTTTCGTCTCACTTATCGCTTAGATAGAGCTTAGAGATTTAGCTGATTTTAGTATTGTATGTGAGCGAAGAGTAGAATTCAGCTATCAGAAATAGAGTTTTAGCTTTTTTTATAAAATGGCTGCATTTTTCACAAAATGTAACAAAAACGTGCATATTGGTTAAATACCCATTGAAAATGTTGAGTAATCATTTTGTTAAAAATGCTTAGTTTTCGAGATATCGATCATTGAAAATTTAAATATTTTTTGCCTGTTTTAAGAAAATGGCTGCATTTTTAACAAAAAAATTCATATTGGGTCAAAAAGTATACTCTAAAGAGAAAATGTTAAGTAACTATTTTGTCAAAGATGCTTAGTTTTCGAGAAATTGATCATTTAAAATTTTAATATTTGTATCTATTTTTAAGCAAATGGCTGCATTTTTCACGAAATGTAACAAAAAAGTGCATAATGGGCATAAAAAGTGTACTTTAAAGAGAAAATGTTAAGTAACAATTTGGACAAAAATGCTTAGTTTTCGAGATATATGTCATTAAAAATTTAAATATTTTTGCCGTTTTTTAGAAAATTGCTGCAGTTTTTTACAAAATGTAAAAAAAAGTTCATATGGGGTAAACAAAGTGTATTTTAAAGCGAAAATGTTAAGTAAAAATTTTGTCAAAAATACTTTGTTTTCGAGATATCGATTATTGATAGTTTAAATATTGTTTGCCTTTTTCAGAAAATGGCTGCATTTTTCACGAAATGTTACAACAAAGTGCATAATGGACAGAAAAAGTGTATTTTAAAGCGAAAGTAACCATTTTGTCAAAACTACTTAATTTTTTAGATATCGATCATTGAAAATTTAAATAATTTTACCTTTTTGCAAAATGGCTGCATTTTTCACCAAAAATTACAAAAAATGCATATTGGGTATAAAAATGTATTTTAGATAGAAAATGTTAAGAAACTATTTTGTTAAAAATTTTTAGATATCGATATATCGATTATTGAAAGTTTCAATATTTTTAGCCTCTTCAGAAAAAGGCTGCATTTTTCACGAAATGTAATAAAAAGTGCATATTGGGTAAAAATGTATATTTTAAAGAGAAAATGTTAAGTAACAATTTTGTCAAGAATGCTTAGTTTTTGAAATATCAATCATTGAAAGTTTAAATACTATCAACTATTTTTAAGGAAATGACTAAATTTTTCACAAAATGTAACAAAAAGTGCATATTGAGCATAAAAAATGTATTTTAAAGAGAAAATGTTATGGAACAATTTTGTCAAAAATGTTTATTTTTTGAAATATCGATCATTGAAAGTTTTAAGATATTTAGCTTTTTTTTAGAAAAAGGCTACATTTTTCACAAGATGTAACAAAAAAGTTCATATTGAGTAAACAAGTGTATTTTAAAAAGAAAAAGTTAAGTAACAATTTGATGAAAAATGCTTAGTTTTCGAGATATTGATCATTGAAAGTTTAAATATGTCTAGCTTTTTTTTTTGAAAATGGATCCATTGTTCTCTAAATGTAACAAAAAAGTGCAAAAGGGTCATAAAAAGTGTATTTGAAAGAGAAGATGTTAAGTAACAATTTAGTCAAAAATGCTTAGTTTTCGAGATATCGATTATATAAATATTTTAGGAAAATGGCTACCTCGTCAAATAAAAGTCACCGGAAAAAGAAACCAAATTTGTTAGAAAAATCGCCAAGAAATATGGAAATAGATGAGTCTGCTTTATCAATTTAGATATAGACTAACAAATTAGGTATTCTGATATTAGAATTTTAAAGAATTTAAATCGGTTCGATGTCTACACTGCTATACATGCAGCAGTATTAGCAATACTTAAATATTTATTTTTGTATCAGATATATCGTTATAAATACTATCGGAAGATGTACTTTTTAGCATCAATATTTATGATTCTAACACAAATTCGTGTTCAAAATATCTCAAAAATACGATGATACATATGATTGATATTTATTGTCCTCCACAGTCTAAATCAGAGCAGAAAAGTACTTTTTCGTAGCTTGCTTAGTACCATTTAATTTCACAATTTGCCATCATTGGCATCTACTAAGTTGCTCGCTCACATACTCTCTTTTTAGTTTTGAGAATAACTCATTCTCACAGATCAATATGAGAGAAGCAAATATTACATACATATAGGTTTAAAAGGTAAACACATCATTGGCGGTAGGCGACTAACGAATTTGTGTTCTAAAACTGTGAACAAATTTTAAATAAAATTGATTTATATTTGAAAGAATATTGATATCATAACACCAAAATAAAAATGTTTATTTGGACGTCTTGCATTTTTATTAATACCTCCTAACGGCAGCGACAATTATTGTGCCCAAAGCAATTGGAATGAATTCCATAATGTTCTTCAGTCGTCAACCGCTAAGTTTGTCGGGTAATTCGATAAAAATAGATTTGTGGATTTGTATGCAACTCCCCTAAGGAACTTCAGTGTCCCAAGGTTGTACGCTAATCGTCAAATTCTGAATTCTGTCCGATGACTGTCTATTTGTTCTATAAAAAAAGCATAAATTTTTATATGTTGAAAATGTGGTTAATATTATTCTTTCTTTACAAAAGTTTGCGAACATTTTAATTTCTGCACGCAGAGAAGGAATAACATGTTTCAAGAGCAAAATTTTATTTTTGAACGGTTGGAACCGGAAGAGGGAACATTTTTCTCGCAAAGATATTGCTTTCTCGGCTAAAAGTTACGTGGTTGCTGAAATCAGGAACATCATTTTCAAGGAAATAACATGGTTGCAAGAAAAATGTTTTGTTAAAAATTTAAAACTTTCATTTGAAAAACAAAATTCGCAATATTTCGATTTCTGTGAGAACTTTTTATCTTAGAGAGAATATATAAAAAAATTTTACTCTAAAAAATATAATCACAATTTCCATTTCTATTTTATGAGCTAAACGTGGGTATAAAGTTCAACGACCATACACATAAGTTCAATATGAACTAACGCAAACGAAATTTTTCATATGATTCTTCTACGAGAGGATGTAATTCGTGAACTGCAGTTAACCCTAGCTTAGGCACCAATGTTTTTCTACATTATCTGCCACTATTTACATATGTAAATATTTTGTTTCATTTGTTATTTTTAACTTCAAAACCGGTTTTTTATGTTTGTTTTACATTCTGATATTCGCTACAGAAAAAAATATTGTTGTTTATTGAACATTATCTGTTCGACATTATTGAAATCGGTTCAGAGTTAGATAAAGCTCCCATATACATCTTTCGCCCGATATACACTCATAGACGCCAAAGTTTTGCTCCCGATTTGTACAGGGAGTAGAATTAATATTCTTACTATGCATGCCAAATTTTGTGGAAATCGGTTCAGATTTAGATATCGTTCCCACTTATATATCTTTCGCCCGATTTATACAGATATGGCCACAGAAGCTTACATTTTACTCCGAGTTACGTGAAATTTTGCCCAGGGTGTAGACTTAACATTCTTACTATGCATGCCAAATTTGGTTTAAATTGGTGCATAAGCTACACTCAAACAAAGTGAACTCTCTATTTCACTAAAGCCAATTTAACTTATTTTTAGTTCATGGAATTATTATGTTTGGAGAAAGTTTCCTTTACTCTAATAATTTTTTGTGTACGTTAGTTAAATTAACTAAAACCGAGGAAAAAAATATACTCAAATGAAGCATAAAGATTAATTAAATTCCTGCCTTCCACAAAATAGTTCAGAATTTCTTTAAATTTGTAAATTTTACCAAAAATGCGTCCATCATGAACTTCGTATATCATTAAAGACATTCTTGAAATTTTGAACTCAAAATTTTTCTTTCAAACTACAAAATTTTCTTTAACAAGTGAAAAAAATTGAATTTGTCGAAAAATATTTACTTATTTTTATGACATCGGCGTGATGCCAACGTTTGTAATACTGTTTAGTTAAAATTTTCTACAAATATTCAAAATTTTCTAAAATTAACCGAAAATTTTCTTCCTGGTGGGTTCACTGTTTTTTTTCAGTGTAGGGTTAAATTGGATAAAAATGCTCAATGGAGCGAAAAAAATGAAATTTTTCGTGAATCTTTTTTATTTTTTTTGTATTATTTTCATATGTACCAATTCAAAACAAATCAAATAAAAGCATCTTAATCCAAAAAAAAAAAAAAACAAAATATTTTTCAATTTTATTTATCTTCTCAAAAATAGCACCAGAACAAAATTATATAGACACACATTATTGTTAATACAAGTTCCAAAATATTATATTGTGTATGTGTTCAAACATATTATATATTAAAAGGAATCAAGAGTATTGTTACAGAAGCGAAAATTTGGCCAACAATTTCTAATTCCATAGAAAATATTGTCAAAATCTTTATTTACAATTAATTATTATTCAAAATGTCAATAAAAAGCTTTGTCAAATTTCTCCCATTTCTATAAAAAAATGTCACAATTTCTATTTTAATAGAAAATTCAGATTAAATTTTTACTTTTATAAAAAAAGTTTTTCCAAAATTTCTATTTGCGTTAAAAATCTAGAAATCTATTCTATAAATTTTTTCAAGTTTTCTATTTCAATAGAATTTTTAAAATTTCGTTTAATTGTGCAACCTAAATTTAGAATATGCAATTTACGTTAACATTACAACAACATTATGGACAAATTTCTTTAAAGTTAGGGAGTTTTAATTAAAGAAAGTATATAGTAGTTGCGCTAAAGACGTTTATTTTAAATTTATGACACGTATCTTTGGAATTTTATTTAAATTACCCTCAAACACGACGTATTTATTTTAGTCCCATTCACAACGCGCTTTGGATTTTGTTCTATGTAGTGTAATATACGAAACCAATATGAATTTCGTCATTATTCTTATTTGCTAACCACCATCCGAAAAGTCGACCTCTTCGATTGGCTGGTCAAGCGAGACTAAAGAATATTTTGAAAATGCACACTCAATTTGGTACATGCAGTGTTGCCAATTTGGTGCTTTTAGCGCCAAATTTAGTGCTTTTTGATTTCTAAATAGCACCAAATTGCCTTTTTGGTGCTTTTTCAAAAAAAGCACCAACTTGGTGCTTTCTGGCATTTTCATTTAGTGCTTTTGGTGCGTTTTTTTTTATTTTGAACAGTATTAAGTTTAGTTGATACAAAAATTTGATTAGACTTTCAAGAGCCGAAGAAACTCAAATTTATAATTTGATTGTTATGAAGTTGGTATTGATTATTTTTTAATTAATATTGTTATTTAGGGTATTCTGTAGGAAAGTCGAGCGATGAGTGTCGAATTTTTGAATTTGGTAAAGATGTAATTAAAAACGTTTGTATTAAATTCACAAAAGCACGCGCAACTGAAATAAGCAATAGACTCCTTCCATGTATTAATATTTTGAAAGTTGAAAAACATCACTGATCAAAATGAAATGGACAAAATCATTAAGACTGATCAAAGTGTATACTTGAATAGCGGTTCATAATGGTGAGTACTAAGTTCGAGTTTTGCCGCTAAAGTGAAAACTATATCAGTGAAAAGGGCATAAAATTATGCATATTTGCTGAAAATTTTATTATAACTTGATCTTAATACCCACCTTAACTTCTTAAAAGTTCTATAATACATCTTCGGAAGCTTTTTTTTTTGTTTTTTTTTTTTTTAGTAGAGCATTTAATTTTCGATTTTGTGGTGGAAGGTGGTAGGTTAGAATTTATAATATATTTTTGGTGCTTTTTGGCCTTGGGGAGTTGGCAACACTGGGTACATGTATTATAAAAAACCAGTTTCGTACTTTAACATAACATACCCGTGTGTGAGAGCAAAATGCCGCGTAATAATTTTTGTCATGGTATGTGTGAAGAGAGCGCATGGCCATCAATTAAAAAGAAGTGGGCAACCCTGCTCAGTGGTTTATATATTGATCAATTTCAGGACATGTCTTCAAACTAAACGGTACATAACTGATTTGGCCTCAAACAAAGCGTTGTACAATAAAATGGTTTTTGGGAAGGAAATAGTTGAAGAAAATTTGTGCAACTTAATTTAAATGATTTTTATAATAGTTTTAAATTAAGTTTTGGTTTTAAAAGTTAAAATTTTTTGTGTCCCCAAACTATTCGATTCGTATATATATATATATATATATATATATATATATATATATATATATATATATATATATATATATATATATATATATATATATATATATATATATATATATATATATATATATATATATATATATATATATATATATATATATATATATATATATATATATATATATATATATATATATATATATATATATATATATTTCGCCCGATATGGACTTATATGGCCCCAGAAGCCAGAGTTTTACCCTAATTGGGTTAAAATGTTGCACAAGAAGAACAATTAGTACTATAGTCAATTGTGCTAAATTTTATCGAAATCGGTTCAGATTTAGATATAGCTCCCATATATATCTTTCGCCCGATATGGACTAATACGGTCCCAGAAGCCAGAGTTTTACCCCAATGTGATTGAAATTTTGCACTAGGAGTACAATTAGAAGTGTAGTGAAGTGTGCCAAATTTTATTGAAATCAAATTCTGTCCAGATCGAGTGATATTTAAATGTATGTATTTGGGACAAACCTTTATATATAGCCCCCAACACATTTGACGGATGTGATGTATCGAAAATTTAGATCTACAAAGTGGTGCAGGGTATAATATAGTCGGCCCCGCCCGACATTGGACTTTCCTTACTTGTATTTTAATTAAATATGTGTATAGTATAAATCTAAAAACAATGTATTTGATATCAAATCATGAAAATGGCACGATTATGTTCGTTATAAATCAGCTCATATACCCTTCGTCATGAATTGGAAATCATCCTATGCGGCAAAAATCAAAAACATGTGGTCAAGGAGTCCATATTTAAATGATATGGACGCAAAATGGTGAAAATCGGTACTATTGGCACTGTTGCAGATTACAAATATTTACAAACCATCCCACTGGTGCACTGAAAAAAAAGCATACTCGGTTCCAAAGATTTTGTCTTTACTTTAAAAAAATTGGTATTGAATCCGAGCCAAAGAAGCGGAGAATACAAGTAAGGATACTTTTAAGACACAATTCTCTTTTAAATTTAGGTTTTGTGTACTTGCTTCTAGGAAGCAAATTTTAATTTTTCGCTTTCTCAGTTTTTTTTCTTCATATGCTATCAAAGTCCTTTAAAAACGAGTTAACGGCAACTTTATTTTCCAAATTAGGACTCGACTTCAAGTAGAAATTATGCTATGTTTGAAGTAACAAACTTCTTTAAAATAAAGTTTTGAAAAACATGTCCTATATTTTAACGATTTTTTGCTTTGTAGTCAAGATGCAAAAAGACAACAAATTTAAAGACAATTTCATGAAATTTAAAGAATTTTTCTGAATTATTAAAGTCAAGTTGACTTTAGCCTATACATTTTTTCTTTCATGTTAAGATACCCATTTTTAAGTCAAATCACTTTATTATAAGGACAATACGACTTCATTGAAACGTTTATCGACTTTTGGACAAGGAAAATAACTTTATTTTAGAGAAATTCGTCTTCTATGCTAAGCAAAATTTGTATTCGTATTTTAAAGACATGAAATCTTTGACCTCACGACAATATTTTTTTCAGTGTAGACATGACATATTTTAATAGAAATGACATTTGTAAAATAATTCAAATGATATTCGTTTGTGAAAACCATCCTGCTGATAACTAAGTGATAGTTTCCATAATTAATTACGGCAAATCGTGTCATCCGAATTCAGGAAAAATTTTTCAAAATAGAGACATTTAGTTCCTACAACTGTATGTCTTCTAGCACAAACGTAAATCCATTGAAATAGATGAAACACTGTAGTAAAGACCAACGTATGATTATAAATATAGTCATATTGAGACAATTGATATTTAATTATAAATGCAGAATTTTCATTACTTCAACCGATTTCCAAACAATCTCTTCTCTGTGTGTACACCCTCACAAAAAATCGCTTCTGTAACATATACTCCCAAACATATTTTGCTTCAAGCATATACATTTTTGGGTATTGCCCAAACATTTATATGTTTGATCTCTTCCAATATATAATATGTTTGAAAGCATATTGGTCTAAACAATATATGTTTGGGTAGTCTAAGTTCCAAACATTTTGTATTTTTGCATCCAAATTCAATAATGTTGTCTTCCAAAAAACAATATGTTATTATGTCACCATATAATATGTTTGGAAGCATTTTGCACCCAAAAATATTATATGCTTAAAAAAAATTCTCCCAAACAATATTGTGCTCAAAATTTTATTTATTTATTTATATATTTACAATCATAATGAATTATGAAAACAAACAGGTAATATAGGTGCTAACAACATAGGTTTTCGACCTGAATGCTCAAAATTTTGTTTCTGCCCAATTGTACATTCCCCGACATCTTTCTCACTTCCACGAGATTTTTTAGTTCTTAGCACCTTTTTCTGTAATACAAACATTGTAGAAGAAATTATTCAATTTTATGATTTTTTATTTTAATTTTACCTTTTGCCGGACGGGGATTCGAACAGCGGACCACACAGTTGGTAAGGATCAAAGAAGTAGCTGATCAATTGCCCAAGGAAAAATAAAATGTTAATTTTGTAATAACAAGCAACAACCACCAACTTAATTCAATTTCGCTCCCTGTTAAATAGCGCTCCAAGCTACTAAACACATATATGTTTATAGTCTATTTCTATATTAATATATGTTTGCATTCAAGCATATTATATTTACAAACATTTTATGTCCCAAACATAATATGTTCTAACATATTAACATATATGTCCCAAACATGTTATGCTAGTTTATGAACATTATATGCTTGCACTCAAAAATATTGTGTTTAAAAATTTGTGTTCCAAACATATAATGTTTATAGCCAAACATATGAAAAACAGTCTTTTTCAACCGTGTATCCATTGAAAAATGCTTATGCTGTGTATTTGGGACCAGCTTGGTGAGTGTTGTGCTGCTTGTTGAGCTGCTTGAACCAAGTGAAACGATCGCATAAGCTTTGTATCGAATTCAATTGATGAGCTGAAGTATTATATAATAAACTATAATATTTACGACCAAAACCACTAAATGATTTTTTACACCGAAAGAATTTTCTTCGTAAAAAGAACGAAAAATTTCGTTAAAAGTACGAAATTTGTCATTGTTTTACAACCAAAGAAACTTTTCATTAAAAGTACGAAATATTTCGTACTTTTTACGAAGAAAAGTTCTTCCAAAATTTTCGTAGTTTGTAAGAAAAAAATTCGTACTTTTTATGAAAAATCTTCGTACTTTTTATGAAACAATTTCGTTCTATTTATGAAAATGTTTCGTATTTTTATGAAAAATTTTCGTAGTTTTTATGAAAAATGTTCGTACTTTTTGTGAAAAACTTTCGTACTTTTTTCTGAAAAATGTTCGAACTTTTAGAAAAAAAATTTATAGTCGAAAGTGCATTTGGTTGTAGTTGCAAGTGTGAAAAATGACATCACTACTTTACATCTTAAGTTTTTGAATAATTTTTAGTTTTATTGCTTCACTTTTATTCTTAGCGCGCTATCACCCAAATGAGAAGTAGCGTAGACTTGCATAAAAAATAGAATAAAGGAATACACTCAAGCACATTATAAAAGACAATTTAATGCCGCGAACGGAAATTTTACAACTTCAATGAAACTTCTTCGTTATTTCAAAGAAAATGTTTCGTACTTTTTATGAAGAAATTTTAACGCAGAATGTTTCGTAAAATATTCGTAAAAACTTCTTCACAAAATTCATGAAATATGAAGAAAGTTTCGTTAAAAGTACGAACTTTTTACGAAGAAAAGTTAATGTAGAATGTTTCGTAGAAGTTTCGTATATTCGTAAAATGTTTTTCGTAAAATTTACGAAAATGAATGAAAATTTCGTTATTTTAATGAGAATTCAGAATTCAAGAAGAATAGTTAATGAAGAATTCTTCGTAAAATTAACGAAGAGAATTCTTTCGGTGTAGGATGTAACTCTTCGCCACATGTTGCAAAACCCGTAAAAACCCACCCGCTATATAGACCAGACATTGCCGTTTGTGATTTTCGATCTAGACTCAAAATACAGACCCCACTTTGTTCAAATTTTGCAAAAAAATAAATTGTAAGGCCCTATCTCGCAAATATTAGATATATTCGCACACATACACAATCTTTTTATGGTAGTTTATAAGTTCTATTCAGCAAAGCAAAAATCATGAAAATCGGTGCATAATTGCGCGTTTGCCAAGTAACACTAAATTGCATACATCCGAGGTGTCCAACTTCCAACGTCTATAGACCAGCCCGTGAATCCACTAGGGACCTACAAACCTCTAAATATAGAGAAAAACATTTCAGCTTTGGCACAAAGAAAAAATTATGATGATATCTTAATCCATTAAAAAGTTACAGAATTATTTCCAAAAAAAGCTATTTGGAACTACTTTGGTTTGGAAAATTTGAAAACAAATAATTATTTTTGTCATGACATATCTACAACTTTTACTCGAAAGAATTTGTCGAGTAACTTGTAGTAAAAAAATTTTAAAAGAGACATGCATTTTGACATTGTTCTCTTAAAATTGTTTACTACTTTTACTATTTTTTGGGGTTGAGGAACGGTTTCTAGTAAAAACTAGTAAAAGTAGTAACTAGTAGTACGTAAAGGAACACAACTAATGTTTTACTTTGCTGTCAGAAAACTTTGTTGCTTCAAAGTCATACGACTTTAACGGAGGAAGATAAATTTCAAAAATTCGTGGAAAGTTTATTTAAACAATGATTAGTTAAAATTTCTTGATTTTCTTGAGATTTGCCCAGCGCAAAAAGCGTCGCCAAAAAAGTAGTGAAAATGTTCTTTTAGGATCCGGAAGTCGTGCAAAATTGGCGCAGAAGCGATGAGTTTAACATGGACTTGCCATAGGACGGATGTCCACCATTTTAACAGTACTTGCAAAAATTAAAAAAAAATATGTGATATTTTGCCAAATAAATAATTTTTATAATTTTTCTTATAATTTTTTAATGGATTCTAACGCTGGTCTGAAACGTTTGACCTCACACGGATGAAAAAGACTGTGTTTCAACTGTTTCGGTGTATAATCTTTCATATTAGGTCATTTTTTTCAGAGTGGTGTTATATTTGGCTTGGTATAGCCTCCATAGAGACCGACATCCCGATTTGATCTATTGAAGGAAGTCTCAATTGTCGTCATCGGAGTTGCTTGAAATTGGTGAAAAATGGGTCAACAAATTGATGTAAGAATTTCGGTTTATATTGGTTAATAATTTGATTTAACTTACATAATTCCCGATCTCCCAATTTACCTACAACAAGTATATACGGTCGTAAGTTCGGCCAGGCCGAATCTTATGTACCCTCCACCATGGATTGCGTAGAAACTTCTACGAAAGAATGTCATACACAATCGAATTACTTGGGTTGTGGTATCTTAAAACTTTTTAACATCGTTTTCTAAATTGTGAGTTAGTCCATACGTGGTACACAGTCTCACATAAGTTTACATACCCTTGAGGTTTTTACCTTATAACTAAACATGTTTCTTGTTGTTTTTATAATCCAGACTAAAAACATCTTCTTGAAAATGGACAAATACTTTGTTTTTCAAATTAATTTACAAAATCTAAAGCATATATATGCATTTTTTATTATATTTTAATAATTAAAGAAAATACAATTTCTTAAACCGTATGTAAACTTGTGTAAGACTGTGTATATATGAGACAAAAAAGTTAGGTATAGGTAAGTCTACAAATAATTACGAATCGATATGGACTTTTGCACGGTACGTAGAGAGCCAGAATTGAAATATGGGGGTCGCTTACACACAAAAAAAAATTTTTCTGATTCAATCACGAAATTAATTGATCCAATTAATTTTTTAATTGAAATGTCTTCAATCACGAAAATGATAGTATCAATCACAGTTTTAATTGGGCATAGAAAAAAATCTTGATTAAAAAATTAATTGATTTCATTACCAAATTTCAATTAATTTTTTAATTGATTCAACTAAAAATTTAATTGTTGTTGATTGCAAAATCAACAACAATTAAAATAGTTACCTTTTTATTAATTAAAAAAAGGTAACTATTTTCAATTACCTTTTGAATTGGCTTAGAATTTATATTTGGATTAACAATTGATTGTTTGAAAAAAAATTGTAATTAAAAATTTAAAAAAATGTTAATCACTTTTTTAACTGACTAGTCTTCCGAATATTATTAAAAGTTTATTGTATCAATTAACTTTTTAATTAAAAATTTTAAAATTTTCAATCATTGACTTAATTAACTTAATGTTTCTATCTTGATTAAAAAGTTAATTGTACCAATTAATTTATTAATTGAAAAAAATTTCAACTTCAATTAACTTTTTAATTGGAAATATTTTGGTGATATTTTTTTCTGTGTATGTGGGGGCTGTATACAATTATGAACTTGATATGGACCAATTTTTGTGTGATTGGGGATCGATTTATCTGAGGGCTATATATAACTATAGACCGATATGGACCAAGTTAGGCATGGTTGTTACGGCCATATACTACCACAATGTACCAAATTTCAACTGACTCGGATGAAATTTGATCCTCCAAGAGGCTCCAAAACCAAATCTCGGGACTGATATAGACCACTTTTGACATGGTGGATAAATATCATATACTTCCACCACGTACCACATTTCAACCAGATCGGATGAATTTTGCTTCTCCAAAAGGCACAGGAGGTCAAATCTGGGGATCGGTTTATATGGGTGTTATATATAATTATGGACTGATATGAACCAATTCCTGCATGGTTGTTGGATACCACATACTAACATCACGTACCAAATTTCAACCGAATCGGAAGAATTTTGCTTCTTTTTGAGGCTTTTGCTTTGGCTTTGAGGCTCCGCAAGCCAAATCTGGGGATCGGTTTATATGGGGACTATATATAATTATGGACCGATCTGGACCAATTTTGCATGGTTGTTAAAGACCATATACTAATACCATATACCAAATTTCAGCCGGATCGGATGAAATTTGTTTCTCTTAGAGCGTCTGCAAGCCAAATTTGGGGGTCCGTTTATATGGGGGCTATACGTAAAAGTGGACCAATATGGCCCATTTGCAATACCATCCGACCTACATTAATAACAACTGCTTGTACCAAGTTTCAAGTCGATAACTTGTTTCGTTCGGAAGTTAGCGTGATTTCAACAGACGGACGGACGGACATGCTCAGACCGACTCAGAATTTCACCACGACCCAGAATATACATACTTTATGGGGTCTTAGAGCAATATTTCGATGTATTTTACCCCATTCACCCGAAACGCCTTTTTGAGTTGATCGACACTATTGTAGTTTTTAGTGCCAACCCTACTCTTCAAAATATTTCAATTGCAGAAGTCCCAACAAATTGAGTTAAGGAGAATTTGGCAGTCATTAAGGGGAAGAAGCTATGAACCTCTTTTTTAAGTCATACTTCACTGAAAAAATATTTACGAGATATTAAAAATTAAGCAACCTAAATTTTAGGATGCGCATTTTACAAAATATTAAGGCCAAATTTCTTTAAAATAATGAAATTTTAAGTATAATAAAGTTAATAATCTTTGTTACAATTTTTTTTGTATTAAATTTAGGACATACTTTTTAGAAATTTGCGTCCCTTCGTTAAAGTCGTATGTCTTTGAACTAAAGCAAATTTCCCTTAAAGAAACACATTTTTGATTTAAAGAAATCGTCCTAAAATTAACTGAAATATTGAATTTTTAGATTTATCTCAAATCTTCAAATTCTTCAAATATAGGATAAGACTTATTTTGAGGCTTTAGCATCTTTAGGACTTTAACAAATTTATTTATTTTTAAAAAGCCGCATCTTTAGATCGGAATCCATACCAAAATCCTTAAGGGAATGTCAAAATCTTTGGATTTAAGTAAACTTGTTTTGAGTGTTAGTTCAAGCGTGCTGGGTAAGATGGTGCGAAGTCCTGTTGGAATGTCCATGGTCTACGATTGTAATGATTGTCTGCCCAGGGCAACAATACTGTTTTTCCCGATTCTATTCACCATTTATTCGGTCGGTAAATACGAACGGGGAGCGACCATCGGCCGTTTTGGAGAACCTCATTACCAATTGCAGCCCTTGAGTTCTTGTGGCCAATCGATGGTGTAAATTTTCTGTACCAAGTAAACCGGAACATTTTGTTTGTTCACAAACTGCTCTATTTGGAAACTGCCCAACGTTCAAGCTCATTTTTCAATAGTTTTATATAACTTTAAAAACCGTACCGTGTAAACCAATCTTCGCCAAACATCCACTATTTAAAACATCCACTATTTACCATAGGCCCGATATTACTGCATTTTCGTTGCAAAATTTATGGAACACAATTCAGATAAATTTTCGCACGAAGTAATTCATGTTTCCCATAACACAGTTTCTTTTTTCAGTGTATGTTCAGCGTGGATATAAATATTAATATTTGCACAAAAACACAATTTACTTAGACCATATTCTTCAAACATTTCAGTTGTGGTATGTGCATAGCATAAGGAACCACTCACATTGAAAATCAATTCCAAAGATGTAGCCAACAACAAGAAATCATAAAAAATGTGTGAAATGACGAGTAAAAGAAAGACCATCCCTGTGTAGACCAACCTATTCGCTATTCGGATTTTTATGTGAAGAAAATCATTAAATTTCGTAACGTAAATAAATCACAAAGTGACAAGAAAATCAATAGAGGGTTTTACTTGGTTTGTTGTTGTGGTACTTTTTTTTTCGTTTGCTCTTCCGTTTCTCTTTGCATACGACTGTTGTGGTAAGAGCGGCAATAAATGTTAGCCGATATGTGTGCGTGTGTATGCATTAGTGAATTTACATGTAGACAAAAGTAGGTGGCACATGGCCTACATACACTCCTCTCTAGACACACTAAGACCCATGGTGGTCATGCCACGAAAAGCTGTAAGCTGTCCCAGCATATGGAGGCAATTGCCTTAGAGGTTGTCTAGGGTGCAACACATGAGCATATGAAAGCCTACACTGGATGACGAAAAGTTCACACGAGTGTCGTGTTTGACTGCTCTGTTTGCATTTAACTGGGGAATCGATAATGTGTTCACTCGTTTCCGAGCTTAGAGACACCATTAACATTTTATTTCTGGTTTTAAATATGACTATAGAGCACACAGGGCGAAGTCATGGATCCCACAAGCCCTGTACAAAGACCTTGGAGAAACACACACACGCACACACACATGTTTCAATACACATAAGAATTGAACAGTGAATGAGACAACATGGAAATGGCTTGGCCTAGGAAATTTGCAAAGGGGAAACCACACTTAAACACACACGCAATGCAATAAAAAAAATACAAAGGCGTTCTACAATGGCACCACGTGTATTTTCTGTGGCCTTTTACCACATTTGTCGAATGTAATATTACATGGAGATTTCGAATCAAAACACTTGTCATAGCTATGACCAATAAACTGAAAGACAAAGAAAAAATCTCAAACAATTTGTAAGCTAATTACAATAAATTTCATCTATCCGAAGCGGTAATACTAAAAACTGGATATAATTTTTAAATTTTCAATTTATAGTACAACATTTTAAAAACAATCAATTGACATTGAAAATTTATCGACCTGATATATACACGCTCACAAAAAATCGCTTCTGTAACATATACTCCCAAACATATTTTGCTTCAAGCATATATATTTTTGGGTATTGCCCAAACATTTATATGTTTGATCTCTACCAATATATAATATGTTTGAAAGCATATTGGTCTAAACAATATATGTTTGGGTAGTCTAAGTTCCAAACATTTTGTATTTTTGCATCCAAATTCAATAATGTTGTCTTCCAAAAAACAATATGTTATTATGTGAACATATAATATGTTTGGAAGCATTTTGCACCCAAAAATATTATATGCTTAAAAAAATTCTCCCAAACAATATTGTGCTCAAAATTTTATTTATTTATTTATATATTTACAATCATAATGAATTGTGAAAATAAACAGGTAATATAGGTGCTAACAACATAGGTTTTCGACCTGAATGCTCAAAATTTTGTTTCTGCCCAATTGTATATTCTCCCACATCTTTCTCACTTCCACGACATTTTTTAGTTCTTAACACCTTTTTCTGTAATACAAACATTGCAGAAGAAATTATTCAATTGTATGATTTTTTTTATTTTAATTTTACCTTTTGCCGGACGGGGATTCGAACAGCGGACCACACAGTTTGTAAGGATCAAAGAAGTAGCTGATCAATTGCCCAAGGAAAAATAAAATGTAAACACATATATGTTTATAGGCTATTTCTAAATTAATATATGTTTGCATCCAAGCATATTATATTTACAAACATTTTATGTCCCAAACATAATATGTTCTAACATATTAACATATATGTCCCAAACATGTTATGCTAGTTTATGAACATTATATGCTTGCACTCAAAAATATTGTGTTTAAAAATTTGTGTTCCAAACATATAATGTTTATAGCCAAACATATGAAAAACAGTCTTTTTCATCCGTGTACGTTGTCATACTCCAAAGAAAAAATATCAACAAAATTAAAAGAAATTAAAATCGCAATCAATTAAAAAATTGGAATAATACAAGAAATTTTTAATCAAATTAAAAAATAAATTAGATAATAAACTGATTTGAATATTTTAAATTTGTAACTCAAATATTAATACATTAAAATATTAATAATTAGTTTCTAGAAACATACAATTTACAAGCTCTAAATCGTATGAAATCTTTTAACACACAAGAAAATTATTTCGTAGAATGGTAAAATAATTATAAACAAATAATAACAACACAAAAACAATTAATGGTCTTAATTAAAAAATTAATTAGCCCCCAAACTAAAATCCTGAGTCCGCTTCTAGTCCAAATGCTACAGTTTTACCCTTTTGTATGTCTTTTTCTTGACAGAATTTGATAGACTTCTACAAAATCTATAGACTGAAAATTTAAGTCGGCTAATGCACTAGGGTGCCACACAATGTTAGTAAAAAAATTTGGGAAACATTTAAATCTGAAGCAATTTTAAGGAAACTTCGCAAAAGTTTATTTATGATTTATCGCTCGAAATATATGTATTATAAGTTTAGGAAAATTAGAGTAATTTTTACAACTTTTCGATTAAGCAGTGGCGATTTTACAAGGAAAATGTTGGTATTTTGACCATTTTTGTCGAAATCGGAAAAACATATATATGGGAGCTATATCTAAATCTGAACCGATTTCAACCAAATTTGGCACGCATAGCTACAATGTTAATTCTACTCCCTGTGCAAAATTTCAACTAAATCGGAGTTAAACTTTGGCCTATGTGGTCATATGAGTGTAAATCGGGCGAAAGCTATATATCGGAGCTACATCGAAATCTGAACCGATTTCAACCAAATTTGGCACGCATAGCTACAATGTTAATTCTACTCCCTGTGCAAAATTTCAACTAAATCGGAGTTAAACTTTGGCCTATGTGGTCATATGAGTGTAAATCGGGCGAAAGCTATATATGGGAGATATATCTAAATCTGAACCGATTTTCACCAAATTTAACACGCATAGCTACAATGCTCATTCTACTCCCTGTGCAAAATTTCAATTAAATCGGAGTAAAAGATTGGCCACTGTGGTCATATGGGTGTAAATCGGGCGAACGATATATATGGGAGCTATATCTAAATCTGAACCGATTTCAATAAAATGTGGCACATTTGACTGCACTACTAATTGTACTTCTAGTGCAAAATTTCAACCAAATTGGGGTAAAACTCTGGCTTCTGGGACCGTATTAGTCCATATCGGGCGAAATCTAAACCGATTTCTTCCAAAATCAATATGGTTCTACTCTGAGCCAAAACACATACTTGTGCCATATTTGAAGTCGATTGGACTAAAACTGCGATCTATACTTTGATTACAAAAATGTGTTCACGGACAGACGGACATGGCTATATCGACTCAGGTGACCATCCTGAGCATTTTTGCCAAAGACACCATGTGTCTATCTCGTCTCCTTCTGGGTGTTGCAAAGGTTAGGTTAGGTTAAAGTGGCAGCCCGATTAAGATTCAGGCTCACTTAGACTATTCAGTCCATTGTGATACCACATTAACTAAAAGTACCTATTACATATGGGCACTTCTAGTTTTAACCGCTGAACCTTCTTGATTATTTTTCTTTGTTGAACCAACCAGATTGTTCCAAAAACATTAGCAGACTGCTTAAGTTAACGTTTTCCAGATCCGCCAGTAATCTGAAGCTATATGCTCCTAAAAGTTGCTTGCGCTTTACACAAAATGCAGGACACTCACACAAGAGGTGTTTAATTGATTCCTTTACCTCCGCATCATGGCAGCTCATATAATAGTCATTATACTTCGCGCCTATAATTTTTGCAAAATCGCCTATCAGGCAGCGACCCGTTATAGCAGATATCAGGAGTGATATCTGACGTCTCGAGAACATTAGCGGTTTAAGTTGAAATGGGGCCATATTTGCTTGGTGTCGTTACAACCCTTGCAATTCTCCCATCGAACATTTGCCATCATAACAGCCTTCTCACGCAGCATGAGCTTGCAGGTAGCTAGGGGCATACCAACAAATTCTAGTTCCCCTGGAATATGTAAGGTAGTCCCTAGCCTTGCCAACTCATCCGCTTCGCAGTTCCCCGGTATGTTCCTATGGCCAGGCACCCATATTAGGTGAATATTGTACTGCTCAGCCATCTCATTGAGAGATTTGCGGCAGTCGATGGCCGTTTTCGAGTTGAGGAACACAGAGTCCAAGGATTTTATTGCAGGTTGACTGTCTGAGTATATATTAATGCCCACATTTTTTGGAACATTACTTCTCAGCCAATTCGCCACCTCTCTTATTGCTAATATTTCAGCCTGAAAAACACTACAGTGATTAGGTAATCTTTTCGCTATTCGAAGTTCCAGATCATTAGAATATACTCCGAACCCCACTTGTCCATCCAATTTGGAGCCATCAGTGTAGAAATCTATATATTTTTTATTCCCCGGGGTCTGTGTGCACCACGCCTCACTGTTGGGGATTAGAGTCTCAAACTTTTTGTCGAAAAGTGGACTCGCCAAAGTGTAATCCACTACGTTAGACACATCTGGCATTATTTTGAGGACAGAACTGTGACCGTAACCTTTTTCCGACCACAGCGATAGTTCGCGCAACCGCACAGCCGTTGTTGCAGCTGACTGTTTGGCCAAAATGTCTAAAGGCAATAGATGCAGCACGACATTAAGGGAATTTGTTCCTGTCTTGCTGAATGCGCCTGAAATACACAAACACGCCATACGCTGAACTTTATCTAAACAAGTCGGTTTCTGAAGTGCCGGCCACCAGACTACAACACCATATATCATTATAGATCTAACCACTGCCGTGTATAGCCAATGCACAATTTTTGGTTTCAGTCCCCACTTTTTTCCTATTGCCTTTTTGCACGAGTACAAAGCTACAGTTGCCTTTCTCGCCCTTTCTTCAATATTAAGCTTAAAGTTCAGCTTCCTGTCCAAAATAACGCCAAGGTATTTTGCACATTCACCAAAGGGAATTTCAATACCCCCTAAGGAAATAGGCCTAACCGTGGGAGTTTTGCGATCGTTGCAGTACATGACTAATTCTGTCTTTGCAGGATTTACCCCAAGACCATTGTCTTTCGCCCATTTCTCAGTCATCCGGAGGGCCCTCTGAATAATATCTCTGATTGTGGATGGGAATTTTCCCCTGACTGCCAGAGCCACATCATCTGCGTATGCCACCACTTTTATCCTTTCTTTTTCTAGAGTAACTTGTAATATGCACTAACTTGTAATACCCTGTTCCACAGTGTGGCGCAGGGTATAAATATAAACCTGATTTATTATACTAAACCGATTTAAAAAAAAAAAAATCCCCAAGTTTATAGAAATTGATCACCAAACCCGCAAGTCTCCAACTCAAAAATGCCGTCTTGATTCACGAAAAAAACAACCCCAATTCGGGCAAAAATTCCCAATACTGGCAACACTGATTAAACCAATCAATTAATTTTTTAAAGCAATTTCAATTAAATAATTAATTTGACTAATTACTTTTTTGATTATATAAGCTATGACTTATTTTGAGGATTTTTCATCTATAATTTAAAGTTCTTCTTTTTTTAATTAAGTAAGCGCATTTTACATTGAAGAACCTCTGCAACAAAACCATACCAGGTTCAAAAGACATTGTGTTTACATTAATGATTTTTTTGGAATTTATTCCGAGCCAAATGGGCACAGAGTTGAAGTATGGATATTCTTAAAAACAATTCTCTTTTAAATTTTTTGGAACCAAATTTTAATATATTCGTCTTTTTTATTTGATTTTTTCTTCATATGCTGTCAAAGTCCTTTAACATCCCAGCAAAAAAGCGTCGCCAAAAAAGTAGTGAAAATGTTCTTTTTGGATCCGGAAGTGGTGCAAAATTGGAGCAGAAGTGATGAATTTAACATGGGCTTGTCATATGCACCACTTCTTTAGATGTGATCCGAATTCAGTGTTTTGGATGTGAATTAAAAAATTTTGTGGTATTTTGACAAATAATTAATTTTTATAATTTTTATACCCTCCACCATAGGATGGGGGGTATATTAACTTTGTCATTCCGTTTGTAACACATCGAAATATGACTCTAAGACCCATAAAGTATAAATATATATTCTGTGTCGTGGTGAAATTCTGAGTCGATCTAAGCATGTCCGTCCGTCCGTCCGTCTGTTGAAATCACGTTAACTTCCGAACGAAACAAGATATCGACTTGAAACTTGGAACACGTAGTTGTTATTGATGTAGGTCGGATGGTATTGCAAATGGGCCATATCGGTCCACTTTTACGTATAGCCCCCATATAAACGGACCCCCAGATTTGGCTTGTGGAGCCTCTAAGAGTAGCATATTTCATCATACGTGGTGTTAGTATATGGTCTCAAAAAACTACACAAAAATTGGTCCATATCGGTCCATAATTATATATAGCCACGATATAAACCGATCCCCAGATTTGACCTCCGGAGCCTCTTAGAGGAGCAAAATTCATCTGATTCAGTTGAAATTTGCTACGTGGTGTTAGTATATGGTCTCTGACAACCATGCAGGAATTGGTTCATATCGGTCCATAATTATATATAGCCCCCATATAAACCGATCCCCAGATTTTACATTCGGAGCCTGTTAGAGGAGCAAAATTCATCCGATCCGGTTAAAATTTGGTACGTAGTGTTAGTATATGGTCTCAAACAACCATACAAAATTGGTCCATATTGGTCCATAATTATATATAGCCCCCATATAAACCGATCCCCAGATTTGCCCTCAGGAGGCAAAGGAGTAAAATTGATCCGATCCGGTTGAAATTTGGAACGTGGTGCTAGTATGTGTTCTCTAACAACCATGCAAAAAGTAGTCCATATCGATCCATAATTATATATAGCCCCCATATAAATCGATCCCCAGATTTGACCTACGGAACCTCTTGGAGTAGCAAAATTCATCCGATTCGGTTGAAATTTGGTACGTGGTGTTAGTATATGGTCTCTAACAACCATGCAAAAATTGGTCCATAATTATATATAGCCCCCATATAAACCGTTCCCCAGATTTGATCTCCGGAGCCTCTTCCAAGAGCAAGATTCATCCGATCCGGTTGAAATTTGGAACGTGGTGTTAGTATATGGTATTGATCCATATCGGTCTATAGTTATATATAGCCGATCCCCAATCACACAAAAATTGGTCCATATCGGTTCATAATCATGGTTGCCACTCGAGCCAAAAATACTCTACCAACATTTTATTTCTATAGAAAATTTTGTCAAAATTTTATTTTTATGGAAAATTTTGTCAACATTTATTCCTATAGAAAATTTTGTCAAATTTTATTTCTATAGAAAATTTTGTCAAAATTTTATTTCTATAGAAAATTTTGTCAAATTTTATTTCTATAGAAAATGTTGGCAAAATTTTAGTTCTATGGAAAATGTTTTCAAAATTTTGATTCTATGTAATAGAGAATGTTGTCAAAATGTTAATTCTATTGTAAATTTTGTCAAAATTTTATTTCTATAGAAAATTTTGTCACAATTTTATTTTTATAGTATTCCTTGTTGTTTTTGTATTTCAGCTTAAAACCATGGTTAGGGTTAGGTTACAAGTGTAGCTTAACCAACAGAGGAAAAGAATGTTTGTCAAATTCATTTGGGCAAAGCCCTATACGTATTTAATCGGCCTTTTTTAGTATGGACTACCTTGCAATTTAGAAGACGGTCTTAGAAAGTTTTAAGATACCTTGCCATCGGCAAGTTTTATCGCAATCCAAGTAATTCGATTGTGGATGACAGTCTTCAGTAGAAGTTTCTACGCAATCCATGGTGGAGGGTACATAAGCTTCGGCCTGGCCGAACTTACGGCCGTATATATTTGTTTATGATTTTTAATGTAATCTAACGCTTGTCTGAAATCCTTAACTTCAAATATTTTCAAAATTTTGCAAGTTTTCTTACCCAGTTTTTAACATATTTGAAACAAAAAATGTTAAAGGAAATTTCTGGAAGGACATTTTTGGAAGTGATTCTAAAGTTGTGCCTTTAGAAGTACTTCCAAATTTTTTTTGCTCGGATGTGTTAACGAAAACATAGATTTCCAAATTCTGACTCGACTTCAAGTAGAAATTATGCTATGTTTCAAGTAAAAAATTGTCTTTTAAATGAAGTATTGAAAACATCAGCTGTTTTTGAACGTTTTTTTTTTTTTGCTTTGTCGTCAAGATACCTAAATCAACATATTTAAAGACGATTTCATTAATTTTGAAGAATTTTGCAGAATTATAAAAACCAAGTTGGCCTTAGATCCAAAAACTTTTCTTTCATATAAAAATACCCAGTTTTAAGTCGAATTACTTATATATAAGAACAAAATGACTTCATTGAAAAGTTTATCGACTTTTGGACAAGGGCGCTTACTAACCATTACGCAACGGTAACACCCTATATATAAATAAATACAAATATTAATGGTACAAATATAACTGCAACTCTTACACTGAAAAAAAGCATGCCCGGTTCCAAAGTGTTTGTCTTTACCTCAAAAATTTTGGTATTGATTCCGAGCCAAAGAAGAGGAGAATAAAAGTAAGTATACTTTTAACTTTGGGTTTTGTGTACTTGCTTCTAGGAAGCAAATTTTAATTTTTCGCTCCTTCAGCTTTTTGTCTTCATATGCTATCAAAGTCCTTTAAAAACGATTTAACGACAACTTTACTTCCCAAATTCAGACTCGACTTCCAGTAGAAATTACGCTATGTTTCAAGTAAAAAACGTCTTTAAAATAAAGTGTTGAACGATTTTTTGCTTTGTAGTCAAGATGCAAAAAGACAACAAATTTAAAGACAATTTCATTAATTTTAAAGAATTTTTCTGAATTTTTAAAGTCAAGTTGACCTTACCCAAAAAAAAAATTCTTTCATGTTATGATACCCATTTTTAAGTCAAATCATTTAATTATAAGGACAATACGACTTCATTGAAAAGTTTATCGGCTTTTGGACAAGGAAAAAAGCTTCATATTATAGAAATGCGTCTTTTATGCTAAGCAAAATTTGCATTCGTATTTTAAAGACATGAAATCTTTGATCTCACGACAATATTTTTTCAGTGTATGGACCCGAAATCGAGCTACGGGCTAGACTGGTGAAAATTGCGATAGGACAATAGTCTACATCAAAACATGAACCGATATAATCAAAATTTTGTATAGCACTTCATTGGCCAAAAATATATCCTAATTAAAAATGCATATACCTTTGTGGTCGAAAATAAATATTTCGATGTGTTATAAACCGGATGGCGAACTTATAATCCCATCATTCTATGGTGATAGGTATAAAAATATTTGACGTAATTACAGTTAGGCATAGTGGTTGTCCCTTAGACTATGAGGTCCATTGTGATATCGCAATGGTAAGAGTTCTCCGACCACTGAGTGCTTCCCGATTTTCACAGTTAAGATTTGAATTTGCGTTGATAGTTTTGCTGCAAGTATAGGAAGCTGATGAGGAATGTGGTAATTCCGAAACGTGCGTCCATCCAACCATCTTGAAGTCTTTAGGGCTTTGCCCAAATAAATTTGACAAACATTTTTCCCTCTGTTGGTTAAGCTACTCTTGTAGTTTGGTCAACGCAATTGTTTTCAAGCTGAGATGAAAACAACAAATATGATTGAAGTACAAACCAACAATAACAAAACAAAACGAATTTGGATTATATAAAAAATCTTCAAATATAGGCTAGGATTTATGTTACGGATTTTAAAACTTTGGTTTTCAATTTTCTTTCTTTGAACTTAAAAAAACGCAACCATAACATAAACCAAAAGACTACAAAACATCTATGTAGCGTACAAAAGTTAAACTCTAAACTTACATGTTAGTCTTTTGTCATATTTTTTGATCATTTTTAAATTGTAAAAAGCGACGGCACAGGAATTTTATCTAACGTTTATTTGTATGTGAATTGCTTTGTTAATAAAGACGAATAAAACGATAAATGCGATTTATTCACAATTTTAATTTTAAAGAGCCTTGATCGGTTTTTAAAAATACATTTATTTGAAAGATGCGGCATCTTTGGCTGGGAATCAATACCTAATTCTTAAGAGTAGGATAAAACTTTGTTTACAGGTAAACTTTTTTTGAGTGTAGATTTCTATAACATTACAAAATTATGTTAAATAACTTTTTAAATCACTCCTTTATATCCCTTTAAATTGTTCTTTTAGGAGGCTGAAATCTCCAGAGTTCAGATAATGGGATTTGCATCGTTATAAGGTTTTCCCCACATGTACTTCATTCCTTAGACTACCACGGCGTACATCTTAATTTATATTTATAATAGTTGGCTAGAATCTGTTCATTTAATTCGTACTTAATATTCCTGCTCGGATTCTTTGATTCGTTCACTTAAAATGAACTTCATTTACAGTACAAAACAGTCCCTATCTCTCTTGTAGAAGCATTCACTTTGACAGTCTTCAAAACGTGTTTATCAATAACAAATTCTTTAAATAAAATTTATCCTAAAATATTTATATCCATTCATATGTAATAATGGGCTCCAAACGCCCATAAAGATTCACATCAAATAAGGCGACACAAAATCATAATGGCCATAAAGAAGAGAACCTCATGACCACCGCAGTATTGAACACGGCTGTAAAAGACCGTACCCCATATCGCATCCCATATCCTATAGAAGATTAAAATTACATTGTCCGAAAAATACCATCTATGTATATGAAAATAAATATGTCCTGGATTCGATTCAAAATGAAAGAACCAAAAAATATGACCACAAAAAAGGGCAACAGCAACAATGACACAAAAGTATATAAAAGAAATTATTCATAAAATTCTTTGTTTGTTGTATTTTTAATGATTAATGAAGGCAGTTGGGTTTACCCCCTTTGTCAAAAACCAAAGAAAACACGAAAAACAAAAACTACAGGGACAAGAAAAAACAACAAATAGAATAAACGAAAAATAAGAAAAATATAATAATAATAAAAATTCTTTTCATATAAGAAAATTTACGATTATGATGACATAAAAAAGAGACCTTCCCAGCCCATTAAAGCAGAACCCCCAAATGCTGAGAAACAAACAGCATGTGTATGTGGTAGGTCTGAAGGATTCTCTCACAGGATACTATGTGAATTCACTCTCGCACATACACACACACACTGTGTTTCCAACTCACATATGCTCGTACACAGGTCAAAGGAATGCCAACCACAAGAACCACCGACCGCAAGGGCCAGCTACCAACCGACATGAGCCACATCAAAGTCTTCGCTGTCATAGTCATAGTGACAGGAAATCTGTGGCATTTGTGAATAAACATAGCAATGCTCCTAGTTGCTCTCTCGCTCTTTATGAATGTCCCCCCGCCTCTCCCGCACAGTATAAGGCATTTTGACACCAAACATGTCTATCTGCTTTTATAACATGACCTGTGTCCACAAATGTACCCATGCACCTTAGATGGGTGCAAAACAATATATTGCTCGTTGTAACTATGAAATGATTGAGTGAGTTTTCAAAATGACATAGAATTCAATAATCACAACCTAATACCAGATTACGATCTCGAGAAAAATTCTAAACTAGTAAAATTTTAGGAAATTTAGATTTTTTTAATTTTAACTATGTTAAACAGCATTAGAAACGCAGACATCTCGCCGATATTACAAAAATAATTAAATATGTTTTCGTCGACAAATGCAAGAAAATTTATTAGACATACGTAAATTTTCTCAGTTGTTTTAAGGAAAAAATTGCAAGAATGTCTTTGGTGCCATATGAAGTTCATGATGGACGCATTTTCATTAAAATTAACAAATTTAAAGAAATAATGAACACTTGTGTATAATTGTTTCCCGTTTTTTAGTTTATTTAACTAACGTACGCAAAAAATTATTAGAGTAAAGAAAATTTCCACAAACATAATAATTCCATGAACTAAAATAATATTAAAATGGCTTTAGGGAAATAGAGAGTTCCCCTACTGGATTAGTAAACATAAGCACTTGTGCGGTATCATTGATATAGATTTGGGAGATAGACCGTATTTCCATATTTAAGAGCATTAAAGGGTACATGTTTATGGCAGCTTTTTCATAATCTGAACAGACATGCCTAATATTGAGAGCTATACTTGATTTCACCCCTACAGAGATAGAATTCCACTAATATTAAGTCCATTATTAAACAAATAAGAAAAGTCTAAAGTCGGGCGGAGCCGGCTATATTATACCCTTCACCAATATGTAGACAAACATTTGTGTTACCACCTCAACTACTTCAAATTTGTTGGGAGCAATATAAAGGTTTGCATTTCCAGATACAAATACTTTTAATGGAGACAATTTTTTGTACTTTTACAAAAACACTAAATATATATGTTTTTATAAACATTTTTTGTTTTTTTTTTATAAAAATTTTAGATTCTGGATTTTTTTTGTCCGTTTGTATCGACCGCATTTACTATACATATGAGTGCAATCATTTTGGTCATGTTTGTTGATATTTATGTGCTCTCCTTTTATGTGTTCCGAAGAGCCATGGAATACGAATATGAGTGGGTGTCAGCAATCCCGCATTGGGTTAACGCGACACCTAAAGCACCTAGCTCTGATACATTAATCATTCAATTCAAATGGAAATGTTGACGATGTCATTACAGTTTGTCAGTCCCGCCACCAAATTAAATGGACACAATCTGGACATAGGCCTCTTCAAAGAAATGCCCATAATTTAAGAAATTACAGATAATTGCACATTTCCATCAGCAAAGCGGTAATGAGGTATTCAAGGACTGAGGTTAACCAAATCTATGCAATTTACCAAATGATATACAGTAAAGTGCAAAACATCAGTTTCTAATCTTTATGTATGAGAGAGTTAGGGGGAATTCATAATTGTCCTCCATTCATGTCAAAAAACACATTGACTTTTATTCAGATTATCAGAAAAAGGTCATGTGTCTTTAGCTAAATTAGACTAATTTTTGGACTATCTAAGAATGTCCGTCTCTCACTCTCTCTGTCTGCCCGCTATAATTATTGTACTCCCTTCAATAACAAAGCTATTGTGCTGAAATGTAGCACAGACTGCGCTAAAAAAAAATATTGACCTAAATAAAATAAAAGATTACACAAAATTTTTGTTTTCTGGTTCAATCACGAAATTAGTTGATCCAATTCATTTTTCAATCACAAAAATAATAGTATCAATCACGGTTTTAATTGGGTATAAAAAATTCTTGATAAAAAAATTAATTGATTTCATTAGCATATTTCATTTAATTTTTGAATTGATTCGATTAAAAAATTAATTGATATTGATTGCAAAACCCAATTAATTTTTTAATAAAAACGATAACTATTTGCAATTACTTTTTGAGTTGAATTATACCATGTTTCTGTATGTCAAACGAGAGTATTTCAAATGAAAAAAAAATATTTGGGTTTCTCTATGTCGACAAGCAAGTCACTTCATATTTTGTTATCGGGTAGCAAACGAACATATATAATAAGTGTCAAGAAAAAAGTAAAAAAAGTTTTGAAATTTAAATCAATGCTCAGGCCAAAAATTTTAAAATACTCATTTTGAATAATTAATGCACTCTCATACAAACGATATGAACTTTCAAAAATAGAGAAACCCAAATTGATTCGAATTCGAGTGCCTGCTTTTCAGTCGACTGGGGTTTCGTTCGACATACAGAAATAGGGTATTATTGTTTTTTGTTTAATTAACAATTGATTGCTTGAAAAAGTTTTTAATTAAACATTAAAAACATTTTATATCACACTGAAAATAAATATTGGCGTGAGGTCAAAGATTTCATGTCTTTAAAATACGAATGCAAATTTTGCTTAGCATAGAAGACGCATTTCTCTAATATAAAGTTTTTTTCCTTGTCCAAAAGTCGATAAACTTTTCAATGGAGTCGTATTGTCCTTATAATTAAGTGATTTCACTTAAAAATAGGTATCATAACATGAAAGAAAAAATGTTTGGGCTAATGTCAACTTGACTTTAATAATTCAGAAAAATTCTTTAAATTTAATGAAATTATCTTTTTGCATCTTGACTACAAAGCAAAAAGTCGCTAAAAAAATAGGACATGGTCATATGAGTGTAAATCGGGCGAAAGCTATATATGGGAGCTATATCTAAATCTGAACCGATTTCAACCAAATTTGGCACGCATAGCTACAATGCTAATTATACTCCCTGTGCAAAATTTCAACTAAATCAGAGCAAAAAATTGGCCTCTGTGGTCATTTAAGTGTAAATCGTGCGAAAGCTATATATGGGAGCTATATCTAAATCTGAACCGATTTCAACCAAATTTGACACGCATAGCTACAATGCTAATTCTACTCCCTGTGCAAAATTTCAACTAAATCGGAGCAAAAAATTGGCCTCTGTGGGCAAATGAGTGTAAATCGGGCGAAAGCTATATATGGGAGCTATATCTAAATCTGAACCGATTTCAATCAAATTTGACACGCATAGCTACAATGCTAATTCTACTCCCTGTGCAAAATTTCAACTAAATCGGAGCAAAAAATTGGCCTCTGTGGGCAAATGAGTGTAAATCGGGCGAAAGCTATATATGGGAGCTATATCTAAATCTGAACCGATTTGGCTGATATTTTGCAAGTTTTTCGAGACTCATAAAATATTCGGATGTACGGAATGTGAGGAAGATCGGTTGATATACACGCCAATTATGACCAGATCGGTGAAAAATATATATGGCAGCTATATCTAAATCTGAACCGATTTTTTCCAAAATCAATAGGGATCGTCTTTGAGCCAAAACAGGACCCTATACCAAATTTTAGGACAATCGGACGAAAACTGCGAGCTGTACTTTGCATACAAAAATACATCAACAGACAGACGGACATCGCTAAATCGACTCAGAATTTAATTCTAAGACGATCGGTATACTAAACTATGGGTCTCAGACTTTTCCTTCTTGGCGTTACATACAAATGCACAAACTTATTATACCCTGTCCCACAGTAGTGGTGAAGGGTATAAAGAACAAGAGCTTAAGGATACTCAAAAAAATATACACTGGATAGAGCCAAGAAGTTGCTTCGCTTGCGCGAAAGTGGCGAGTTACCGCCAATGGCTTCTCCGTTGAGCAGCCATTCCAAATTGAGCAGATTGTGGACAAACACAATGATCGGGGTTACTTGCCATAGGGTTCAGCTTGTATTAATCGACCTTGGGGTCAAAATGAATGCCGTATATTATCAGGAAAATGTACTATAGACAGTATTGAAACCTTGGATATACAAAAATTGCGGCCGCAGACCATAATCATTCCGACAGGACTCAGCACCATCGCACACAACACGCGTCAACTAAAAATGACTTAAAAAGCAGACTCCTGCCTTCATTTCTATCTCACAATGGACACTAAAATATCGGATCTCCATCCGCTTGCCATTTTGGAGTAAGGTTGGCACTATAATATACCAATATGTCGATCATTTTAAGAATTGCAACAAATCTAAGCTGGTATTAAAAGTTTGCTTTTGAACGAACACAACTACTGCAAGAATTTTTTTCTTTCAATAGCAAAAATTAAAATTAGAAAAGTATATACGGCTATAAGTTCGGCCAGGCCGAACCTTATGTACCCTCCACCATGGATTGCGTAGAACCTTCTACGAAAGACTGTCATCCACAATCGAATTACTTGGGTTGCAGTAACAATTGCCGATAGCAAGGTATCTTAAAACTTCGTAACACCGTCTTCTCAATTGTAAGTTAGTCCATACGGGGTATATATTAAATAAAACAAGTATAAACACTGCCATCCATAATCGAATTACTTAAGTTGCGGTAACGCTTGCCGATGGCAAGGTATATTAAAACCTCCTAACACCGTGTTCTAAATTGTATGTAAGTCCATACGTGGTATATATTAAATCAAACAAGTATATACGGCCGTAAGTTCGGCCAGGCCGAAGCTTATGTACCCTCCATCATGGATTGCGAAGAAACTTCTTCTAAACACTGCCATCCAGAATCGAATTACTTAAGTTGCGGTAACGCTTGCCGATGGCAAGGTATCTTAAAACCTCTTAACACCATCTTCTAAATTGTATTTAAGTCCATACGTGGTATATATTAAATCAAACAAGTATATACGGCCGTAAGTTCGGCCAGGCCGAAGCTTATGTACCCTCCATCATGGATTGCGTAGAAACTTCTTCTAAACGCTGACCCCCACAATCGAATTACTTAAGTTGTGGTAACGCTTGCCGATGGCAAGGTATCTTAAAACCTCCTAACACCATCTTCTAAATTGTATGTAAGTCTATACGTGGTATATATTAAATCAAAAAAGATCGATCCACTACGTATATAATTCAGTTTGACAAAGTAGACATAAAATTTTGACAAAATTTTCTACAGAAATAAAATTTTAACAAAATTTTCTATAGAAATAAAATTTTCACAAAATTTTCTATAGAAATAAAAATTTTCACAAAATTTTCTATAGAAAGAAAATTTTGACAAAAATGTCTACAGAAATAAAATTTTAACAAAATTTTCTATAGAAATAAACTTTTGACAAAATTTTCTATAGAAATAAAATCTTGGTAGATTATTTTTGGCTCGAGTGGCAACCATGATTATGAACCGAATAAAATTTGAACAAAATTTCCTATAGAAATAAAATTTTGACAATGATGAAAATTATATTATGAACCGAATAAAATTTTAACAAAATTTTCTGTAGAAATAAAATTTTGACAAAATTTTCTATAGAAATAAAATTTTGGTAGATTATTTTCGGCTCTAGTGGCAACCATGATTATGAACGGATATGGACCAATTTTGGTATGGTTGTTAGCGACCATATACTAACACCACGTTCCTAATTTGAGCCGGATCGGATGAATTTTGCTCCTCCAAGAGGCTCCGGAGGTCAAATCTGGAGAACGTTTTATATGGGGGCTATATATAATTATGGACCGATATGGACCAATTTTTGCACGGTTGCTAGAGACCATATACCAATACTATGTACCAAATTTCAGCCGGATCGGATGAAATTTGCTTCTCTTAGAGGCTCCGCAACCCAAATCTGGGGATCGGTTTATTTGTGCGCTATATATAATTATGGACCGATGTGGACCAATTTTTGCACGGTTGCTAGAGACCATATACCAATACCATGTACCAAATGTCAGCCGGATTGGATGCAATTTACTTCTCTTTGAGGCTTCGCAAGCCAAATCTGGAGATCGGTTTATATGGGGCCTATATATAATTATGGACCGATGTGGACCAATTTTTGCATGATTGTTAGAGACCATATACCAACACCATGTACCAAATTTCAGCCGGATCGGATGAAACATACTTCTCTTAGAGGCTCCACAAGCCAAATCTGGGGATCGGTTTATATGGGGGCTATATATAATTATGGACCGATATGGACCAATTTTTGCATGGTTGTTAGAGACCATATACCAACACCATGTACCAAATTTCAGCCGGATCGGATGAAATATGCTTCTCTTAGAGGCTCCACAAACCAAATCTGGGGATCGGTTTATATGGGGGCTATATATAATTAACGACCGATGTGTACCAATTTTTGCATGGTTGTTAGAGACCATATACCAACATCATGTACCAAATTTCAGCCGGATCGGATGAAATTTGCTTCTCTTTGAGGCTCCGCAAGCCAAATCGGGGGATCGGTTTATATGGGGGCTATATATAATTATGGACCGATGTCGATCAATTTTTGCATGATCGTTCGAGACCATACACTAACATCATGTACCAAATTTCAGCCGGATCGGATTAAATATGCTTCTCTTAGAGGCTCCACAAGCCAAATCTGGGGATCGGTTTATATGGGGGCTATATATAATTATGGACCGATATGGACCAATTTTTGCATGGTTGTTAGAGACCATATACCAACACCATGTACCAAATTTCAACCGGATCGGATGAAATATGCTTCTGTTAGAGGCTCCACAAGCCAAATCTGAGGGTCCGTTTATATGGGGGCTATACGTAAAAGTGGACCGATATGGCCCATTTTCAATACCATCCGACCTACATCGATAACAACTACTTGTGCCAAGTTTCAAGTCGATAGCTTGTTTCGTTCGGAAGTTAGCGTGATTTCAACAGACGGACGGACGGACGGACGGACGGACGGACGGACGGACGGACGGACGGACATGCTTAGATCGACTCAGAATTTCACCACGACCCAGAATATATATACTTTATGGGGTCTTAGAGCAATATTTCGATGTGTTACAAACGGAATGACAAAGTTAATATACCCCCATCCTATGATGGAGGGTATAAAAAGATCGATCCAATACGTATATAATTCAGTTTGACAAAGTAGACATAAAATTTTGACAAAATTTTGTACAGAAATAAAATTTTAACAAAATTTTCTATAGAAATAAAATTTTCACAAAATTTTCTATAGAAATAAAAATTTTGACAAAATTTTCTATAGAAAGAAAATTTTGACAATAATGAAAATTTTGTTATGAACCGTTATGGACCACTTTTTGTGTGATTGGACCAATTTTGGTATGGTTGTTAGCGACCATATACTAACACCACGTTCCTAATTTGAACCGGATCGGATGAATTTTGCTCCTCCAAGAGGCTCCGTAGGTCAAATCTGGAGAATGTTTTATATGGGGGCTATATATAATTATGGACCGATATGGACCAATTCTGGCACGTTTGTTAAAGATCATATACTAACACCATGTTCCAAATTACAACCGGATTGGATGAAATTTGCTTCTCTTGGAGACTTCGCAAGCCAAATCTGGGGATCGGTTTATATGGGGGCTATATATAATTATGAACCGATGTGGACCAATTTTTGCACGGTTGTTAGAGACGATATACCAACATCATGTACAAAATTTCAGCCGGATCGGATGAAATTTGCTTCTCTTTGAGGCTCCGCAAGCCAAACCTGGGTATCGGTTTATATGGGGTCTATATATAATTATGGACTGATGTGGACCAATTTTTGCATGATTGTTAGAGACCATATACCAACATCATGTACCAAATTTTAGCCGGATCGGATGAAATATGCTTCTCTTAGAGGCTCCACAAGCCAAATCTGGGGATCGGTTTATATGGGGGCTATATATAATTATGGACCGATATGGACCAATATTTGCATGGTTGTTAGAGACCATATACCAACATCATGTACCAAATTTCAGCCGGATCGGATGAATTTTGCTCCTCCAAGTGCTACGGAGGTCAAATCGGGGGATCCGTTTATATGGGGGATATATAATTATGAACCGATGTTGACTAATTTTTGGCGAAGTTGTTAGAGACCATATACTTACACCATGTACCAAATTTCAACCGGATCGGATGAATTTTGCTCCTCCAAGAGGCTCCGCAAGCCAAATCTGAGCGTCGGTTTATATGGGGGCTATAAGTAAAAGTGTCCGATATAGCCCATTTGCAATACCATCTGACCTACATCAATAACAACTACTTGTGCCAAATTTCAAGTCGATAGCTATTTTCGTTCGGAAGTTAGCGTGATTTCAACAGACGGACGGACGGACATGCTTAGATCGATCTCCACGACCCAGAATATATATACTTTATGGGGTCCTAGAGTAATATTTCGATGTGTTACAAATGGAATGACAAAGTTAATATACCAACCATCCTATGGTGGAGGGTATAAAAATGCATATCTATTTTATTTTTTTAATTTGTTTCTGAAAATTATAGAAACTAGAAATTCTGTTCATATTTTTCTTACCCAACTAAAATCCATAACAAAATTCCAATATTTACAAATACATATTTAAGCACATTCTAAGAATATTACAACACAGTAAAGTATACAACGAAAGTAAGTTTATAATACCAACACCAATAATAATTTAACATATTTGAAATATTAACAATTTATACATATTTATTAGACACTCATGCATGAAAAATATCCACAACGCTCATTTTCTCATATTCTACGACACTACTCAAAATTCTCTTGAACCATAAAATTTTTATAGCATACTTCTGGGATGATGAGGATATTTATTAAACAATGTTGCATACAGCATGGGTGGTAATGTTAATCGCGAACTCATTTGAAATTTTGGCAAAAACAAACTCCGCCTCATACACATCCCCGCCCATACAAACACCCACACACAAGAATCCAGCAACTTCAGAATGAACTGTTTTATCTACAAAAAAAAAAAAAAAACAAAAACAAAATAAACGAAAAGCTCAACGGGATATACCTTTGATGTCATATCGAGTTGACAACAACACAATTTAGACAGCAGACAGCAGCACATGGAAGCTATAAAATGAGTCATAGTCATATGTTTGACTTTTTCGTTGCTGTTAGATTTTCCTATTCGTTGAAATTATTCCTTTGAGATGTCATAGATGAAAATAAGAAAATTTCCATAAGCATCTGTAAGAGAGGAAGACAGTCTGTTTGTGTTCATCAAAATTCTTTTTCATGCATCATTTGAAAATATTTTGATAAAATGGAAAATACCGAGAGGACTACAACTTCATGGGTGGGGTGAGGAATTAGCGAAGCGAAAACTTTTCCTTATTTGTGGGTCACGTTAAGTGTCGTGCTTTTTAAAAACTCCAACAATTTTGTCATCTCATTTGATTGACACCACACAACTACAATTGTTAAATCCGTTATTATAACTTTGTGCGAAATTTCCAATACCACGACAAAACTGGCTGGTCTAGAACTCAGTCACAATACCGCATATCTCAGACAAAAAATATTTTTGTGAGACATATTAACGTATGGCATTAATTAGTTTTTACCAAATTCGACAGACCAAAAACCCTGATGTCAATAATTAAAAAAAAGCTTAAATATGCTATGGGCTGGATATTTACAACATGTCAATTAAATTTAAATTAAATTTCATTTCTTATGTCTATTTTCTAGAAATAAGACTTGAAAATTTTTCAATTTCCCTACGGGAAAATTGCCACTGTCACAAGTTTTAAATAGTCATAATTTATTGGTTTTTATACTCGATTGATGTTAAAACCTTATTGGAACTATACATGTAGAATTATCAGAATAATATATTGTTCAAAATATTTAAAAAGTTTTTTATTTCTGGTGCAAAGTTTATTATATGCTTGCACATAAAAATAATATGTCAAAAATTTCAGTTCCAAAAATACAATGTTTACACCCAAACAAATGAAAAACAGTCTTTTTCATCCGTGTACCATACACTAAAAAAATATTGTCACGAGGCCAAAGACTTCGTGTCCTTAAAATACGAATGCGATTTTCGCTTATCATAAAAGACGCATTTCTTTGATTCGTTACCCCAAAGTCCATATTTAAGTGACTCGACTTAAATGTGGATAGCTTTACATGGAAGGCATATGTGTTTGGCTATTGTAAACTTGGCTTTAACGATTCCGAAAAATTCTATTAATTTGTTGACTTTTCGCATTTGAACTAATAGAAAAAATCACGTTCCACAATCGTGAACTGACGGTAATAAAAGTGAAATGTAAACGTTCACAAAAAATCAAAACGGAATGTTCACGATATCGTCTAGGGGCGTCCACGATTTCACGAACGGCATTCGTTTTTCTTTTTCCATGAAAAGTCTTTAGAAGTTGGTACAATGTTGAAAGGCGACTGTTAATGCGCATGGTTCACACAACACAGGTTAGAGTCACGGTGGCGGAAATCTTTTTTTTTATTTTTGTTTATAAATTACCTTTTCAGATCATGAACGCTGGTTGTTGTCTTGAAAACGCATGGTGTCATTTAATCCCTGTCAGATTGACACCACTTGTTCTCCGTTTGACAGCACATATGCGTTGATTCACTTTCGTGAACGTTTCGAAATGAGCACGCTGTTCATGATTTTTCTATGGGTGTTGACTACATAACAAAAAAGGGTTCAAAAATAGAACATGCTTCTTCATCACTCTATTTTAAAGACATTTAAAGCAGATAAAACTAAAAAAAAGAGAATTCATTCTTAGAGGTGTCCTTACTTCAATTCTCCGCTTCTTTAGCTCGGAATCAATACCAAAGTCATACACTGTTATAAAAATATGATTTTCATATGTTCCAATGTAAATGTATTTAAGTGGAAAAATATAATGTTCCTAAACTATCATTAAATGTTAGTATGTTAAAATATATTATGTTTGATAAAATTTAGAAAATTTATAAAATCGAATAATTTCTTCAACATTGTTTGTATTACAGAAAAAGGAGCTAAGAAGTATAAAAAACCCGTGGAAGTGAGAAAGATGTGAGGGAATATGTAATTAGGCAGAAATAATTTTTTCAGCACAATCTTCTTTTGGAGAAAATTCTTCCAAGCATATAATATTTTTGGGCTCAAAATTCTCCCAAACATATAATAAATATGTTCACATATAACAAACATAATAATATTTCGGCAATATCCAATAATATATGTGTTTCCTGCAAAATATGTTTTGAACATATGTTAGAGAAGGGATTTTTTTTTTTTTTTTGAGGGTGTACGAGTAAAAACGCAATTTTTGGCAACGGACATGCTTTTTTTTCAGTGTAGGATGGGGGTACCATATTGACCCATAATTATATAAAGGGTGATTCTTTTGAGGTTAGGATTTTCATGCATTAGTATTTGACAGATCACGTGGGATTTCAGACATGGTGTCAAAGAGAAAGATGCTCAGTATGCTTTGACATTTCATCATGAATAGACTTACTAACGAGCCACAACGTCGAATTTTCAGTGAATGGGCCCTAGAAAAGTTGGCAGAAAATCCGCTTTTTTATCGACAAATTTTGTTCAGCGATGAGGCTCATTTCTGGTTGAATGGCTACGTAAATAAGCAAAATTGCCGCATTTGGAGTGAAGAGCAACCAGAAGCCGTTCAAGAACTGCCCATGCATCCCGAAAAATGCACTGTTTGGTGTGGTTTGTACGCTGGTGGAATCATTGGACCGTATTTTTTCAAAGATGCTGTTGGACGCAACGTTACGGTGAATGGCGATCGCTATCGTTCGATGCTAACAAACTTTTTGTTGCCAAAAATGGAAGGTTGACATGTGGTTTCAACAAGATGGCGCTACATGCCACACAGCTCGCGATTCTATGGCCATTTTGAGGGAAAACTTCGGAGAACAATTCATCTCAAGAAATGGACCGGTAAGTTGGCCACCAAGATCATGCGATTTGACGCCTTTAGACTATTTTTTGTGGGGCTACGTCAAGTCTAAAGTCTACAGAAATAAGCCAGCAACTATTCCAGCTTTGGAAGACAACATTTCCGAAGAAATTCGGGCTATTCCGGCCGAAATGCTCGAAAAAGTTGCCCAAAATTGGACTTTCCGAATGGACCACCTAAGACGCAGCCGCGGTCAACATTTAAATGAAATTATCTTCAAAAAGTAAATGTCATGGACCAATCTAACGTTTCAAATAAAGAACCGATGAGATTTTGCAAATTTTATGCGTTTTTTTTTTTAAAAAAAGTTATCAAGCTCTTAACAAATCACCCTTTACAGTCCCCATATACGACTTCCGAGTACGAGTAAAAACGCAATTTTTGGAAACGGGCATGCTTTTTTTTCAGTGTAGGATGGGGGTACCATATCGACCCATAATTATATACAGTCCTCATATACGACTTCTCGAGCCTCTTCAAATTTCACTGAGACGGTTGAAATATGGTACGTGATGTTAGTTATGCTCTCGCACAAAATTGGTCGCTATCGTTTTTTAGCCTCATGGACGATCAAGTTTCATCCGATCTCGTTAAAATTTGGACCTCTAACTACCGTTCGAAAATCCGTTCATATGAGTTCATAATTATTTTGAGACTCCTTTGCATAAACCGATCAAGAATTAAGGAGGCTTACATAGCTTTTTAATCTGATAGTTTTAGCTAACATAGACTCGACGTGGACTAACTTACAGTTTAGAGATAAAGTTGCCTTGCCATCGACAACTGTCACCATAAGCCCAGTCTTTAAAAAACACAACAATTTAAGCAATACTTTGGCCAAATTTTGGCAATTTCGATGGAGGATTATTTGGAAGCAGAAAACTTTCACATATAGGTGGCGCTGAAACGAGTATTCATATACGAATTTATTTTCCCTCACAGTTTGACTTTTTTGTGATTTTATACTGCCAATAATAATTTATTTTAAAACTAAACTTTAAAGCGATGCATATTTACGGACATACGGTGAAGCTAAATTGTGTGCCTGTTTATAAAAAAAGTTTCGATTAAAATTTGGAAAATTGATTTTCAAAGGCTAACGAGGACCTAGGACAACCATTTTGTGATTTGGTTAAGAAAAATGATTAAAAACAAGTACATAGGGCTGTAAGTTCGGCCAGGCCGAACCTTATGTACACTCTACCATGGATTGCATAGAAACTTGTACTAACGACTGTCATCCACAATCAAATTACTTGGGTTGTGGTAACACTTGCCGATAGCAAGGTATCTTAAAACTTCTTAACACCGTCTTCTCAATTGTAAGTTAGTCCATACGGGGTATATACTAAACAAAAAAGGCCGATTAAAAACATATGTAATTCAGTTTGACGACCACGAACCAAATTTCAACCAGATCGGGTGAATTTTGCTCCTCCAAGAGCTCCGGAGGTCAAATGTGGGGATCGGTTTATATGGGGGCTACATATAATTATGGACCGATATGGACCAATTCCTGCATGGTTGTTAGAGACCATATACTAACACCATGTACCAAATTTCAACCAAATCGCATGAATTTTTCTCACCCATGAGGCTCCGGAGGTCAAATCTAGGGATCGGTTTATATGGGGGCTATATAATTATGAACCGATGTGGACCATTTTTGCATGGTTGTTAGAGACCATACTAACACCACGTACCAAATTTCAACCGAATCGGATGAAATTTGCTTCTCTTAGAGGCTCCGCAAACCAAATCGGGGGATCGGTTTATATGAGGGCTATATATTATTGTGGACCTATATGGGCCAATTTTTGCGAAATTGTTGGAGACTATATTACCATGTGCCAAATTTCAGCCGGATCGGATGAAATTTGCTTCTCTTAGAGGCTCCGCAAACCAACTCGGGGGATCGGTTTATATGAGGCTATATATAATTATGGACCGATGTTGACCAATGTTTGCACGGTTGTTAGAGACCATATACTAACACCAAGTACCAAATTTCAACCGGATCGGATGAATTTTGCTCCTCCAAGAGTCTCCGCAAGCCAAATCCGAGCGTCGGTTTATATGGGGGCTATACGTAAAAGTGATCCGATATGGCCCATTTTCAATACCATCCGACCCACATCAATAACAACTACTTGTGCTAAGTTTCAAGTCGATAGCTTGTTTCGTTCCGAAGTTGGCGTGATTTCAACAGACGGACGGACATGCTCAGATCGACTCAGAATTGCACCACGACCCAGAATATATATACTTTATGGGGTTTTAGAGCAATATTTCGATGTGTTACAAACGGAATGATAAAGTTAATATACCCCACATCCTACACTGAAAAAAATATTGTCGTGAGGTCAAAGATTTCATGTCTTTAAAATACGAATACAAATTTTGCTTAGCATAGAAGACGCATTTCTCTAAAATAAAGTTATTTTCCTTGTCCAAAAGTCGATAAACTTTTCAATGAAGTCGTATTGTCCTTATAATTAAGTGATTTGACTTAAAAATGGGTATCTTAACATGAAAGAAAAAATTTATAGGCTAAGGTCAACTTGTCTTTAATAATTCAGAAAAATTCTTTAAATTTAATGAAATTGTCTTTAAATTTTTTGTCTTTTTGCATCTTCACTACAAAGCAAAAAATCGTTCAAATATAGGACATGTTTTTCAAAACTTTATTTTAAAGAAGTTTTTTACTTCAAACATAGCATAATTTCTACTGGAAGTCGAGTCCTAATATGGAAAATAAAGTTGCCGTTAACTCGTTTTTAAAGGACTTTGATAGCATATGAAGAAAAAAAGCTGAGAAAGCGAAAAATTAAAATTTGCTTCCTAGAAGCAAGTACACAAAACCTAAATTTAAAAGAGAATTGTGTCTTAAAAGTATCCTCAATACCAAATTTTTTAAAGTAAAGACAAAATCTTTGGAACCGAGTATGCTTTTTTTTCAGTGTATGGTGGAGGATATAAAAATGTTTGATATTGCTTTACATTATTACCGTCATACCTTTCTCCTAATTATTAAGTAAACATTCATTCATTAATATCTTCTTCCATATTTTCTGCCATACCTGTGCTTGAGAATAATCTCTTACCAATAAGTACTAGCAATAAGTACTTTCGTTGGGTAGCCACACATTCTGATTCCGATTGGACTCAATAAAGCATCTGATTCGAAAGTCACTCTTTGGCATAAACGCTGCGATTTCAATTTTTGATATGATCAAATAAATTTTGTCACTCAGCCATATGAAAGAGCTTATAACAGAGCTATAAATGCCATGAGTCGGTCCGTACCTTTTTTTCTACACACGAAGTTCACAATCTCTGATATCATTATGGACTACACAAACCTAAATAAAAGTCTTATGACCTTTATTTTATTATTCACAAAAAAAAAACAACGAAGACAACTTTTCAAGTATATGCAAATGAATATTGTTTGACTTATGGACATTTGGATTATACAGACTAGAATGAATTACGATATTTATTTATTTTTATTTCCCAAAACGAATATTTATCGCATTGCATAAATTTAAACAAAATAAAAAAGAAAGAAAACGCAAAAAAAATAAAACATTTTTGCATTAAATCTAAAACCCCAAAGTATGCTTTATATGTTGTGCACAAGTTATGCCTGAAATTTATGCTAATCTTATTTACACAGTTGTGTATATTTTAAATGTCCTGCATACAAGCTAACACTCTCTAAACATTGGCTACATCTCAAATGGCAAATCTTTTTGATGGAGACACACACACAAACACACAAAGGAAGAAGAAGGGTTTCCAATCTAACGAAAATCCTAACAAAATACAGTGGAAAAGATCATGTAAAAAAGTCTAAATTCGGGTAAGGTCGACTATATTATACACTGATATCACTTTTTGTAAAAAAAAAAAAACAAAATTAAAACAATCGGAGTAAAATCTTATTAAAATCATGGTTTCCTAACACATCCGTAGAAAAAGGAAGTCAAAGAGAGCTACATCTAAACCTGAAGCGAATTGAAGCAATTTAGCACACATACACCGAAAGAAAACTTTTCTTTGCTGAGCAATGGAATTTTAGAGAAGCTAAATATTCTCTCGATACGAAAATAACTTTCTTAACAGATTTTCTTAGAGATAATCGCTCTTAAAGGAAATACTTGAGAAAAAAAATGGATTTCGTTTGTCAAAACTTTCGTTCGGAACAAAAGTATTTTTCTTTGGTACATCCAGAATATTAACTCTACTTTTTGTGCAAATTTCAAGTAAATAAGAGTGAAATTTTGGACTCTGTGGGAGAATGAGTGAACATTGGGCGAATGATTTATATGGAAGCTGTACTTTGGATTTTGATCAAATTTGACACACATCAAAAATTCCAGCAAAACAAAGCGTCGCCAAAAAATGTAGTGAAACTGTTCTTTTTAGATCCGGAAGTGGTGCAAAATTGGCGCAGAAGCGATGAAAATACATACATTTAAATATCACTCGATTTGGACGGAATTTGATAGACTTCTACAAAATCTATAGACTCAAAATTTAAGCCGGCTAATGCACTAGGGTGGAACACAATGTTAGTAAAAAAATATGGGAAACATTTAAATCTGAAGCAATTTTAAGGAAACTTCGCAAAAGTTTATTTATGATTTATATATATATATATATATATATATATATATATATATATATATATATATATATATATATATATATATATATATATATATATATATATATATATATATATATATATATATATATATATATATATATATATATATATATATATATATATATATATATATATATATATATATATATATATATATATATATATATATATATATATATATATATATATATATATATATATATATATATATATATATATGTATAAGAAGTTTAGGAAAATTAGAGTCATTTTGACAACTTTTCGAGTAAGCAGTGGCGATTTTACAAGGAAAATGTTGGTATTTTGACCATTTTTGAAGAAATCAGAAAAACATATATATGGGAGCTATATCTAAATCTGAACCGATTTCAACCAAATTTGTCACGCATAGCAACAATGGTAATTCTACTCCCTGTGCAAAATTTCAACTAAATCGGAGTTAAAAATTGGACTCTGTGGTCATATGAGTGTAAATCGGGCGAAAGCTATATATGGGAGCTATATCTAAATCTGAACCGATTTCAACCAAATTTGTCACGCATAGCAACAATGGTAATTCTACTCCCTGTGCAAAATTTCAACTAAATCGGAGTTAAAAATTGGACTCTGTGGTCCTATGAGTGTAAATCGGGCGAAAGCTATATATGGGAGATATATCTAAATCTGAACCGATTTCAACCAAATTTGGCACGCATAGCTACAATGCTAATTCTATTCCCTGTGCAAAATTTCAACCAAATTGGGATACAACTCTGGCTGCTGGGACCCTATTAGTCCACATCGGGCGATAGATATATATGGGAGCTATATCTAAATCTGAACCGATTTCAATAAAATTTGGTACACTTGTTTATAGTACTAATTGTTCTTCTTGTGCAAAATTTTAAGCAAATTAGGCTAAAACTCTGGCTTCTGGGAAGTCGATTGGACTAAAACTACGACCTAGACTTTGATTACAAAAATGTGTTCACGGACAGACGGACAGACGGACATGGCTATATCAACTCAGGAGCCCACCCTGAGCATTTTTGCCAAAGACATCATGTGTCTATCTCGTCTCCTTCTGGGTGTTGCAAACATATGCACTAACTTATAATACCCTGTTCCACAGTGTGGCGCAGGGTATAATAATAAAAAAATTATCCCCGCTGTGATTCGAACATGTACCGTTTGACTTTTTCATTTCCATGGAAATTCTTTTGAGAAGGTCATGTAAAATTCATCGGAGATATCCAAGTTTGCACTACTTCGGATGACAAATTGGGATCCAAACTACTTTTTTAGAAGCTCGTTTTTTGCCGGGTAATCACTGTAGTGCTGAAGATAGTTTAACACCTGAGAAGAAATTCGTTAAAAAATTAATTGAAACATATAATTTTTTAATCTATTTACAAAATAAAGTCAATTAAGAAAATGATTGAAAATTTTAGATTACTGGCGGACCTGAAAAATGTCTGCTAATGGTTTTGGAGTAATCAGCTTGGTTCTACAGAACAAAATAATCGGAAGGTTTCAGCGGTAGAATCTAAACGTTACTTTTAGTTAATGTGATATCAAAATTTACGGAAGAAATAGTCTAATGCTATGGTCACACTGGGCAAATATTTGACAGAAATCTAAAAAGAAACGGATTCTTTTTGCCACAGGCAAACTAGCTAACATAACATCATGGTGGGATTATTTTCCAAAAACTTTCGGTAAATTATTCTGGAAAAACGTTTGACACTCATTTTGGTCAAATATTTGCCTGGTCACACTAGCCTAAGTGAGCCTGAATTGCCACCATTGGCGGAGCTATGAAATTTCTCTGGAAACTTGGAAATTTTTAAAGTAAAATTATACGTACTTCATTTTTATACATAATGTGTGAATAATTTAAGGAGAACTTTTCCAAAAACTGTACGTAGTTGAGCAAAGGCAAGATGTGGAAAATTGTAACTAACTATATTACACATCCCGCTATCACGCCGATATGACAAAATCGATTCTGACCCAAATACATATTTGTTCCATATTTTCATCGATTGAACTAAAACGGAGATCTTGACCGAGATTGCAAACAGGTGTTTACAGATGGACAGACAGAAGGCCATCTCTAAATCCACTCACAAAGTGATTCTGGCCATATTTGACTCCCTCTGTGTGTTTCAAACATATGGACTAATTTAAAATACCCAATTCCACAAAGTGGCACAGGTTATAATAATAGAGAAAAGTTAACGTGAAATGGGATTCTACAATAATCCGATTTTATTTTCAACTTGAGAAAAAGTATAACAAAGTGATATTGAATTAAATTTGTCTCCATAATAAAGGAACATTTTTGCAAAAAGTTAACTAAAAAAATATACTTCAACAAGTTTGGTTTTTCGCATCAAATATCAATTTGGATTGGCAAGCATGTGAGGATTTAATTTATTCAATTAAAATTAGCCTACTTTAGAAAATGTAGTTATTTCTTAATTAGAGAAATTGTATCTCTTTCAATATGTCTTTGTCTTGTGTGTATTACGCTTTAATTTGATAATAACGGTAAAGAAAACTTTTGATACGAAATTATGTTAATTGACAACAAATAAATCAATTAAACTAGAATAAAAATGTACTTGAAAATTTTATAGAAACAATTTGTCTCCTGTCGTAGTTGTGATTTATTATTATCACTAAAACATCTAAGGCATCCAAGCCTTTTTAGAATATATTAGGTTTTTATTCAGTAATATTTTAATCCTATTCATTTATATATTTGCCAAATTAAACAAGTATATACGGCCGTAAGTTCGGCCAGGCCGAAGCTTATGTACCCTCCATCATGGATTGCGTAGAAACTTCTTCTAAACACTGCCATCCACAATCGAATTACTTAAGTTGCGGTAACGCTTGCCGATGGCAAGGTATCTTAAAACCTCCTAACACCATCTTCTAAATTGTATGTAAGTCCATACGTGGTATATATTAAATCAAAAAAGATCGATCCAATACGTATATAATTCAGTTTGTCAAAGTAGACATAAAATTTTGACAAAATTTTCTACAGAAATAAAATTTTAACAAAATTTTCTATAGAAATAAAATTTTCACAAAATTTTTTATAGAAATAAAAATCTTAACAAAATTTTCTATAGAAAGAAAATTTTGACAAAAATTTCTACAGAAATAAAATTTGAACAAAATTTTCTATAGAAATAAACTTTTGACAAAATTTTCTATAGAAACAAAATTTTGACAATGATGAAAATTTTATTATGAACCGAATAAAATTTTAACAAAATTTTCTCTAGAAATAAAATTTTGACAAAATTTTCTATAGAAATAAAATTTTGGTAGATTATTTTTGGCTCTAGTGGCAACCATGATTATGAACCGATATGGACCAATTTTTGTGTGATTGGACCAATTTTGGTATGGTTGTTAGCGACCATATACTAACACCACGTTCCTAATTTGAACCGGATCGGATGAATTTTGCACCTCCAAGAGGCTCCGGAGGTCAAATCTGGAGAATGTTTTACATAAAATTTGAACAAAATTTTCTATAGAAATAAACTTTTGACAAAATTTTCTATAGAAACAAAATTTTGACAATGATGAAAATTTTATTATGAACCGAATAAAATTTTAACAAAATTTTCTCTAGAAATAAAATTTTGACAAAATTTTCTATAGAAATAAAATGTTGGTAGATTATTTTTGGCTCTAGTGGCAACCATGATTATGAACCGATATGGACCAATTTTTGTGTGATTGGACCAATTTTGGTATGGTTGTTAGCGACCATATACTAACACCACGTTCCTAATTTGAACCGGATCGGATGAATTTTGCACCTCCAAGAGGCTCCGGAGGTCAAATCTGGAGAATGTTTTATATGGGGGCTATATCTAATTATGGACCGATATGGACCAGGTCTGGCACGGTTGTTAAAGATCATATACTAACACCATGTTCCAAATTACAACCGGATTGGATGAAATTTGCTTCTCTTGGAGACTTCGCAAGCCAAATCTGGGGATCGGTTTATATGGGCGCTATATATAATTAGGGACCGATGTGGACCAATTTTTGCATGGTTGTTAGAGACCATATACCAATATCATGTACCAAATTTCAGGCGGATCGGATAAAATTTGCTTCTCTTTGAGGCTCCGCAAGCCAAATCTGGGGATCGGTTTATATGGAGGCTATATATAATTATGAACCGATGTGGACCAATTTTTGCACGGTTGTTAGAGACCATATACAAATATCATGTACCAAATTTCAGGCGGATCGGATCAAATTTGCTTCTCTTTGAGGCTCCGCAACCCAAATCTGGGGATCGGTTTATATGGGCGCTATATATAATTATGGACCGATGTGGACCAATTTTTGCACGGTTGTTAGAGACCATATACCAACATCATGTACCAAAGTTCAACCGGATCGGATGAAATTTGCTTCTCTTTGAGGCTCCGCAAGCCAAAATCTGGGTATCGGTTTATATGGGGGCTATATATAATTATAGACCAATGTGGACCAATTTTTGCATGATTGTTAGAGACCATATACCAACACCATGTACCAAATTTCAACCGGATTGGATGAAATATGCTTCTCTTAGAGGCTCCACTAGCCAAATCTGGGGATCGGTTTATATGGGGGCTATATATAATTATGGACCGATGGGAACCAATTTTTGCATGGTTGTTAGAGACCATATACCAACACGATGTACCAAATTTCAGCCGGATCGGATGAAATTTGCTTCTCTTTTAGGCTCCGCAAGCCAAATCTGGGGATCGGTTTATATGGGGGCTATATATAATTATGGACCGATGTCAACCAATTTTTGCATGGTTGTTAGAGGCCATATACCAACACCATATACCAAATTTCAGCCGGATCGGATGAAATATGCTTCTGTTAGAGGCTCCACAAGCCAAATCTGAGGGTCCCTTTATATGGGGGCTATACGTAAAAGTGGACCGATATGACCTATTTTCAATACCATCCGACCTACATCGATAACAACTACTTGTGCCAAGTTTCAAGTCGATAGCTTGTTTCGTTCGGAAGTTAGCGTGATTTCAACAGACGGACGGACGGACGGACGGACGGACATGCTCAGATCGACTCAGAATTTCACCACGACCCAGAATATATATACTTTATGGGATCTTAGAGCAATATTTCGATGTGTTACAAACGGAATGACAAAGTTAATATACCCCCATCCTATGATGGAGGGTATAAAATTGTATAATTCACAATTGGAGATTTTCTAATGAGAAATATCAAAAATTGCATCTAGAAAAAACTTTTAATAATGTCATCTATATGCCACATATTAGTCAATTTTGGACAAGAAGGAAACAAACAGCCTAAGGCTATTTTCGAAATTGGAAGTTATATGGAATCCATGTCAGGTATAAAAAAATTCATTGAAAAAAGCGTACCCAGTTCTAAAGATTTCATCATAACTTTAATGTTTTTGGTATTGATTCCCAGCCAAAGGAGTGGAAATTCACTACAGTCGAATTTCCCTATAATGAATCTTTGTGGGACGAGATAATTATTTCATTAAACAAAAACTTCATTATACAGAAATTATATCAGAATACAAGAAAATGGGAAGGAAGCAGTGTTTTTTTTTTTTTTTTGAAATTTATTCATCATCGAATTTAAGAATAATTTCTATAAAATTTAAGAATTATATCAGATCTCTTAAAACCAAGTTGACCTCAGTTTAAAAGAATTTTCTTTTTCGGCTGTATGATGAGGTCCATTTTCATTGGGCTTTTGAGAGCGTCGTTAATCCAGAAAAATTCGATGCCCTGATATTCTTTTTAGCTGCATTTCACGAAATTGCATCCTCTAATAGAAGAAAACATTAACTAAAAGTAAAGAAAAAATCTTTGGTGCCAAATCATGACCGCTTTAACCATATAGTAGTTCATTATTACTATTTTTGGGAATCGTACGAAAATTTGTTCTGCTTTTTAGTTCATATTTAACTTAGTTGTACGGTCATTGAACATTATACCGACGTATAGTTCATAAAATGTTTGAGACTTATTGAAAAAATTTCATTGGACTGTGGAAAATTTCGAAAAAAAATAATAAAATTTTACTACAAACTACTTTTTTTGTAATAAAAATAACGTAGTTTAACTACGGACTTCAGTGTATACAAATTGAAATTCCACCAATCCCATAGTGATTGGTACATTTATTAGCAGATATTATCATTTATTATTAAATTCATACTAACAAATAATTTTTATTTGTTTCTATATTCAATAATTTTGCTTTGAATAATGTAAGTCCTTTCGGAACGAACTTAGGCAACAAAGCTCTCCGCGGAATTAATTTATGGGTAGTTTGTTAATAGTTTTCCTCTTGTGTCATAGTCAAAAGAAATATACTCAGGATTTTTAGAATTTTCAACTTAAAAATCAAAAACTTATTATAAATATAAAACTAAAGTCGGGATGGCTGCAGGTTTCCCAACCTTTACGCTTAACTATGCAATATAGCAATGGTTCTTAAACTAGGGGTCGCGACCCCCAAAGGGGCCGTGAAAAAATTACGAGGGGTCGCAAGAAACAGGATGTTATTACTTTTAGTAATTTCATGATTCATCGCGAAGCATTGGTGGCCAAGATGCAGTTAGGATCATCAACTTTATTATTTGTCACATATATTCGAGAAACTGAACGAACTAAATTTGTCTCTTCAGGGGACGTACAAATATTTTTAATTTGGGCAATAAAATCCAAGCATTTGTGGAAAAAATAAATGTATGGAAAAGTTTAATCACAAATTACAGATTTGAAAAGTTTTCATACCCGAATGATTTTGCTACTGAAAATGATTTGGATTGTAATTTTATCATTTGGAATCTTTGGAAGAACAATTCAAGAAATATTTTCTGCCAGATTTTGATTGGGTGCAAAAACCACTCAATGAATCAATTCAAAACATCACACATATTCCGTTAAAAGCTCAAGAAGAATTCGCGGAACTTTCGAGCGATACAAATTTAAAGCTAGAATTTGCTCAAACAAACTTAAATACTTTGGATCAAGGTTAAAGGCGAATTTCCAATACTCTCCAACTTTGCGATCAAGATGCTACTGCCATTTGCTACCCCATACTTGTGCGAATCAGCGTTTTCAACGCTTGTTGCAATTAAATAAAAAAATCGTTCTTGCCTTACTAATGTTGAAACAGCCCTGAGACCTGCGCTATCTGAAATAATCCCGAGTTTGGATCTACTCTGTAAATTAATGTAAGCACACCCATCTCATTAATTATATACTTTTTTGTTTTTCTTCTGAATTTTGAACTAAATTTTAATTTTTACATGGACATTCATACGCATTTTTCGTTTGGTTTCTGAAGTTTGATATTAATTTTAATTTTTTGTAATATGAAATTTATAGTAAATATATTAATCTGTATACATTCTTATTATTTGAAATACATTCTATATAAAATAATTAGAACCCGCATTTTCAAAATTAAATTATACTTTGTTGGGGGTAACTAAAAATTTCGTATTACGAAAATGGGTCACGTAACAAAAAAGTTTAAGAAGCCCTGCAATATAGTATATGTGTGCCAAACTATTTATCTAATTTGTACATATATTAGTGAGGATCATGAAATATATTTTAACTATTAAGAATAATAACAAACTTTTAATTCAAGCATAAAATAAACTCAGTGTTTTATTAGAAAGATATAGTTATTAATATACTGATTTGTAAGAAATGGAATAGAAAAAATGGAATGTCTAGATGCCCAAAAAATCAAATCGAGAGAATCCAATATATCTAATTTTTGACCTGCAAAAAGACAAACTCTGCCAAAAATGTCACCAAGATAGGCATATTTTTTTAGGGCAGTATCGTGATTATTATGGTGGGTATACAAACTGAACCATTCGTTGGTGTTTCTGGCACACATTCAGTAAGAGGGTGCGTATGACTAACACAGCTGTATTTCAGACATAACAATTATACGCCACCATGGTTTATAAAGTTCAAAGGTATCTAGAACACGGTTGACACTGTCATGCCAATAATAATCTACCAACATTTGAAGAAAATTTTTACCAAAAAAATCCACCAAATTTAAAAAAATCTTATTTTGAAGTTTTTTGATAAAATTTTTGTGGTTATTATGAAAAAAATGTTTTTTTTCTTCGAGAGAAAAGTTTCATTATTTTATTTCGTAGTTTATTTCAGATTTTTTTTGTGTATAAATATCGCTTGAACTGTAAATGTGTCCAATGGACTTTGACCCAACCCGAAAATGTTTAAAGATTTTCACTATATAGAACATTTTGTCATACTTTTATTACTATAGAAAATATTGTTAAAATTTTATTTCTATAGAACATTCTTAAAAATTTTATGAAAATTTTATCAAAATTTTATGTGTTTTGTTTTATTTTATTGTTGGTTTGTACTTCAATCATATTTGTTGTTTTAAACTCAGCTTAAAAACCATTGACAAGGGTAGCTTAACCAACTACTACTTTAGTTTAGTCAACGCAATGGTTTTTAAGCTGAGATCAAAAGAAGAAAATTTTATTTCTATAAAAAAATTTGTCAAAATCTTATTTCTATAGCAAATGTTGTCAAACTTTTATTTCTATAGAAGATTTTATTTTATTTCTATAAAAAATTTTGTCAAAATTTTATTTCTGTAGAAAATTTGATCAAAATATTATTTCTATAGAACATTTTTTCAAAGTTTTATTTCTATAGAAAATTTTGTTAAAATTTTATTTCTATAAAAAAATTGTCAAAATCAAAATTTTATATCTATGGAACATTTTTAAAAATTTTATTTCAATAGCAAATTTTGTGCATTTTTTTCTTATACTACGGCTATACAACAGACGAAATTCGGCCATGCGAAAATCTTGTTAAAAACTATGAAATCACGACTTGATTTTTAAAATTCTTAAATTTAATTAATTCTTAAATTAAATTCTTTAAATTCTGTAGTGGTTTATTCCCATTTTTCAAATGCGTTTGACATGTCAAATCTGTACATGCTATCCTAAAATACCTCTAGATTTACGAAGCCCAAAACCCCAAATCCAAGAGTCGGCTTATATGGTTACATTATCAAAACCTGAACCAATATTGACTTGAACTTGACCTTCATGCTAACAAAAAATTAATGTGGGGAAAATTTCAAAAAGGTAGCGCCATTATTGAAGGCAACGAATGTGATTATAAAAAAAATAGTCACACAGAAGGGCGTAGTCTTGGAATTTCTACCTGGAAATCAATATTTCGATGGTTTACAAACAGAATGACAAACTTATACATCGATCACCATTCTACTATAAAAATATTGCAAAGTTAAAAAAAATGAAAAGGGAACTGGTTCAATGTGTCTTTACATAAAGTAGAAATTGAATAAGTTAAGAAATATACTTTTTATATGTTTTTTCTTAGTTTTAAGTGATATCAATTCACCCGACGCTTTTTTAGACTATACTTGTTTGCAGAGAATTAATATCAACAGCACTGATATAAATATTGTCATGAGGCAAAGAATTAATGTCGGTAAAAAACGAATGCTAATTTTGGTTAGCATAGAAGACTCATTTATGTGGTATAAAGTTATTTTCCATTGTCAAAAATTCGATAAACTTTTCAATGAAATCATTTTGTCTTTATAGTTAAGTGATTTGACTTAAAACTGGGTATCTTAATAAGAAAGAAAATTTTGTTCGACTAAGATCAACTTGGCCTTAATAATTTTGAAAAATTCTTCAAAAGTAATAAAATTGTCTTTAACTTTAGGGCTGTTTTCTTATAGCACTGGATGCAACATTTGTATGGAACATCGTTGCAATGGTATTCTATCCAGAACATCTCATCAGGGCAAGTCGCGTCGGTGTTACCAGATTGCATTTTGATAAAGTGACGCTTTTTAGGTCCACAATAGCAATTGATTGTTGCTAATTTATCGAATAACATGAAATTCAAAGTGGTACTGTGTCATAAATAATCGAAGCAGTAAATATTTATTATTATTTGGGCATTTCATATATTAAAAATTTTAAATTTTAAGATTGTTTACTGTGATTGCATTTTTCTGAAGATGTCCTGGATGTCTGTTTTCTTTTAGACCTTCACGGCTTAGGATATCCAGTGCTAACAGAAAATAACCCTTTTATTGTCTTTTTGCATCTTGACGACAAAGCAAAAAAGTGTTCCCAATTAGGACATGTCTTTCAACACCTTAAGGTTAAAGTGGCAGCCCGATTAAGATTCAGGCTCACTTAGACTATTCAGTCCACCTTATATTTTAAGGCGATTTTTACTTGAAATATAGCATAATTTCTACTTGAAATAGAGTTGAAGTTTGGAAATTTCGGTTGTAGTTAACGCAGGTTTAAATGACTTCGATGGCATATGAAGAAAAAAGCTGACAAAATGAATAATTAAATTTTGTTTCCTAGAATCAAGTACGAAAAACTCGAATTTAAAAGAGAATTGTGCTTACTCTAATTATCTGCTTCTTTGGCTAGCAATCAATACCAAAATCCTTAGTGTAACGAAAAAATCTTTGGAAACGGGTATTCTTTTTTTCAGTGTATATTTTGTATCGGACATTTTCTTAATCACTCAAAAGATCAATTTCAATCTTCATAATAACTCAAAAAAAGTGAACCCTATATGGCTCTAAAACCATATATTTGAGAAAGTTTCCGTTAGTTTAATAATTTGTTGCATACGTTAGTTAAATTAACTAAATAAGGGGAAAAATTATACAAAGATGAACAATAAGGATTTACTAAATTAGTGTCTCCCACAAAATAGTTTAGAATTTTTAATAATGGGCTCATTTTAAACATCGTATTAAAGATATTTTTGCAATTCTTACACTGAAAAAAATATTGTCGTGAGGTCAAATGTTTCATGTCTTTAAAATACGAATGCAAATTTTGCGTAGCGTAGAAGACGCATTTTTCAAAAAAAATCTTAAAATTTAATGAAATTGTCTTTAAATTTGTTGTCTTTTTGCATTTTGACTACAAAGCAAAAAATCGTTCAAATCTAGGACACATTTGTCAACACTTTATTTTAAAGACCTTTTTGACTTGAAACATAGCATAATTTCTACTGGAAGTCGAGTCTTAATTTGGAAAATAAAGTCGTCGTTAACTCGTTTTTAAAGGACTTTGATAGCATATAAAGAAACAAAGCTGAAAAAGCGAAAAATTTAAATTTGCTTCCTAGAAGCAAGTACACAAAACCCAAATTTAAACGAGAGTTGTGTCTTAAAAGAATCCTTGGTTGTATTCTCGGAATCAATACCAAATTTTTTAAAGTAAAGACAAAATCTTTGGAACCGGGCATGCTTCTTTTTCAGTGTAGCACAAATTTTTTCCTTCAAGCTACGAAATTTTCTTTAACAAGTGCAAAAAAATTATTATTACAGGTTTATGTAAAATTTTCTAAAATTAAACTAAATTTTCTGTTTTTTTGAGTGAATAATTATTCATAATAGCATGCATTTGGAAGTAAATCTCCTTTTTCGTTATCAGGCTAACATGGAAATATCTTTGAATTAAAAGAAAAATTCTAATATTTGTTCTAATTTTTTCCTTTTATTAAATTTAAGGTTCTCGTCCTTGAAGTAAGTCAATTTTTCCGTAATGCAAATGGACCCATTTTTGATTTAGAAAACTAATCTTAATTTTAACGGAAATATTTACTATTTGGTTTAAAAATTAAAATTTATTTATAACATAAGTTAAAGTTTATTATTAAGATGATGTATCCTTAATTAATTTATTTTTTAAATAAAAATCATTTTGTGATATGTCTGTTGCAATTTAGATTTTTAATAGTTCTCCAATAGCTTATTATATAGCGATGGAAAGTTTGGGAAATTAAATCTATGTCATAATTGGGGACGGCTTTCGCTTACTAATTGTTTCCTTTAATGATGTTTTTCTTCAAAAATTAAGACGAAAATCTGTTTATCAGATTTCATGATTAAATCGGTCCATCCTAATATTTATACACTCGAGTGAGTACAGCATAGCGATTTCAATTTCTCTTTTATTCTTGGTTTTAATAATTGTAAAAATGTTAAGCCATAACGAAATATACAGAGGTATAATGAAATCAAAAGAACGGTTAAAGAGACCGACAAAAGGCGGAAAAAGGTAGATATACAGGCGTAAAAAAAAAACTATGACAGAGCCATATGAAAGTATTTTAGCTGGATATTGTCTGGGAAGCCAAGCACCAACTATTGATTTTTTCCTTATGCTTCAATGCCTGAAAGTCACTCGCATTGGGTATGGCAACAAAAACACTCACACACACACACGCATACACAGTAGGTTCATGGTGCGTGGAATTTCATTTAAGAGGGAGATGAATATAATACAGTTATACACTTATACGAGTACGAGTATAAAAACAAGAACTAAATATAAAGAGGATATTGTGAAGTTTTTCATGGGGATTTCAGTGAAATGTGCGTCTATATTGCATCTTTTTTTCTGTAAGTAGCACATGAACATACACGGTTAGAAAAATATGTTTTTCATATGTTCTCATATAAACACAATGTGTTTCGGGCACAATTTTTAAACACAATATATTTAAGTGCAAATGTGTTATGTTCCTAAGCTAACATTAAATGTTTGGGACACAAATATCAAGTACACATATGTTGTGATATTTTATTCCGAGAGCGACAGAGAGAGAGAGAGAGAGAGAGAGAGTATAGAGAAAGAAATAAAGATGGAAACCGGGAGGGTTGACGAAAGATATCAACATAACACAGCGAGAGAATTAAAAGAGAGCAATTTCTGTAAAACCGCTTGTATGTTGTTTCGGAAAACTGTTTTATGTTAGGGCCAAAAATTTGATATGCTTAAGTCTAAATATTTTTTAATTTGAATATTAGAATGAGTATTCGGAGTAAAGAAAATAGACATTCGGAACCAAGAGAATTGAAAAAAAAAACAAGTAAGCAAAGTAGAAAGTCGGGCGGGGCCGACTATATCATACCCTAAACCACTGAATTAAAAATCATAAGCATTTTTGGGGTAACATTGATATAGGTATGGGAGATAAACCGTAGTTGCTTATTTTAAAAAAATTAAGGGGTACATGTTTATGGGTTTGTATCAATATGACTATAGCTCATAGTCAGTGTTGCCAGGGAAAATGTTCGGTTTACCCTACAAGGACAAAAAAAAGTTCCCTACTCTCCCAATACATTCCCAAACAATTTTCCCTAGTATATTTGACGTTAAATTTAAAAAAAAAATTACAAAACAAAAATGGTCCTAAGTACTTTATTATATTATCTTAAAACATGAATATGCAATGTATATAACTTAGAAAATAAAATTGGATTACCACCACGGTTGCCACAGTTGGTAGAATTCTACCCAAAATAGTAATTATTTTGCTAAATCTCTATAAAAATAAAATTTTGGAAAAAGTTTCTATAAACAAATTTTTGTGAGAAAATTTTTCTATAGAAATAAAATTTTGACAATAAATTCTATAAAAATAAAATTTTGAGAAAAAATTCCATAGAAATAAAATTTTGAGAACATTTTTTATAGATATAATATTTTGCAAAAAATTCTATAGAAATACAATTTTGACAAAATTTTCTATAGAAATAAAATATTGACAAAATTTTCTACAAGAATAAAGATTTGACTAAAATGGCTATAGAAATATTTGTTTGGTAGATTTGTGGTAATCTTCAAATTTTGTTATATTTTTTTTTTTGGCGAGTGGTAACTGTTGTTACCACACATTGGTTAAAGATAAAGCCTAGCCGGCTTCTAATTTCCTCCTCTAGAGCCACCAAAATGTAAAAATTATTACAAATGGTGTTAAGTGAAAATGTCCCTACATTGTGGCCCTACGTCCCTAAATATTAGAAAAACCCTATATATAGGGAATTTCCCGTACTTCTAGCAACACTGGCTGTAGTTGATATTGCACCTACGGAGTTAGTATGTCACTAATATTGAGCCCATTATTAAAAAAAGAGAAAATCGTTTAATTAGTGTGGGTAATAAATCCAAATTTTTAAAAATCGAGCAATATTCTTATGTAAGAGCTACAAGTACGTATAAATATGATCGGCTAGTACATCAAAATTTGAAATTTGAGTAACATTGGTTAATAAATAAGTTTCAAGTTTCTCCTGATTTTTATACCATCCACCATAGGATGGGGGTATATTAACTTTGTCATTCCGTTTGTAACACATCGAGATATTGGTCTAAGACCCCATAAAGTGTATATATTCTGGGTCGTGGTGAAATTCTGAGTCGATCTAAGTATGTCCGTCCGTCCGTCTGTGGAAATCACGCTAACTTCCGAACGAAACAAGCTATGGACTTGAAACTTGGCACAAGTTGTTTTTATTGATGTAGGTCGGATGATATTGCACATGGACCATATTGGACTACTTTTACGTATAGCCCCCATATAAACCGACCCTCTGATTTGGCTTTCGGAGCCTCTTAGAGAAGCAAATTTCATCCGATACGGTTGAAATTTGGTACGTAGTGTTAATATTTATATGGTTTCTAATATTCATACTAAAATTGGTCCATATAGGTCCATAATTATATATAACCCCCATGTAAACCGATCCCCAGATTTGACCTCCGGAGCCTCTTAGAGGAGCAAATTTCATCAGATTCGGTTAAAATTTTGTACGCTATATTAGTATATAGTGTCTAACTATCATGCAAAAATTGGTCCATATCGGTCCTTAATTATATATAGCCCCCAAATTAACCATTCCGCAGATTTGGCTTTCGGAGCCTCTTGGAGGAGCAAATTTCATCCGATTCTGTTGAAATTTTCTACGTTGTGTCAGTATATGGCCACTAACAACCAAGCAAAAATTTATCCATAGTCGATCCGTAGGTTTGACCTCCGGAGCCTCTTGGAGGAGCAAATTTCGTCCGAATAGGTTAAAATTTTATACGTTATTTTAGTATATGGTCTCTAACAACCATACAAAACTTAGTTTATATCGGTCTATTATGATATATAGCCCCCTTAGCGCCCAGATACACCTATGCTCAGATTTTACTTCTTCCTGGATAAGCCAATTTCAGGATGGGGGGTATATTAACTTTGTCATTCCGTTTATAACACATCGAAATATTGCTCTAAGACCCCATAAAGTATATATATTCTGGGTCGTGGTGAAATTCTGAGTCGATCTGAGCATGTCCGTCCGTCCGTCCGTCCGTCCGTCTGTTGAAATCACGCTAAGTTCCGAACGAAACAAGCTATCGACTTGAAACTTGGCACAAATAGTTGTTATTGATGAAGGTCGGATGGTATTGCAAATGGGCCATATCGGTCCACTTTTACGTATAGCCCCCATATAAACGGACCCCCAAATTTGGCTTGCGATTGCTCTAAGCGAAGCAAATTTCATCCGATCCGGCTGAAATTTGGTACATGGTGTTAGTATATGGTCTCTAATAACCATGCAAAAACTGGTCCATATCGGTCCACTTTTACGTATAGCCCCCATATAAACGGATCCCCAAATTTGGCTTGCAATTGCTCTAAGAGAAGCAAATTTCATCCGATCCGGCTGAAATTTGGTACATGGTATTAGTATATGGTCTCTAACAACCACGCAAAAATTGGTCCATATCGGTCCATAATTACATATAGCACCCATCATAAGCGTAGGAAGGCCTCTGGGGAGGGGGCTTAGACCCCCCATAAAAATTTTAGCCCCCCCAGAATTTGAAAACCTATTTACGATTTTCCATTTTTATAAAAATAAACAATCCCTGCCAAAAAATCGTCGCCAAAAAAGTAATGAAAATGATCTTTTTGGATCCGGAAGTGGTGCGAAATTGGCGAAGAAGCGATGAATTTAACATGGGCTTGTCATAGGACGGAAGTCCTCCATTTCAACAGCCGTTGCACTGAATTTGCTTCACTTCTTTAGGTGTGATCCGAATTCAATGTTTTGAATGTAAAATAAAAAATTCTGTTATATTTTGTCAAATAAATAATTTTTATAATTTTTTATGGATTCTAATGTTTGTCGGAAACGTTTGACCTCAAATATTTTCAAAAATTCACAAGTTTTGCAGATTGAATTTAGAATTTTTTTCGACAAAATTCAAATTATTTGTACCATTTTATGAATTCTTACTTCGTTTTTAAGGTATTTGAAACAAAAAAGCTAAAATTTCCCATTAAAAGTATGAAAAAAACCAAATTATAAAAAATTGATTTTAAAGAACTTCCTGAGTAGTTAAAATAAAGAACATCATTGGGAGTACATCTTCTGGAAGTGCTTTTAAAGTTGTGTCTTTGGAAGAACTGTTATTTTCAGTGGAATAACGTAGACGTGTATTTTTGCAGAGAAAAATCTTTTCTTTTCAATATATATTTTAGAATGAGAAAAAATTGAAATTTTCCTTTTGACAGGAAAAAACTAATATTGAAAAGTTACTATATAAAATTCATAAAGTTAAAAAATACCAAGTAATAAACAAATTTTAAAATTTACAAGTAACAACAAGAACTTCCAAATTTTTTTGCTGGGAAATGTGTGGAACTACTTTTACTTGCTTTATTATAAATTAATTTTCGAGTTATTTTGATGTCTATTTTTTTTTATTCATTTTTATGAAATAAAACATTAATTGAAATATAAATAAATGAAATATAAATTTTTAGCTAGGGGGGCTATAGCCCCCCCCTAGGAAAATTGTCTAGCTACGCTAATGGCACCCATATAAACCGATCCCCCGATTTGGCTTGCGGAACCTCTAAGAGAAGCAAATTTCATCCGATCCGGCTGAAATTTGGTACATGGTGTTAGTATATGGTCTCTAACAACCATGCAAAAATTGGTTCATATCGGTCCATAATTATATATAGCCACCATATAAACCGATCACCAGATTTGACCTCCGGAGCCTCTTGGAAGACCAAAATTCATCTGATTCAGTTGAAATTTGGTAAGTGATGTTAATATATGGCCTCAAACACCCATGCAAAAATTGGTCGATATCGGTCCATAATTATATATAGCCCCCATATAAACCGATCCCCAGATTTGACCTCCGGAGCACCTTGGAAGAGCAAAATTCTTCCCATTCGGTTGAAATTTGGTACGTGATGTTAGTATAGGGTATCCAACAACCATGCAGGAATTGATTCCTATCAGTCCATAATAATATATAGCTCCCATATAAACCGATCCCCAGATTTGACCTCCGGTGCCTTTTGGAGAAGCAAAATTCATCCGATCTGGTTGAAATTTAGTACGTGGTGGTAGTATATGATATTTAACAACCATGTGAGTTGAAATTTGTGGATGACAGTCTTTCGTAGAAGTTTCTACGCAATCCATGGTGGACGGTACATAAGATACGGCCTGGCCGAACTTACGGCCGTATATACTTGTTTTTTTTTTTTTTTTTTGAAATTGAATCACATCTGAAGAACCACTGCGAAAGCAATGCATCGGACATCCAATGACAAGCCTATTGAAAATTCATTTGCTTCTGAGCAAAATTTAGACTAATTCCGTATCCAAAAAGAACATTTGCATTGCCTTTTTGGCTACGGCTTTTGCTGCGTCGTTACGACAGACACACATTATATATGCTTGCATAATATCCCTTTAATCTATGTTATCAAGGAATCTCCAATATTTCCTTAATCTCTATAAAACTTTATTGTAATCTAAAATAATTGTTCTAATTTTTCAACTAAATAAATATTTAATAAAAAAATTGCTAAAAAAAATGTTATGGCTTTAAACTTGTACAAAAGAAATTAATGTCTAGCTTCCCAAAATTCTTTTCACTTTCTTGGTATGTAAGCTCAAATGATCAAAATAACTTTCCTTATAGCCACATAACCGTTTATATAACACCTCGAGTATGATGGCTTTGTATGAATCTTCGCAAAATTTAAAATTCAATACATTCTTCTTTATGTGAAAATAATTAAAATAAGTGACTGTATTTTATCAGCATTCAAGGAATCTTGATGCCTGACTATGTCTAATGTCTAATAGATTTTTGTGGTTTTCATTTGATGTGGTTTAAGGATATTCTGAGTAGTGGCTAACCACCATTCAGTTTACTCACAGTTCCATGTGGTATTTAAATGTTTTCCATTCCTGTTATTTGTTAGCAAGTTGTGCATCATAAAGGCACCCGAATTCACAAACATTGCATTCAAGTACACACAAACATTTACAAAAGATTTTTTACTAAGAGGTGATATTCAAATCTAAAATTACATTTTCTGATGTAGACGATCATGTATTTCTATGATAATAAGAAGGTGTATATGTTATTAAAATAGAAAGCCGTATCAGTCAAATTATCGCCACAGCCATGTTTTTCATGGAATTTTGTCATCGATAGCCCAACAAATTCTGTCCTTTAATTCTTCAATGGACTCTGCTTTGTTCAGACCACATATTTTTGATTGCTACAAGGGAAAACGCGCAAATATTGTTCTAAGTGGTCAATTGTAATAGTAAAGCTGATTGTTAATACGAGGGTTTCCTTTAATATTTCGGGATTGGGTAACCCTAGTATTGCAATCTGTCAACTGACAGCTCTATCGTATACTCAGAACTTTTTAACATACGATCTCTATTTGTGTTGTTTACAGCCACTTAACCGCTACATCTCACCCAATGGAAATGGAATTAAATCTTAAACAGTTTCGTGTGATTATTTGCTACATCTTTCAATGTGAATTGACTCAGCAACAGTACATCAATGAACTTAATTCAATCTTTGGTGAAGAAGGTCCAATGGCGATAAACGAACCGTGTTTATCGATGGTGCATTTACCGATGTCCTAGTTCACTCCAAGACGAGTGAAGGTCTTCATGAAGGTCGTCCAAAATCAATTGTTATTCCAGAAACCATTGATGTTGTGAGCCAACTGATATTGCAAGATCGTCCTGTAAGCTATCGTGAGAGTGAGCAAATCTTTGGCATAGGTGGGACCAGCTTGCCTTGGATGCCACACAATTTGTCAATCACTCAAAAAAGGATCGTTTCGATTGGTCGAAAGAAGTTCTCCAAAAATAAGATCGCGGTGCTTGGAAACACGTTTATGACATCGAGACAGATGTTGAAGCGTGGATTTACGCGTATGAGCCCGAAAGTAAACTGCAGTCGACTGTATGGGTATTTCAAAATGGGTCAAATTCAACAAATTATCGCCTGTTTTTATACCCTCCACCATAGGATGGAGGTATATTAACTTTGTCATTCCGTTTGTAACACATCGAAATATTGCTCTAAGACCCCATAAAGTATATATATATTCTTGGTCGTGGTGAAATTCTGAGTCGATATAAGCATGTCCGTCCGTCCGTCTGTTGAAATCACGCTAACATCCGAACGAAACAAGCTATCGACTTGAAACTTGGCACAAGAAGTTTTTATTGATGTAGGTCGGATGGTATTGCAAATGGACCATATCGGTCCTTTTTTACGTATAGCCCCCATGTAAATGGACCCCCAAATTTGCCTTGCGAATCCTCTAGGAGAAGCAAATTTCATCCGATCCGGCTGAAATTTGGTACATGGTGTAAGTATATGGTCTCTAACAACTATGCAAAAATTGGTCTACATCGGTCCATAATTATATATAGCCCCCATATAAACCGATCCCCAGATTTGGCTTGCGGAGCCTCTAAGAGAAGCACATTTTGATCCGACCCGGCTGAAGTTTGGTACATAGTGTTAGCATACGATCTCTGACAATGACGCAAAAATTGGTCCACATCGGTCCATAATTATATATAGCCCCCATATAAACCGATTCCCAGATTTGGCTTGCGGAGCCTCTGAGAGAAGCAAATTTCATCCGACCCGGCTGAAATTTGGTACATGGTGTAAGTATATGGTCTCTAATGACCATGTAAAATTTGGTCCACATCGGTCAATAATTATATATAGCCCCCATATAAACCGATCCCCAGATTTGACCTCCGGAGCCTCTTGGAAGACCAAAATTCATCTGATTCAGTTGAAATTTGGTACGTGGTGTTAATATATGGCCTCAAACACCCATGCACAAATTGGTCGAAATCGGTCAATAATTATATATAGCCCTCATATAAACCGATCCCCAGATTTGACCTACGGAGCCTCTTGGAAGACCAAAATTCATCTGATTTAGTTGAAATTTGGTACGTGGTGTTCATAATTAAATATAGGCCCCATATAAAGCGATCCCCAGATTTGACCTCCGGAGCCCCTTGGAGGAGCAAAATTCATCCGATTCGGTTGGTACGTGATGTTAGTATATGGTATCAACAACCATGCAGGAATTGATTCATATCAGTCCATAATTATATATAGCCCCATATAAACCCATTCCGAGATTTTGTTTTGGAGCCTCTTGGAGGAGCAAATTTCATCCGAGTCAGTTGAAATTTGGTAAATTGTGCTAGTATATGGCCGTTAACAACCATGCCTAACTAGGTCCATATCCATCTATAGTTATATATAGCCCTCAGATAAATCGATCCCCAATCAAAAAAAAAAATTGGTCCATATCAAGTTTTATAATTGTAGCCCCCATATAAGTGACCCCCATATTTCAGTTCTGGCTTTCCACGTACCGTGCAAAGTCCATATCGATTTGTAATTATTTGTAGACTTAATTTTTTTGTCTAATTTATACCACGTATGGACTAACTCACAATTTAGAAAACGATGTTAAGAAGTTTTAACATACCTTGCCATCGGGAGGTATTACCACAACGCAAGTAATTCGATTGTGGATGACAGTCTTTCGCAGAAGTTTCTACGCAATCCATGGTGGAGGGTGCATAAGATTCGGCCTGGCCGAACTTACGGCCGTATATACTTGTTTTTTTTTTTTTTTTGCAGCAAATCAGGACTTGTCGCAATCGTACAACTAGAACACTGCAGAACAGACAATTGTTTGCCTATTGTCTTCCGAAAAATCAGGAAAACTAACCGCCGCAGACGGACTACTCTTCACCACAACAATAAGAGCTCTCACACATCGGGCCAAGCAACTGAAATATTGAGCACACAAAACATCGATTTGATGGGTCATTCACCGTATAGTCCTGACTTGACATCGAATGATTTCTTTTTATTGCCGTACATAACAGATAAAATTATAGGTCAACGTTTTTCAACACCTAAAGGGCGGTTGATGCGTCCAATATGCATTTCATGGAGATACTTCAGTCAGAGTGGCAACTGGTTCAAACGCTTGCCAACGTGTATAGATATTAATGGGGAATATTTTGAAAAACAATAAAGCAATTTTCGATGATTAATCCCGAAATATAATAGGCAACCCTTGTACAGACATGAAAATTTTCTAGTAAAAGAGCAATGATCTTGTTGTTTGTACTGTCGCAATCCATTCTCTGTAACTGTCCACCCAAACTCATGAGCAGAGATGAGCACGTGAGCACGTTCGCGCACATTCACAAAGGAAATCCGTATGCACGCACTAAAAAAAATTAAAGACTCACACACACGAGTTGAATATTTTTATTCACGTCTACTTACGATCAGAAGAAGATACTAAAGCACAAAAAATATCGTGAATCACGAAAACTCTGGAGATTTACAAACTCTGACTAAAGCCATTGAAGTCTCAAAGGGGTCACCGACGTACAAAAGAAGTTAGACTGGAAAGATCCAAGGAGTTGCTTCGCTTGCACGAAATTGGCCAGTTACCACATTTGGGTTTTTACGACGAGAAGCCGTTCCAAATGGAGCAGTTCAAGTGACATTTCTGAGTATTTCAAAGCTTCTTTAAGTGGTTTCACTGCAATGTGGAACGCCGTTCAGACTCGGCCATAAAAAGGAGGTCCCTTGTCATTGAGCTTAGCAGCACTCACTGATAAGAGAGAAGTTCACTACTGTGGTATCTCAATGGACTAAGTGAGCCTGAAATATTGGGCTAACCTAATCCTAAGCGCCGTCGATGGTTGCCGTAGCAGCCCATGGTTGCTCCCCACTGTATCCATATTGGCAAAACTAATACTGAATATTATGGGAAAAAAACTAAAAGACAATAGTGAAGCCCTGGGATGACAAAAATTTCGGCCGCAGACCAAAAACATTCCAAGAGAATTCTGAACGCGTTAACTAAGACTGGCTTAAAAGGCTTCATTGCTACAACACGATGGACACCAACATTTTCGAATCTCAAGCCGTGCCATTTTAGAGATTAAGGTTGCCACTGACAAATACCAAAGGGTCGATCATCTCAAGACAGCTCTTTGCCGGGAATGGAGCAAAATTTCGCAGAGCCACTTTCGGGTAGCGTGTGATAGCTTTGTTAGCATTTTGAATGTCGTTATTTGTGCCAAAGGTATACAATTCGTATAAATCTAAATTGGTATAAAAATTTTAAGTTATTTTGCTTTTGACCAATAAAATATAAAGAATTAAAGAGAACACAGCGTTCAACTTTTTTGCATTACATATCCGCCAGCCTTTACATCTAAGTGAATAAACTCTAATAGTTTATTTTTTTTTCACTGTACACTCACAGACATTCAGTGAAAGCGTGTCGAACCAAAATTGCAGACGTTAACAAATTTTGCTACCATAATGCCATCAAATTGAATGAAATCCCCCTTCCTCTCTCTCTCTCACTCTCTCTGACATATGGTGAAATTTTGTAAAGCAAGTCTTGTGAATGATGCGAATCTCATTCTTTCTTTAATTTTATAATACAAATATTGTGTTAAAGCCCATAACTCTGTTAGTCGATTTCGCAAGAACAAAAACGAAAATGAAGATACAGCGGTAGAGCAAAACCCCAAAGTATGTGAAATTTGAGGCATGTGCGTAAGGAATGTAACCCACCAAAGAATATAAATGTTCAACAACTGGTAGGTGTGAATCATCCCCTTGGGTTATATTTATTAGCACGTCAATGCGGGAAAATGAATGCTTTATTTCCTGCATTTCCTAATTTTTTAAACCTCCTTATGTTGGGATTAACTTTTAAGGTCTTAACTCCAAACATTCCTCACGAAATAAAAGCTTGTGTTCCAAAAAATCTGAGTCCATTTTGAAATTTTTGGGAGATTAATTTAAAAGTTGCAATATGATGATTAACTTAAAAACAGAAATTATTGGTAGAGGTGATATTTTTGAAGAGTGCAGGCATGTCAAATTCTATATATTTTCTAACATAGACTTCATATAATCAATATCTCGCTTTGACGTCATAAGGACCAAGAGAACTTAATTCGATTGGCCCCGATACGGAATATGAAAATACTAAGCCTCTACAACGAAAAACGATCCCCTTCAACCAACCAACACCACCAACATAGGATGGAGTATATAAGAATTTTATTATTTTACTTATATTTTATCGAAATATTAATTTCCATTCACGTAAATAGTGGGTATACATATATTGAAATATTCTAGATCACCCTAATATTCTAGCCCCCATATAAACGGACCCCCAAATTTGGCTTGCGATTCCTCTAAGAGAAGCAAATTTCATCCGATCCGACTGAAATTTGGTACATGGTGTTAGTATATGGTCTCTAACTACCATGCAAAAATTGGTCCATATCGGTCCACTTTTACGTATAGCCCCCATAAAAACGGACCCCCAAATTTGGCATGCGATTGCTCTAAGAGAAGCAAATTTCATCCGATACGGCTGAAATTTGGTACATGGTATTAGTATATGGTCTATAACAACCATGCAAAAATTGGTCGAAATCGGTGAATAATTATATATAGCCCCCATATAAACCGATCACCAGATTTGAACTCCGGAGCCTCTTAGAGGAGCAAAATTCATCCGATCCGGCTGAAATTTGGTACATGGTGTAAGTATATGGTCTCTAACAACCATGCAAAGATTGGTCCACATAGGTCCATAATTATATATAGCCCCCATATAAACCGATTCCCCGATTTGGCTTGCGGAGCCTCTAAGAGAAGCAAATTTCATCCGATCCGGCTGAAATTTGATACATGGTGTTATTATATAGTCTCTAATGACCATGCAAAAATTGGTCCACATCGGTCCATAATTAAATATAGCCCCATACAAACCGATCACCAGATTTGACCTCCGGGGCCTCTTAGAAGACCAAAATTCATCTGATTCAGTTGACATTTGGTACGTGGTGTTACTATATGGTCTTTAACAACCATGCAGGAATTGGTTCATATCAGTCCATAATTATATATAGCCCCCATATAAACCGATCCCCAGATTTGACCTCCGGTGCCTTTTGGAGAAGCAAAATTCATCCGATCTGGTTGAAATTTGGTACGTCGTGGTAGTATATGATATTTAACAACCATGCCAAAAGTGGTCCATAATCATATATAGGCCCTATATATAAAGCGATCCCCATATTTGTTTTGGAGCCACTTGGAGGAGCTAATTTCATCCGAGTCAGTTGAAATTTGGTACATTGTGCTAGTATATGGTCGTTAACAACCATGCCTAACTAAGGCCATATCGGTCTATAGTTATATATAGCCGTCAGATAAATCGATGCCCAATCACAACAAATTGGTCCATAGTTCATAATTGTATGTAATTTACCGTGCAAAAGTCCATATCGATTCGTAATTATTTGTAGACTTACCTATACAGAACTTTTTTTGTCTAATATATACCACGTATGGACTAACTCACAATTTAGAAAACGATGTTAAGAAGTTTTAAGATACCACAACCCAAGTAATTCGATTGTGAATGACAGTCTTTCGTAGAAGTTTCTACGCAATCCATGGTGGAGGGTACACAAGATTCGGTCTGGCCGAACTTACGGCCGTATTTACTAGTTTTTTATACCCTAAACCACATAGTGGTCAGGGTATAATAAGTTTGATCGGCCAAAAAATGTGCCTACCAGAAATATTGATTTTAGACCCCATAAAATATATACCGATCGACTCAGAATCACCTCTTGAGTCGATCTAGCGCTTGATATCCGTCCGTCCGTCTGTCCATGTATTTGTTGTTCACAGGATTCCGGTCGCAATTATTAACCGATTTTGATGAAATTTGGTACAGGGAGTTTTTTGGGCACAAGGACGAACGCTATTGAATTTGGAAAAAATCGGATCAAATTTAGATATAGCTCCCATATATATGTATCGCCCGATTTCGACAAATGGGGTCACGTTGCGCTTTTTTTCAAACGGATCGTCACCAAACTTGGCAAAAGGTAATCTTTTCCATCGCCCTTCAAGTCTGCAAAAATTCATCCAAATCGGTTCAGATTTAGCTATAGCTCCCATATAAAGGGTGATTTGTTAAGAGCTTGATAACTTTTTTTTTTTAAAAAAACGCATAAAATTTGCAAAATCTCATCGGTTCTTTATTTGAAACGTTAGATTGGTCCATGACATTTACTTTTTGAAGATAATTTCATTTAAATGTTGACCGCGGCTGCGTCTTAGGTGGTCCATTCGGAAAGTCCAATTTTGGGCAACTTTTTCGAGCATTTCGGCCGGAATAGCCCGAATTTCTTCGGAAATGTTGTCTTCCAAAGCTGGAATAGTTGCTGGCTTATTTCTGTAGACTTTAGACTTGACGTAGCCCCACAAAAAATAGTCTAAAGGCGTCAAATCGCATGATCTTGGTGGCCAACTTACCGGTCCATTTCTTGAGATGAATTGTTCTCCGAAGTTTTCCCTCAAAATGGCCATAGAATCGCGAGCTGTGTGGCATGTAGCGCCATCTTGTTGAAACCACATATCAACCAAGTTCAGTTCTTCCATTTTTGGCAACAAAAAGTTTGTTAGCATCGAACGATAGCGATCGCCATTCACCGTAACGTTGCGTCCAACAGCATCTTTGAAAAAATACGGTCCAATGATTCCACCAGCGTACAAACCACACCAAACAGTGCATTTTTCGGGATGCATGGGCAGTTCTTGAACGGCTTCTGGTTGCTCTTCACTCCAAATGCGGCAATTTTGCTTATTTACGTAGCCATTCAACCAGAAATGAGCCTCATCGCTGAACAAAATTTGTCCATAAAAAAGCGGATTTTCTGCCAACTTTTCTAGGGCCCATTCACTGAAAATTCGACGTTGTGGCAGATCGTAAGTCTATTCATGATGAAATGTCAAAGCATACTGAGCATCTTTCTCTTTGACACCATGTCTGAAATCCCACGTGATCTGTCAAATACTAATGCATGAAAATCCTAACCTCAAAAGAATCACCCTTTATATGTACCGCCCGATTTTTCTAAATTTGGCCATAAAACCGTTATTTATCAACCGATCTTACTCAAATTTGGCTAAATGTAGTCTTGTATAGCACTAACTATATGCGCAAAAAATCATCGAAATCGGTTCAGATTTAGATATAGCTCCTATATATATGTATAGCCCGATTTTCCCAAATTTGGCCATAGAACCCTTATTTATTAACCGATCTTACTAAAAGTTGGCTAGATCCAGTCCTCTATAGTACTAACTATATGTGCAAACTTTCATTGAAATCGGTTCAGATGTAGATATAGCTTCCATATATGTATCACCCGATTTTGAAAAATTCGCCCCTAATAACCTTATGTTTGACCATACAGCCCTCATTTCTTAACTGATCTTACTAAAATCTTGCACAAGGTAACCTTTTGTGGTATTAATCAAACTAGCAAAATATTATGCAAATTGGTTCAGATTTAAATATAGCTTCCATATATATGCATCGCTCGATTTTCCCAAATTTGGCTATAGTACTCTTATTTATTAACCAATGTTACTAAATTTCAAATTTTGATGTACTAGCCGATCGTACTTATACGTACTTGTAGCTGTTACATAAGAATATTGCTCGATTTTTACAAATTTGTATTTATTACCCACACTAATTTAACGATTTTCTCTTTTTATACCCTAAACCACATAGTGGTTTGGGTATAATAAGTTTGATCGGCCAAAAAATGTGCCTACCAGAAATATTGATTTTAGACCCCATAAAATATATACCGATCGACTCAGAATCTCCTCCTGAGTCGATCTAGCCCTTGGTGTCCGTCCGTCCGTCCGTCCGTCTGTCCATGTATTTGTTGTTCGGTTCAGATGTAGATATAGCTCCCATATATATGTACCGCCCGATTTTTCTAAATTTGGCCATAAAACCCTTATTTATCAACCGATCTGACCCAAATTTGGCTAAATGTAGTCTTCTGTAGCACTTACTATATGTGCAAAAAATCATCGAAATCGGTTCAGATTTAGATATAGCTCCCATATATATGTATAGCCCGATTTTCCCAAATTTGGCCATAGAACCCTTATTTATTAACCGATCTTACTAAAAGTTTGCTAGATTCAGTCCTCTATAGTACTAACTACATGTGCAAAATTTCAACGAAATCGGTTCAGATGTAGATATAGCTCCCATATATGTATCACCCGATTTTGAAAAATTCGCCCCTAATAACCTTATGTTTGACCATACAGGCCTCATTTCTTAACTGATCTTACTCAAATCTTGCACAAGGTAACCTTTTGTGGTATTAATCAAACCCGCGAAATATTATGCAATTTGGTTCAGATTTAGATATAGCTTCCATATATATGCATCGCTCTATTTTCCCAAATTTGGCCATAATACTCTTATTTATTAACCAATGTTACTCAAATTTCAAATTTTGATGTACAAGCCGATCGTGCTTATACGTACTTGTAGCTCTTACATAAGAATATTGCTCGATTTTTACAAATTTGTATTTATTACCCACACATATTTAACGATTTTCTCTTTGTTAATAATGGGCTCAATATTAGTGGCATACTAACTCCGTAGGCGCAATATCAACACAGCCAGTGTTGCTAGAAGTAGGGGAAATTCCCTATATGTAGGGTTTTTCTAATATTTAGCGTCTTGTAGGGACGTAGGGCCACAATGTAGGACATTTTCACTCAACACAATTTGTAATAATTTTTACATTTTGGTGGCTCTACAGGAGGAAATTAGAAGCCGGAAAGGCTTGATCTTTAACAATATGTGGTAAACTTTATTCCTGTAGAAAATTTTGTCAACATTTTATTTCTATAGAACATTTTTTCAAAATTGTATTTCTATAGAAATTTTTTTCACAATATTATTTCTATAAAAAATTTTCTCCAAATGTTATTTCTATAGAATTTATTGTCAAAATTTTATTTCTATAGAAAAATTTCTTACAAAAATTTGTTTATAGAAACTTTTTCCAAAATTTTATTTTTATAAAGATTTAACAAAAAAGATTACTAATTTGGGTAGAATTCTACCAACTGTGGCAAACGTGGTCGTAATACAAATTTATATTCTAAGTTATATACGTTGCATATTCATGTTTTAAGATAATAAAGTACTTAAAACCATTTTTGTTTTGTAAAATTTTTTATATTTAACGAAAAATATAGTAGGGAAAATTGTTTGGGAATGTATAGGAAAGTAGGGAACTTTTGATGTCCTTGTAAGGTAAACCGAACATTTTCCCTGGCAACATTGACTATGAGCTATAGTCAGATTGACACAAAGCACCCATAGACAGGTACCCCTTAATTTTCTTAAATATGCAACTGCGGTTTATCTCCCAGACCTATATGTTACCCCACAAATGCTTATGATTACTAATTCTGTAATGGTGGTTTAGGATATGATATAGTCGGCCCCGCCCGACTTTCTACTTTACTTACTTGTTTTTTTTTTTTTTTTTGTTTTTTGTTTCACTGCCAAAAAATAACTTCGGTATGGTCTGTAATTTACAAACGAACATCGATTGCAAATTATTGAATTTTATTATCAAAATGCGTGCTCTGTTGAGAAAATTCACTGCTCGAAAAATTGTGTTCGGCATCGAAGTTCATTTTTGGCTCAATCGATACGTAAATAATCAGAATTCTCAATTTTGGGGTGAAGATCAGCCAGAAGCTTTATGGGCTTGTGGTATCATTGGACCGTACTTCTTCAAAGATGATTCGAATCGTAACGTAGCTGTGAATGTTGAGTGCTACCGTGGGATAACCCAGATTTGCCCAGATTGCATGAACTTTACTTGTATGTGGTTTAACAAACCGATGCCACAAGCATATATTTGTAGTTAAAACAGATATGAATTTTTCAATCGTACAACGAAACAGATATCTTGGTATGATAAATGTGTGCCTTCGCATATTAAAATGCCGGTTTAAGGCCATCCTGATATTCCAGCGACAGTGCATTTTATTGCTTACAAATGCATTTTAGGTTAGGTTAGGTGGCAGCCAGTACATTGTGATACCACATTGGTGAACTTCGCTCTTATCACTGAGTGCTGCTTTTATAGCCGAGTCCGAACGGCGTTCCACATTTCAGTGAAACCACTTAGAGAAGCTTTGAAAACATCAGAAATTTCACCAGCATTACTGAGGTGTGATAATCCACCGCTGAAAAACTTTTTGGTGTTCGGTCGAAGCAGGAATCGAAGCCACGACCTTGTGTATGCAAGGCGGGCATGCACCACGGTGGCTCCCTACAAATGCATTTTGTTCTATTGAGAAATTAAATTAATCGTGATGAAATTCAAGGGTGACAGTCACGGTTGGCCTGTCGCAAACTGTGACGTCGTAAACGTATGTCGCAAAAGTCGTAACTCTTTTGTAGAAAACCTTATTTTGACTCTACTAGTTTAATATCTCTCATTCGCAACTTCAAACTATTCTTGGTTTGCGTGGTCCGTAATGTCCATTCAAGCTTTGGTTGCATCAGCTATAGACCATCTCGGGTGACAGTGTGATTGCTTTGGCTGGAATACCACAAGTGGCAATGGTTAAAGCTCTCCAGCGTTTAAATATGAACAAATCTTTTGTTTCGTCGTACCATTGCTCGTTACCGTGATATTGGCAGTGTGGCATTGCGTTCAAAAAGTGGACGAAAAGAAACGGAAACAACCCAAATTGGAGCAAAAACTACGAATTTCACAAGGGCTTTTCATAGGACGAATGTCCACCATTTCAACAATCGCTGCACTCAATTTACATCATTTATTAAGGTCCGAGGTTATTATGATCCGAATTCAGTGTTTTGGATATGAATTAAAACTGGTTTTTGATATTTTGCCAAATAAATAATTTTCACAATTTTTTATGATTTTTAAAGCATTCTAATGCTTGTCCGAAACGTTAGGAGTAAAACATATTCAAAAATTCGCAATTTTTCTAGAATTGATTTATCTTTTTTTTGGACAAAATTAAAAAAAAAACAAGTAAGGAAAGTCTAAAGTCGGGCGGGGCCGACTATATTATACCCTGCACCACTTTGTAGGTCTAAATTTTCGATACCATATCACATCCGTAAAATGTGTTGGGTGCTATATATAAAGGTTTGTCCCAAATACATACATTTAAATATCACTCGATTTGGACAGAATTTGGTAGACTTTTACAAAATCTATAGACTCAAAATTTAAGTTGGCTAATGCAGTAGGGTGGAACACAATTTTAGTAAAAAAAAATATGGGAAACATTTAAATCTGAAGCAATTTTAAGGAAACTTCGCAAAAGTTTATTTATGATTTATCGCTCGATATATATGTATTAGAAGTTTAGGAAAATTAGACTCATTTTTAAAACTTTTCGACTAAGCAGTGGCGATTTTACAAGGAAAATGTTGGTATTTTGACCATTTTTGTCGAAATCAGAAAAACATATATATGGGAGCTATATCTAAATCTGAACCGATTTCAATCAAATTTGGCACACATGACTATATTACTAATTGTCCTCCTAGTGCAAAATTTCAACCAAATTGGGCCAAAACTCTGGCTTCTGGGGCCATATAAGTCCTTATCGGGCGAAAAATATATATGGTAGCTATATCTACATCTGAACCGATTTCAATCAAATTTTGCATACTTGACTATACGACTAAGTGTTATATTTGTGCAAAATGTCAAGCAAATCGGTATAAAACTCTGGCTGCTGGCTCCATATTAGTGCATATCGGACGAAAGATATATGGAAGCTATATCTAAATCTGAACCGATTTCTTCCAAAAATCAATAGGGTTCTATTCTGACCCAAATTAGGAACATGTGCCAAATTTGAAGGCGATTGGACTTAAATTGCGACCTAGACTTTGATCACAAAAATGTGTTCACAGACAGACGGACGGACGGACGGACGGACATGGTTATATCAACTCAGGGACCCACCCTGAGCATTATTGCCAAAGACACCATGTGTCTATCTCGTCTCCTTCTGGGTGTTACAAACATATGCACTAACTTATAATACCCTGTTCCACAGTGTGGCGCAGGGTATAAAAATTCAGTGAAGCCAAACATTTTGTTCTGATTTAGTTCATATTGAATTTAATTGAACTTAATTTCAAACTGCCATGTGGCACTTCACAGCGAATAATATATCTTGCTTATATTCCATGAGAAAAAAATCCATTTTCGTGATTTTCGCATTTTATCCTAAAGATAATTTTTCATTTTAAGATTTTCCGCAAACACGTATTTGGTATTGGGTCATCCCATATTTTCACAACCAAAAAAAAACCCAAATTGCCAAAAACAAAATAAGCTTACAATAGGAAGAAATACTTAAATAAGTATATAAATTACCTATGCCCCCAAGCCATTACTCTAGATGATTCAGAGTTCTACCTTAGAAAACATTGCATAAGAATAATTTATTATCATAAAATGCTCGAAGCTTTGATAGCAAATGAACGGAACAGGAAGTTGTCTAGCTTGACGGTGCAATTGCAGGACTCGAAGAGTGCAAAAAACGGAAGCAACGACTATGACACAACCAACGAGGAGGATATGAGGAAGGACAAAGATGAAGTGTTCACAAGTTTGATGATATTTCAAACGCCCTCCCGCCAGCAATTGTAACGCAATAGTATTGTGTACATTTTTGTAATGGTAGAACTTGGTAATGCAAAACCTCCAACAAAACAAAAAAACAACGACAACAACAGAAAAAGAAAAACTCAGATAAAATTTGTGCTTAATCTACATTTTGCATTGACAAACATTTTTTTTTGCACATTTACCATTGCCACCAATTCCACTGCCACTGTCATTGTCATTGCTAGTCAGCCAGTGTTGAGCACAGAAATCATCACTACCTTTAACCGAAGACAGGCCGAACAGCGAGTATGTTCCCCTACACTCTACGTTCTCACACAAACAAGCAAACTACGATTCTTCTCTCTCCCTCTCCGACTAATAAAAAAAACAGTTGTATTGAAAAACGTACAGTGACTTTGTTGTCACAAACCATGGTATTATTTCATTCATCCATCTTCTGTTGGTGTGTGTCAGCTACGCTCAGAATGCAATCCATTACAGATAGGTTTTTTATAACCACCACCATAAGGTAATGGCGGGGTATAAAAAGTTTGCCATTCCGTTTGCAACACATCGACATATAGATTTCCAGTCATATAAAGTAAATATTTTCTGAATCTGAGAGAAATTCTAAGACGATCAAGAGAAGTCCGTCTGTCTGTTTAAATCAAGCTACAGCCTTCAATAACACAGATATTCGTGCGAAATGTGGCTCAGATTAGGGTTTGTAATCAGAATCAAAGGTTGACTTTTCGACATTTTAAAAATTTTGAAAAGTCGACTTTTCGAATTTTTGACTTTTTGGAGAAGTTGTCTTTTCGACTCTTTGACTATTCTCAAAATTTGAAAAGTTCGATTCCTTAAAATATTCGACAATTTTTGAAATAAATAATTTTATGAACACATACTATCAGACCCAGCAAAAAAAGCGTCGCCAAAAAAGTAATGAAAATATTCTTTTTGGATTCGGAAGTGGTGCAAAATTGACGCAGAAGCGATGAATTTAACGTGGGCTTGTCATAGGACGGAAGTTCTCCATTTCAACAGCCGTTGCACTGAATTTGCATCACTTTAAATTAAAAAATTCTGTGATATTTTGTCAAATAAATAATTTTTATAATTTTTTATAATTTTTAATGGATTCTAACGCTTGTCTGAAACGTTTGACCTCAATTATTTTCAAAAATGCACAATTTTTTCGGATTGGATTTTGCATTTTTTTCGACAAAATTTAAGTGATTTGTACCATTTTATGAATTCTTACTCCGTTTTTAACGTATTTGAAACAAAAAAAGTTAAAATTACCCATTAAAAGTATGAAAAAACCAAGTTATAAAAAAATTGAATTAAAAGAACTTCCTGGGTAGTTAAAATAAAGAAAATAATTGGGAGTGCGTCTGCTGGAAGTGCTTTTTAAGTTCTGCCTTTGGAAGAACTTCCAAATTTTTTTGCTGGGGAGTTAACAGAGAGAACTGGGAGCCACCGTGGTGCAATGGTTAGCATGCCCGCCTTGCATACACAAGGTCGTGGGTTCGATTCCTGCTTCGACCGAACATCAAAAAGTTTTTCAACGGTGGATTATCCCACCTCAGTAATGCTGGTGACATTTCTGAGGGTTTCAAAGCTTCTCTAAGTGGTTTCACTGCAATGTGGAACGCCGTTCGGACTCGGCTCTAAAAAGGAGCTCCCTTGTCATTGAGCTTAACATGGAATCGGGCAGCACTCAGTGATAAGAGAGAAGTTCACCTATGTGGTATCACAATGGACTGAATAGTCTAAGTGAACCTGATACATTGGGCTACCACCTAACCTAACCAACATACAAAGGCACAAACTTATTATACCCTGTACCACAGTAGTGGTGAAGGGTATAATGAATTACTTCTCTCCCCCTAAAAACCCTAAACATTTTGTGTAGTTGTTTTCCATATAATTCTTCGGGGTCCTATTTCATTTAGGTTTTCGGGGCTAATTTTCGGGACACATTATACGATTTTAAAATCGCGGTAGTCCAAGTTGGACTCTATATATTGAATAATGTCTCAAATCCCACTTTGGACTATATCCATAAAGATTTATTTTCATAAAGCAAGCGGTTCCCAAAAATAATATGATGTTATTCCACAAAACACATACAGATAATATTTCATTTAGGGTTTGGGGCTCAGAGAACTACCTTCTGACTAAATCATTATTTGATAAAAAAAATTTGAATCACTGCTTCCTAGTTGTGAATCATTTGGAATTTTTGGGAAAACAGGCTCCTGCTACAAAAAATTTATCAAAATTCTACACAGGTCGTTCCAGGTAGGTTTCGGTGTCTACTCAAAAGACATGGACGGAGTACAATGACATCTATATGCGATGGAAAAAGAACTCTTTGAGTAACTACTCTGGCCACATATAAGCCGAAGGAAACTTTGGATGCATAGTGCTTTAAGGACCTGGTACTGGCGCACTGAGAAAAACTATAAGATAGACAATGACAAAAAAATGAAATGAACAGTTGTAGTGGTCCTCTAAATGCGGGCTGATTACCCTATGATAGCTCACCGACGTCAGTTAAAAAATGAAATGATCTAAATAAAACTTTAATCAATTCAAAAATTTTTTTAATCAAAAATTATTGAAACAAGCATTCCTTAACTTGAATATTTTCTCAAATTTAAATAAGATTTTAATTTAAAAATTTTTATGACACTTTTTCGGACACTCATATTTTACGAGGGCGGTTCGGAAACTTCTTAGCCTATCAACGAAAGAGAATAGTTAGTTTTTCAAAAATAGTTTTATTTTTCAATATAATCTCCTGAAACTTCAATACACTTGGTCCAACGCTTTTCTAGCAATTCTATCCCTTGATTAAAATAGTTTTCCTCAAGGTTTTCAAAATAGTGGTTTACAACTGTAATTGCATCTTCATTTGAGGTAAAACGTTTGCCAGCAAGGATTTTTTTTAAATTTTGGGAACAAGTAAAAGTCACTGGGAGCTAAATCAGGAGAATAAGGTGGGTGGTCAAGCAACTCGTACTTTAATTCGTTGATTTTAGCCATTGTTAAAACACTCTTGTGCGCTGGTGCGTTGTCTTGATGAAAACTTATTTTTTTGTGTTGTAAGTCAGGATGTTTTTCTCGAATTTGTACATTTAATTGATCCAAAAGGTTACAATAGTACTAGGAATTTATTATTTTACCCTTTTGCAAATAGTCAATCAATAAAATACATTTGAAGTCCCAAAAAACCGTTGCCATAACCTTGTTTGCCTTCTTTGGGGCACTTCCTCCAGCTTCAGTCCATTGTTTGGATTGTTCTTTTGTCTCTGGAGTATAGTGCTGGATCCATGTCTCATCAACAGTTATGAAACGACGCTTAAAATCCATTTTATTTCGCTTAGAACGATCCAAACAAGCTTGAGAAATGTTCATTCTTATACGTGTTGGTCAACTGTTAACAAATGCGGCACCCATTTGGCAGAAAGCTTTTTCATCTGTAGTTCTTCATGCAAAATTAAATGGACTCGATCATTTGAGATGCCCATGATATTAGTAATTTCACGCACTTCTATTCGTCGATCATTTAATACCATATCATGCACTTTGGCTACAATTTCTGTTGTTGTTGCTGTTGTTGGACGTCCACTACGTGGTTCACCTTCAATGCTTGTACGACCACGTTTAAATTCTGCAACCCAATTTTTTATTGTTGCATATGAAGGAGCACTTTCATCTAACACATTCACCATATCATTATGAATTTCTTGTCCCGATAAACTTTTTTATGTAAATATTTAATGACGGCACGCATTTCTAATTTTTCCATTGTAAAAAAAATGGCGGATGCGTCTTTTTTGAACACTTGTTTCTGTATGAAGGAGTTGCCAGATCGAAACAAAATTTAACATGTGTTCATAACAAAACACTTAATTGCTTTCTGTTTATAGGGCGCTTTTTGTGCTAGAATAAGAAGTTTCCGAACTGCCCTTGTAGAAGTGACAATATTTAAATTCACAATATTTAAACAGACAAATATTTATGAATATTATTTATTGCCCAAAAATTTTTCCCTTTTAGAAGGTTTCTCCATAAAAGCGATCTCGTTTTCGTGTCTAAAGAAATTATTATAAATACCTGAGATCTAATTTACACCAAACCAATATTGTATACCTGAAAGAAAATTAAAAAAAAAATGTTACAAAAATGTATTAATTTTAACATGAAAATTGATTTTTTGAAAGTTAAAAATTAACAAGTATATACGGACGTAAGTTCGGCCAGGCCGAAGCTTATGTACCCTCCACCAGGGATTGCGTAGAAACATCTTCTAAACACTGTCATCCGCAATCGAATTACTTAAGTTGCGGTAACGCTTGCCGATGGCAAGGTATCTTAAAACCTCCTAACACCGTCTTCTAAATTGTATGTAAGTCCATACGTGGTATATATAAAATCAAAAAAGATCGATTAAATACGTATATAATTCAGTTTAACAAAATTTTCTATAGAAATAAAGTTTTAACAAAATTTTCTATAGAAATAAAATTTTCACAAAATTTTCTATAGAAATACAATTTTGACAAAATTTTCTAGCGAAATAAAGTTTTGACAAAATTTTCCATAGAAATGAAATGTTAACATAATTTTCAATAGAAATAAAATTTTAACAAAATTTTCATTTAAAATAGAATTTTAACAAAATTTTCTATAGAAATTAAATTTGAACAAAATTTTCTATAGAAATAAAATTTTGACAAAATTTTCTATAGACATAAAATTTTGACAAAATTTTCTATAGACATAAAATTTTGGTAGATTATTTTTGGCTCGAGTGGCAACCATGACTATGAACCGATATGGACCAATTTTTGAGGGATTGGAGATCGGCTATATATAACTATAGACCGATATGGACCAATTTTGGTATGCTTGTTAGCGGCCATATACTAATACCATGTTCCAAATTTGAACCGGATCGGATGAATTTTGCTCCTCCAAGAAGCTCCGGAGGTCAAATATGGAGAACGGTTTATATGGGGGCTATATATAATTATGGACCGATATGGACCAATTCTGGCATGGTTGTTAGAGACCATATACCAACACCATGTTCCAAATTTCAACCGGGTCAGATGAAATATGCTTCTCTTAGAGGCTGTATGTAAAAGTGGACCGATATTGATTGTGCCAAGTTTCAATTCGATAGCTTGTTTTGTTCGGAAGTTAGTGTGATTTCAACAGACGGACGGACATGCTTAGATCGACTCAGAATTTCACCACGACCCACCATATATATACTTTATGGGGTCTTAGAGCAATATTTCAATGTGTTACAAACGGAATGACAAAGTTAATATACCCCCCATCCTATGGTGGAGGGTATAAAAATTTGAACTTCTAGTTAGTCTAAGTAAGGTATTATTACACGCAAAGAAAAAAACGTTTGGAAAACGTGTACCGAAAACGTTTTCCTTTTCTTAGAGTTTTTTGAATTGCTTCGAAAATTTTAAACTTTTATCGCCAAAAAAAATCGTTTGTTGCAAAATTGTTATTTTTTCAATAAAAAAAAGTTATTTTTGAAACAACAACACAGTCCATTTCGTTTATATCAAACACTGTTCTTTTCTGACTTTAGGTCTTTAATAAGACACATTTTACAGTTCAAAATTTAATATAGTACAATGTAATGTTGAACATTTTTTCGGAATCCGCCGAACATATGTGGAATGTATGTAAAAAAAAAAAAACTTTGGTCGCAGCAGGGATCGAACTCACGATCCTTGGCATGAGAGTCGGACGTAGCAACCACTGCTCCACGGTGCCAAACTAAATGTTTGTTTCTGTTAAATAAACTTTGTTTATTCGGTTCGTGGGCGCCGCAAGCTATGCTATATAAATATAACTTAGTTATATGGGTAATTGTCTATTGATGACAATAACGGCTACATGGCTCAGTGGATAGTGTGTTGGCTTACAAATTGCATGGTCCGCGGTTCGATTCTCCGTCCAGGCGAAAGGTAAAAAAATTTTAAAAATTTATAAATTCGTATAATTTCTTCTACATTGTTGGTATGGTATTACAGAAAAAGTTGTTAAGAAATAAAAAACTTCGAGGAAGTGAGAAAGATGTGAGGGAAAATGCAATTAGCCAGAAAAAATTTTAGTTAGTCTTTGTAAAATTGTTTTTACATCCTGGAAAAGAATAAACGTTTATCACAAAAAGTATATACTTTTCTTCCAAATACACTTCCTTACAGCGAAAAGCAAATGAGAAACGAACTTTGTTTGTCTAAAATTTCGTTTGGGAGGAAAGAATTATTTTTTTGCGTGTACCTAACTAAAAATTTGGAAAAGTCGACTTTTTAATTTTTTTAAGTCACACTTAACGATTTCTCTAGTTTTTAGATATTTGGAAAAATCGATTTTCGATTATTACAAAATCGACATTTTACGCACATAAATTTTAAACTTCTCATAAAGTATCCAGCAAAAAAGCGTCGGCAACAAAGTAATGAAAATGTCTTTTTGGATCCGGAAGTGGTGCAAAATTGACGCAGAAGCGATGAATTTAGCATGGGCTTGTCATAAGACGGAAGTCCTCCATTTCAACAGCCGTTGCACTGAATTTGCATCACTTCTTTAGATGTGATCCGAATGCAATGTTTTGGATGTAAATTACAAAATTCTGTAATATTTTGTCAAATAAATAATTTTTATAATTTTTAAAGGATTCTAACGCTTATCGGAAACGTTTGACTTCAAATATTTTCTAAAATTCACAATTTTTTTCAGATTGGATTTAGCATTTTTGTCGACAAAATTTAAATGATTTTTACCATTTTATGAATTCTTATTCTGTTTTTAACCTATCTGAAACAAAAAAAGTTAAAATTATCCATTAAAAGTATGAAAAAATCAAGTTATAAAAAATTGAATTAAAAGATCTTCCTGGGTAGTTAAAATAAAGAACATCATTGGAAGTGCATCTTCTGGAAGTGCTTTTAAAGTTGTGCCTTTGGAAGAAGTTCCAAATTTTTTTTGCTGGGTATGGGGCATACCGGTTGATGATGATTGTCTTTAACTGTTTTCATATTATATAACGACACAGCAAAAAAGTTTGTGGACCTAATATGAAATACTATTCATAAAAAGAAAGCCCATGATCTTTACTTTAAAAGTTTTATTTTTTAGATTTAAGACACGAATCGTTGAAAATTTTGTTCCTCCGCTAAAGTCATATGTTTTTTAAGTAATGCAAATTGCCCCTAGAGTAATGGAAAACATTTTTGATTTAAGGAAATAAACTTTAAATTAACTGAGATATTTAATTTTTGGATTAAATATAAAAACTCTCAAATATAGGCTAATACTTATTTTGAGGATTTTGCATTTTAGATTAAATTGTGTGTGTGTTTTTTTTAATTAAGAAAATATTTTTTACTACGAAGGATCCAAGTACACATTTTTTTGAGTGTATGATGTATGCAATTATGAGTTGTAGTTATTATTGACCTTCAGTTAACGATTTTAGTATTAGTTCCGAGGCCAATTTATTTTCAGGCTCACTTAGACTATTCAGCCCATGATGTGGCTTCTTTAAAATAATAATAATTTGGAAGAAGCTATAACGGAGATCTTCCTCAAGATCAATATGCCCCATTTTGCATCATTGTCAACGTCCCGTACCAAATTTCTACCGGATCGGATAAAATTTGCTCTTCCAAGAGGCTCAGCAAGAAATCTGGGCGTCACATCGACCAATATCAATAACAAATCGCTTGTCGATAGCTTGTTTAGTTCGCAAATTAGCGTGATTTCCACAGACGGACGCACGGACATCACCATATTGTCTCAAAAGTTCACCACAACCCAGAATGTATATACTTTATGGGTTTTGAGACCAATATTTCGATATGTTACAAACGGAATGACAAAGTTAGTATACCCCATGGGGTCGATGGTATAAAAATGTTAAAGGCAAAGATTAAGAACTTCTTTACTTCATATTGTGTAAAATGCATGTTCTAAAATTTAGGTAGGTACGATAAGAGCATTTTTCAAATAAAAGGTAACCTCTATATACATTCTCGAAGTTATATAAAAAATGTATATCCATGTTCCATTTTACGCCAAAGACGACCTTTTCATTAAAACTACTATATTCGACTTTAGGACTTATTCCAAAATTATCCAAAGTCGATTAGTCGAAATTGTAGATTTGAAAAATATAGACTTCGTTTTTTTTTTTTTCTTAGCAAAAAGTCGTTTGTAGACTTTTGTACCCGTAATCAGGAGAAAATCTTTTTATGTAAACTCACTTAAGCTTTTTCGTACCACGTATCACAGTTTAGAACATTTGGTCCAACCACTGTTAATCGTGCAATTTTTATTGGAAACACATCATAGTTGCTATTACGGGCAATTGTGGTTGTAGGAAGTATTACCACATTGTCATTACTTAAGTGGGTTTTAATGAAAAAAAAAACAACAAGAACTAACAGATATAAAACCCATTGTGGTATTTCAATGTTAACTGCCTTGACCATGGTGTCATTGAACAATTTTGTATTACCAATGCCGATAATGGACATTATGTCATTCTGTGGTAATGTTGGTATAACCTCGACCTACCATCACTGAGACAAAGTAGCACAAACCCTCACAACTATTTTCAATTTGCAAATAAAATATGAGAGAATAATGGGATATCGAATTAAATGTGATTTTCGATAAATATTTAGACCTGTGATTGTGATTATTAAAAAAATTATATAGTGGGGAGGATATATGGACCAATTTAAACAAAATTTGAATAGCTCTTTATGGGCCTTAAATAACTCTGTGTATCAAATTTTAGGCAAATCGGATAAAAAGATAAGAGTCTGGGCTATATTTCTGCATGATACATATTGTTGATGTTTTAGCGCGATCAAATATATACACTGAAAAAATAGTGAACCCAACAGGAAGAACATTTTTCGTTAATTTTAGAAAACTAATTTAACTAAACAGTATTACAAACGCTGATATCACGCCGATATCACCAAAATAATGTGTTTGGACAAATTCAAGAAAATTTATTAGACATAATTAATTTTTTCACTTGTTAACGAAAATGTTGTAGTTTGAAGAAAAAAGTGGAGTTCAAAATTGCAAGAATGTCTTTAGAGCCATAAGAAGTTCAACATGGATCCATTTGTAGTAAAATTGACAAACTTAAAAAAATTAACTATTTTGTGAGAAGTACGAATTTAGTAAATCTTTATTCGTCATTTTGTATAATTTGTTCCGTTCATTAGTTCATTTAACTAACGTACGCAAAAAAATTATTAGAGTAAATGAAACTTTATTCAAACATAATAATTTCATGAACTAAAATAAAGTTAGGTTAGGTTAGGTTAAAGTGGCAGCCCGATTAAGATTCAGACTCACTTAGTAGTATTCAGTCCATTGTGATACCACATTAACTAAAAGTACATATGGGCACTTCTAGTTCTAACCGCTGAACCTTCTTGATTAAAAGTTAAGTTAGCCTTAGCGAAATATTGGGTTCACTTATTCTTACAACTTTTGGCAAGGTAAAACAAATTAAACCAATATTTCCCTGCAATTCAAAACGAAAAGCTGCCCGGAAAATCGCCTTTTCGAATGTTTGAAAAAGTCAACTCTATAATGCTTAAATTCAGATTTTGACCTTCCCTTAAAGATTTTGGTATTGATTTCGTGGCCAAGATGATGCTTCTTAAAAAAAAAACATTTTTAAGGGAACTATATAGCTTTAAATTTACACTAAAAAAAGCTTAACCGTTTCCAAAGATTATATTATTACTCTAATGAGATTGTTTTTGGTTCCCATCCAAAGAAGCGGAGACTTGAAGTAAGGATACCTCTAAGACACAACTCTTTTTTTTAAATTTGAATTATGTGTACTTGATACTACCCAGCAAAAACTCATATTACCAGGTATGAGTACAAGTATGCCTGCGCCAAATTAGGTACATATATCAGCAGTAATACTTTTACATGGGAATGATATTGGAGGAAAGTACTGCGGTGCAAACATACCAGCAGCCGAAAAATAAGTACTTCATCGCAAGCATACCAGCACTCCAAAAATAATAGGTTTACCATAAATAGAATCAAAACGAGCGAGTGAGTTGCTGCTCTCATAACTATTTATAGATTTTATTATCTCTTATAAGTTAGTTTCGTATTCGCGGTCTTTTACTACCCCTTTCTCTCCCTCTGTTTATATTTATGGTACCATTTGTACTTTGAAAATCTCTATGACGCCAAGAGGAATCGAACTCAGACCTGTTGTTTTGTAATCCAATACAATATACTCTACTCCACGGCATGGATTTATTCAATGAAGTAATTTTGCAATATAAATGATGTACTATACAACTTAAGAAAACAAGGGTGGTATTATAAATTAATATGTTTTTCGCTACTATTAACGATGCTCACAATCGCTATTCTATTCTATATTCTATTAAAAACAAATGTCAAGAAAAAAACAAATTTTCAACAAAAATTTAATTAATTAATATTTAATACGAATAAAAAAACAAGTATTAGAAAGAACGCAATCAGGCTATTTTAAGTGCAAATTTTGGACAATTAAATTTTACAAAAAAATAGAAAACTAATAAAAAAATAGAAAATTAATAAAAAAGTAAAAAATATTAATAACAAGTATATACGGCCGTAAGTTCGGCCAGGCCGAATCTTATGTACCCTCTGCCATGGATTGCATAGAAACTTCTACTAAAGACTGTAATCCACAATCGAATTACTTGGGTTGCGGTAACACTTGCCGATGGCAAGGTATCCTAAAACTTCCTAACACTGTAACATATACCACATAGTCCATACGTGGTATATATTAAACTAAAAAGGCCGATTAAATACGTATATAATTAAGTTTAAAGTTTCTATAGAAATACAATTTTGATAACATTTTCTATAGAAGTAAAATTTGGAAAAAATTTTCTATAGAAATAAAATTTTGACAAAATTGTCTATAGAAATAAAATTTTGCCAAAATTTTCTATAGAAATAACATTTTGACAATGTTTTCTATACAAATAAAATTTTGATAGATTATTTTTGGCTCGAGTGGCAACCATGATTATGAACCGATATGGACCAATTTTTGTGTGATTGGGCTATATATAACTAAAGACCGATACGGACCAATTTTGGCATGTTTATTAGTGGCCTTATACTAACACCACGTTGCAAATTTCAACCGGATCGGATGAACTTTGCTTCTCCAAGAGGCTCCGGAGATCAAACCTGGGGATCGGCTTATATGGGGCCTATATATAATTATGGACCGATATGGACCAATTTTTGCATGGTTGTTAGAGACAATATACTAACACCACGTACCAAATTTCAATCGGATCGGATGACTTTTGCTCCTCTAAGAGGCTACGGAGGTCAAATCTGGGGATCGATTTATATGGGGGCTATATATAATTATGGGCCGATATGGACCAATTTTTGCATGGTTGTTAGAGACCATATATTAACACCATGTACCAAATTTCAGCCTGATCGGATGAAATTTGGTTCTCTTTGAGTCTCCGCAAGCCAAATCGGTGAATCGGTGTATATGGGGGCTATATATAATTATGGACCGATATGGACCAATTTCTGCATGGTTGTTAGAGACCATATACTAACACCACATACCAAATTTCAGCCGGATCGGATGAAATCTGCTTCTCTTAGAGCAATCGCAAGCCGTAAAAGTGGACCGATATGACCCATTTGCAATACCATCCGACCTACATCAATAACAACTACTTGTGCCAAGTTTCAAGTCGATAGCTTGTTTCGTTCGAAAGATAGCGTGATTTCAACAGACGGACGGACGGACGGACAGGCTCAGATCGACTCAGAATTTCACCACGACCCAGAATATATATACTTTATGGGGTCTTAGAGCAATATTTCGATGTGTTACAAACGGAATGACAAAGTTAATATACCCCCATCCTATGGTGGAGGGTATAATAATTAAAAAATAGAGTCTCAGCAGGATTCGAACCCGGACCTCAAGGTATGATTTTAATTACTAGTATTAATAAAAGGAATCACATTTGGTATACACAGGTAATTTATTATTTTAAAATCTCAGGTAATACTACAAGTAGTAAGTTTTTGATTACCGGTATTACCGGAAGAATCAAATAGATTAAAAACAGAAAAAGAGTTCATAAAATGGTACAAATCATTTAAATTTTGTCGATAAAAATGCTAAATCCAATCTGAAAAAATGGTGAATTCTTGAAAATATTTGAGGTCAAACGTTTCCGACAAGCGTTAGAATCCATTAAATATTATAAAAAAATTATAAAAATTATTTATTTGACAAAATATTACAGAATTCTTTAATATACATCCAAAACATTGAATTCGGATCACACCTAAAGAAGTGATGCAAATTCAGTGCAACGGCTGTTGAAATGGAGGACTTCCATCCTATGACAAGCCCATGTTAAATTCATCGCTTCTGCGTCAATTATGCACCACTTCCGGATCCAAAAAGAACATTTTCATTACTTTTTTTGCGACGCTTTTTTTGCTGGGAGTGTTTGCTGGGTAGGAAACAAATTTTAATTGCTTCACTTTTTCAAATTTTTTATTCATATTCTACAAAAATCCTTTAATAACGTGTTAATGAAAACTTTAATTTCCAAATTCAGACTCTATTTCAAATAAAAATTATGCTATTTTTTTCAAATAAAAAAGTTTCTAAAATAAAGTATGTTTTTCAACCTATTTTCTATTTTTGAACGCTCTTTTGCTTCGTACACACAGAGAAGAAACATGATTGCCACAATCATATTCGAAGAGCAAAATAATATGATAGGAGCTATGCGGCGACCATGTAACATTTTCACCTGCAACCATGTTGGTTCTAAGAAAAATAAAATTGTTCTCATCTAAAATGTTATTATATTGATAAAAAGAATTTTGTTTGAATCAAAAGACAATGGTCATGATCTAAAATGTTATGGTATTCGTCACAAATGTTTGTCTTCCAATTAAAAGAACATGGTCACAACCTCAAATGTTTTGATCTTTATGAAAAAAACTTTTTTTCGTCGTCGAAAAAAGAACGCCACTTGAGAAAATAAAACGCAAATTTAGCTTTATTTATTTATAAACTAATTCATTGTTTATTTGTATTTATAATGTCGAGCAAGCAAACATCACATATACACACTCTATTTTGGTTTAATTTCAACAATAAGCAAACATTCCATATTTACTTTGTGCTCATCAAATGTACAAATATGTAACATGTAACTGCAAATAAAAATAAATTATACCATAAGCAAACTGCCGAAAAAACAGGTAATTTTTTTTCAATTACACTTTCTTTTTTGTGTTCCCGTAAAACCACGTGTCACTTCTGAATAAATAAATTAACACAAAACTCAGTAATTCCGTATTCTCCGTCTATTCCAAGAAACAATCAACACACGACTGACGCGCAAAATGAAAATCGTGTGTACCTGCTCAATGTTTTTATAAAATTCTTTTCGCTGCAAAAAAATTAAAAAATTAAATGGTCACAAAAACAATGTACATGGTCTTTATGGCCGTGTAATGGTTCTAGACATGTTTATACGTAACCTATAAAAATACTTTTTTTCCCTGAAAAAAAGTCCAAAAATTGAATGGTCAAGTACATGATTTTCCCGACCATTTAATGGTCTCAAATTCTATCATTTAAATAATAGAACATGTTTGCGGCATTTGATAACCATTTAAGTGCTTACTGCCAACATATATTTTTCTCCGCTCGAAATTATTTTTACAAAGACAAAATACATACATTTCACGACAATAACATGCTATAGATATGCATTAAATGGATGCGGCAACCATGTCCAAACATATTTTTTTCTGTGCGTGTAGATTCAAAGGTCGACAATCTTAATTTTTAAAAATGTTTCTGTTTTTTTCTGTTCTGGATACAGATCTCATTTTTCTCTTTTTGCAAAGGTATTCGTGTACAAATTAATAGCAGTATAAAATTCATATTATAACAGATACTTCAAAGCTTTGGTTATATAACCCAAAAAAAGAAAAAAAAATATTTACGGCCGTAAGTTCGGCCAGGCCGAATCTTATGTACCCTCCACCATGGATTGCGTAGAAACTTCTACGAAAGACTGTCATCCGCCAATTTTAACTCACTCGGATGAAATTTGCTCCTCCAAGAGGCTCCAAAACCAAATCTCGGGATCGGTTTATATGGGGGCTATAAATGATTATGGACTGATATGGACCACTTTTGGCATGGTTGTTAAATATCATATACTACTACCACGTACCAAATTTCAACCAGATGGGATGAATTTTGCTTCTCCAAAAGGCACCGGAGGTCAAATCTGGCGATTGGTTTATATGGGAGCTATATATAATTATGGACTGATAGGAACCAATTCCTGCGTGGTTGTTGGATACCATATACTAACATCACGTACCAAATTTCAACCAAATGGGAAGAATTTTGCTCTTCCAAGATGCTCCGGAGGTCAAATCTGAGGATCGGTTTATATGGGGCCTATATATAATTATGGACCGATATCGACCAATTTTTGCATGGGTGTTTGAGGCCATATATTAACATCACATACCAAATTTCAACTGAATCAGATTAATTTTGGTCTTCCAAGAGGCTCCGGAGGTCAAATCTGGTGATCGGTTTATATGGGGGCTATATATAATTATGGACCGATATGGACAATTTTTGCATGGTCATTAGAGACCATATACTAACATCATGTACCAAATTTCAGCCGAATCACATGAAATTTGTTTCTCTTAGAGGCTCTGCAAGCCATATCGGGGGATCGGTTTATATGGGGGCTATATATAATTATAGACCGATGTGGATCAATTTTTGCACGGTTGTTAGAGACTATATACCAACACCGTGTACCAAATTTCAGCCGGATCGGAATAAATTTGCTTCTCTTAGAGGCTCCGAAAGCCAAATGGGGGGATCGGTTTATATGGGGGCTATATATAATTATGGACCGATGTGGACCAATTTCTGCATGGTTGTTAGAGACCATATACTAACACCATGTACCAAATTTCAGCCGGATCGGATGAAATTTGCTTCTCTTAGAGGTCTCGCAAGCCAAATTTGGGGGTCCGTTTATATGGGGGCTATACGTAAAAGTGGACCGATATGGTCCATTTGCAATACCATCCGACCTACATCAATAACAACTACTTGGGCCAAGTTTCAAGTCGATAGCTTGTTTCGTTCGGAAGTTAGCGTGATTTCAACAGACGGACGGACGGACGGACATGCTCTGATCGACTCAGAATTTCACCACGACCCAGAATATATATACTTTATGGGGTCTTAGATCTATATTTCGATGTGCTACAAACGGAATGACAAAGTTAATATACCCCCCATCCTATGGTGGAGGGTATAATAAAACACTTTTCATTTTAATTGTTATTATTTTTTCACAAAAATGGGTAAAATTACCCACAGAGCAAAGGTGCCAAATCTTCATAATAAGTATTTGCCCATATTTGTAGGTTTTTGTATTTAATCAAAAACGTAAACATCTCAGAAAATTTAAAGATTATTTCTTTAAATCATAAAATATTTTTCTTTACTTTGAAGACATATAACTTTAAGATGGAATTATATACAATCCAGTCATGCGGGAGTATGTTATGTGCAAAATTAAAATGTGCGTTTAGTTACATGGCAACGTACCGGGCGCATATGACCGCATGAAGTTGACGAACTTTTAACTTTTCAATGCGTGGGGTGCGTTGACAACACTAAGCAAAAAGTTCGTATTCCGACGCATGTGTAGCTCAATTGGAAAAGCGTATTCATCAGGACATTCGAATATAATCTACGCACGTATTGCATGTAATTCCAGCTTAACGGAGGGACGCAAATTTCAAAGTTTCGTGTTCTCAAAGCAAAGAACTTCATTTTAATACAATTTCTTTATGATAAAGAAATTTGTCCTTAATTACGTATACCACCATTTAGGTGGTGTAATCTATCATATTAAGTCATAATATTTTTCAGTGTAGATTATACTATTGTAATTGTCTCCAGCGACATTCTTGCATCAGGCGTTCAGCCGCCCTCATAGCATGAACTCTTTTACGCGATAAGTGATTCAAATTAACATAAATTTGATGCTAATGTTTCTAAATCACAATTTTCATTTCTATGTTGCCCTTATTTATGGCTATGACCTATAAATTATAGGCCGTGAATTCAAAATGGTAATTCTGACTTGTTAAGCATATTTGGATCTATCGATGCAATTATTCATTTACTCTAATATCCTCTGCATGCATTTGGTTGAGGCAACGGGCAGTATGTATTTGATTTTTTGTTTGTTTGCGATATTTCATATCGCAATTCATTGAATCTATCGACACACTGAAAAATTATTGCCAAGAGGCTAAAAATTGCATGTCTTTAAAATATGAATGTTAATTTTGCGTAGCACAGAAAATGCATTTTTCTTATAAAAACATTTCCTACTTTTTATATTTTTATTGAGGGCATTTTGTCCTTAGAGCGAGGCGATTTCTTCCTTTTCTGTCAGTGCATATCGTACAGAGTTATTGTAACAAATATCGAAATTCTCTCATTGTTTTGAGGGGAAGCATCCCCCCCTCCCCCTGAAGTTGTTGGCAACAAGTATGTTTTTCGAACTTACCCATTTATAACCCCCGCAAGAGAATCCCTAATACCACCCATCCAGCGTTGCCAATTTAGCTTTTTTCCCGCTAGATTTGGCTTTTTTTGAAGACGTTTAGCGGGAAAAAAATGCATTTAGCTTTTAGCTTTTTTTTCTGGCTTTTTTTCATGACCCTTTTAGCTATTTTTGGCTTTTTTTATTTTCGACATGTTTCTATTGAAATATGGATAAATCGGCGTTTTTATCTAAGCCTTGCTGCAAGTATAAGGGTTTCCACATATTTCAAAGCTCAGTTGAAACATTAATAATGAGTCCAGCCATTATGCGGGCATTTTTGTAGCAAATCCACCTTGTTGTAAAGTTTTTTCATTATATACATAAAAGTTATCGTAAACTTTAAATCTACTATTACCATACAAATTTGTTAGATAAACTGTCAGTAAATTATTGGGAATATTATCATTTGACTCGTTTATCCTTTTTATGTTATTATAATATTCTAAAGTTATTACGATATTACTAAATTAAAATAGTAGATGTGAATAGCTTTGTGCACTGAAAAAATATTGTCGTCTCCTTAAAATACGAACGCGAATTTTGGTTATAATAGCATTGTGAATTTCTTTTATATAAACTGTTTTCCTTGTCCAAAAGACGATAAAGTCGTTTTGTCCTTATAATTAAGTGATTCAACTTAAAAATGGGTATGTTTTCATGAAAGAAGGAAGAATTTATGAAATAGTCTTTAAATGTGAGGAGTTTTTGCATCTTAACCACAAACCAAAATAGCGTTCAAAAATAGGAGATGTTTTTCAACACTTTATTTTAAAAACGTATATATACAAAAATTTCTACTTGAAGTCGAGTCTGAATTTGGAAATTTAAGTTGGCGTTAGCACGTTTTTAAAGCACTTTGATAGCTCATGAAGAAAAGGAAAATGTTTTTACTGGGAAATGTAAACTATAGGTATTTTCTACAATTTAAATAAAAGTAATGTATTTCGAATTTTTCACAATTTCAAATCGAAACTAAAATTTTATTTAAAAAAATGACAAATCATTTTTTTACCAAATCCAAAGCATGCTTAGATCATTTAATATTTTAAAATAACAAGTAAATAAAATAGAGGTGTTGGGAAGGTAGCTCCCACAAAACGAAGGACTTCCAGTAAAAAATTTGTGATAGTAATCAAAATGTATCGAATACGCAAACAGAGCTAATATGCCTTAAATATTGTTACAGTCTCACAGAAGTGGAATTGAAATGAAAATAATATGCATTGTAAGTGAAATAAAGCCTTTAAGATTGTTAAATTTCAATCAAAAATGTGACTTTTGATACAAAAAAATTTAGCTTTTTTTCTAGCTATTTTTTTAGCATTTTTTAACTTTTTTAGCTATTTTTTTGGGCAAATCTAGCGGTTTTTGGTGAAACAATTCTGGCAACGCTGTACCCATCCTTAGTGGGTCTATATTTTTCATCTTGCTATTCATAAAACAGCCAAAATATAAACAAACTTTTTCATTTATTCAAACCATTCAATGGACTGGCATGCAGGACGTCGAATGATGGACGGTGTGCGAGTTACATTTGTTTCCCCACCTTCAATGTTGATATATTTTTTTGCCAATGGAAGGATTGTGGTCGAATAGTGCCCAAGGACATAACACCCACACACACATACGCACACAAAAGGTCGAGTGTTCAGTTGGCGGCCATAGAATGAGCTTTGGAAGTTATTTGCATAAATTTCCAATGCTATCATAAAGTGAGACAAGGATGGAATTACAATAACGGCTTCAATGATAATGACAGCAAACTGTGATGCATGAAATATGAAGAGGCCAGTCACAATGATGATATTGACTGCATTGGCCTATTCAACAACAACGTTGAATAAGGCTACTAAGGTTGTCAGTTTACGTTTATTTCAATTGTGGCCTCCCCCTGCGATAGGTTAACTTGGTTTTAGCGTTTATAGCTAAGAGTCGGACCTACTAGGGTGGGTGGTGCCAAATATGTTTAACTTATGAAAGCACATCAAATGGGCGTAAAGATTGGCTAGATCGCTATTCATTTGCTCTCCTTTAAGGTTTTGAAACCTTGAGCTATTTTGGAATTGTTGAATAATTTAGGGAAAATACCTTTGATAAAACTTAGATATACCATCAGATAAATCCAGTTTCAAATTAGACTTAATTACCCATCTTACAACAACAAAGGAAATTTTCGGGACCGTTTGCTAAACGTTTCGAACAGAGATGAAAATACATACACTGAAAAAAATATTGTCGTGAGGTCAAAGATTTCATGTCTTTGAAATACGAATCCAAATTTTGCTTAGCATATAAGACGCATTTCTCTAATATAAAGCTTTTTTCATTGTCCAAAAGTCGATAAACTTTTCAATGAAGTCGTATTGTCCTTATAATTAAGTGATTTGACTTACAAATGGGTATCATAACATGAAAGAAACATTTTTTGGGGTAAGGTCAACTTGACTTTAAAAATTCAGAAAAATTCTTTAAAATTAATGAAATTGTCTTTAAATTTGGTGTCTTTTTGCATCTTGACTACAAAGCAAAAAATCGTTCAAAAATAGGATATGTTTTTCTTTATTTTAAAGATGTTTTTTATTTGAAACATAGCAAAATTTCTACTGGAAGTCGAGTCTGAATTTGGAAAATAAAGTTGTCGTTAAATCGCTTTTAAAGGACTTTGACAGTGTATGAAGAAACAGAGCTAAACAAAACGAAAAATTAAAATTTGCTTCCTAGAAGCAAGTACACAAAACCCAAAATTAAAATAGAGATATGTCTTAAAAGTATCCTTACTTTTATTCTCCGTATTTGTATTCTCAAAGTAAAGACAAAATCTTTGGAACCGGTTATGCTTTTTTTCAGTGCACCCACAGAAATAATGTTTTCCTCTTGAACGAAATTTTAGACAAATGAAATTTCTCTTTATTATAAAGTATTTCCTTTAAGATCAACTAAACTCGGAAATATGACAAGTATATGATCATGTGTGATCATGTATACTGATAAAAATATTATCGTAAGGTCAAAGATTTCTTGTCATTGCAAAACGAAAGCGAATTTTAAGTATAAAAAGGACAAATTTCTCTGATATAAAGTTTATTTCCTTGTCCAAAAATCGATAAATTTCCAATGAAGTAATTTTGAAGTCATTATAGTTAAATGCCCAGCAAAAAAATTTGGAAGTTCTTCCAAAGACACAACTTTAAAAGCACTTCCAGAAGATGCACTCCCATTGATGTTCTTTGTTTTAACTACCCAGGAAGTTCTTTTAATTCAATTTTTTATAACTTGATTTGTTCATACTTTTAATGGGTAATTTTAACTTTTTTTGTTTCAAATATGTTAAAAACAGAGTAAGAATTCATAAAATGGTACAAATCATTTAAATTTTGTCGCTTTTTTTGCTGGGCGGTTCTACTAAAAACTGGGTATCTTGACATGAAAGAAAAATATATTGGATTAAAATCAACTTGGCTTTAAGGGTTTTGAACAATTCTTCAAAATTATTCAAATCGACTTTAAACTTGGTAACTTTTTGCATATTGACTACAACGCAAAAAAGCGTTCAAAAATAGGACATGTCCTATAACACTTTATTTTGAAACAAAGTATAATATCTATTTAAACACGAAAATGAATTAACTTCTTATCGGCCGAAATCCCTGCTTCCAGTTATGTCAAAAATATTTGAAAAACGTCTACTAAAACGACTACGACCCATACTAAGCAGTAGACTATTGATTGCAGATCACCAATTTGGATTCAGAAACAGCCACTCGACAATGGTTCGGTTAGGTTAGATGGCAGCCCGATGTATCAGGCTCACTTAGACTATTCAGTCCATTGTGATACCACAGTGGTGAACTTTCCTCTTATCACTGAGTGCTGTCCTATTCCATGTTAAGCTCAATGACAAGGGACCACCCTTTTATAGCAAAGTGGTCAAAAAATTTCCAAAAACAAATCTTTAATTTGTCTCTTTTAAATTGTTTTTATGTTTATTCTTTTCTTCCAAAAAATGTCCTTGCAAATAATAAAATTTTTTATTTTGGATTTTCTTAGATTAATTCTAAAACTGGCTTTTATGATATCTATGTACGCAAATAAAAAGACTTTGTTTCATATTTTTATCCGACGTTTCATTCGTAATTTCCAAGTTCTTCTGCGATGATTTCTATTGAAATCTGACAACAATAATAACAACAAATATATACGGCCGTAAGTTTGGCCTGGCCGAAGCTTATGTACCCTCCACCATGGATTGCGTAGAAACTTCTTCTAAACACTACCATCCACAATCGAATTACTTAAGTTGCGGTAACGCTTGCCGATGGCAAGGTATCTTCAAACTTCCTAACACCGTCTTCTAAATAAATTGTATGTAAGTCCATACGTGGTATGTATTAAATAAAAAAGATCGATTAAATACATATATAATTCAGTTTGACAAAATTTTCTATAGAAATAAAATTTTAACAAAATTTTCTATAAAAATAAAATTTTGACCAAATTTTCTATAGAAATAAAGTTTTGACAAAATGTTCAATAGAAATGAAATTTTAACAAATTTTTCTATAGCAAATAAAATGTTAACAAAATTTTCTATAGAAATAAAATTTTAACAAAATTTTCTATAGAAATAAACTTTGAACAAAATTTTCTATAGAAATAAAATTTTGACAAAATTTTCTACAGAAATAAAATTTTGGTAGATTATTTTTGGCTCGAGTGGCAACCATGATTATGAACCGATATGGACCAATTTTTGTGTGATTGGAGAACGGCTATATATAACTATAGACCGATATGGACCAATTTTGGTATGGTTGTTAGAGACCATATACTAACACCACGTTCCAAATTCGAACCGGATCGGATAAATTTTGCTCCTCCAAGAGGGTCCGGAGGTCAAATCTGGAGAACGTTTCATATGGGGGCTATATATAATTATGGACCGATATGGATCAATTCTAGCACGGTTGTTAAAGATCATATACTAACACCATGTTCCAAATTACAACCGGATTGGATGAAATTAGCTTCTCTTGGAGACTTCGCAAGCCAAATCTGGGGATCGGTTTATATGGGGGCTATATATAATTGTGAACCGATGTGGACCAATTTTTGCATGGTTTTTAGAGACCATATACCAACATCATGGACCAAATTCAAGGCGGATCGGATGAAATTTGTTTCTCTTTGAGGCTCCGCAAGCAAAATCTGGAGATTGGTTTATATGGGGGCTATATAAAATTATGAACCGATGTGGACCAATTTTTGCATGGTTGTTAGAGATCATATACCAACATCATGTACCACATTTCAGCCGGATCGGATTAAATTTGCTTCTCTTTGAAGTTCCGCAAGCCAAATCTAGGGATCGTTTTTTTTTTTTTGATTTATTTATATATTAATTTCATTTATCTATACAAAATTCATATTAAAGCCCCAGCGCCTTATAGACTCAAAATGGTTTATATGGGGGCTATATATAATTATGGATCGATGTGGACCAATTTTTGCATGGTTGTTAGAGACCATATACCAACATCATGTACCAAACTTCAGCAAGATCGGATGATCATGTTAGGCTCCGCAAGCCTAAAATGAGGATCGGTTTATATGGGGGCTATATATAATTATGGACCGATATGGACCAATATGCTTCTGTTAGAGGCTACGCATGCCAAATCTGAGGGTCCGTTTGTATGGGGGCTATACGTAAAAGTGGACCGATATGGCCCCTTGGCTATACCATCCGACCTACATCAATAGCAACTACTTGTGCCAAGTTTCAAGTCGATAGCTTGTTTCGTTCGGAAGTTAGCGTGATTTCAACAGTCGGACGGACGGACGGGCATGCTTAGATCGACTCAGAATTTCACCACGACCCAGAATATATATACTTTATGAGGTCTTATAGCAATATTTCGAAGTGTTACAAACGGAATGACAAAGTTAATATACCCCCCATCCTATGGCGGAGGGTATAAAAATGTTAATTACCATAAGTCAATATCAAATCTTACATTTAGTCTTTCTTCATATTTCCGATACCACCAGATAAATCCAGTTCCAAATTAGACTTCATTATCCTTCTTACAACGACCGTTTTCTAAACGTTTCGAACAGAGATGAAAATACATATTATTGCATAATATGTCTAACTTTGTATAAATCAGCCCATATTTGAATATTGCTATCTGCAAAATGTAATGATTTTCAATTTTGTGTGATTCATAGACCCCAACTATTCAGGTCAGATTTCTTTTATTATTAGAAAAATATCCTTAAATATTCCTCGTATTAACTTCCCCGTTTTTTTATTTACTTTTACTTTTTTTTACTTTTTGTAAAATTATATTTTCTTCTTAAAACGGTAGCTAAGATTTCCGTAAAAAAGCATGTTACAAACCCTGTCTATTCCCTCATTTATATCGCAAATTATCCAAGCCCTAGCAGCCTTCAACCATTTCACTCTATTTGCGGAAAATATCCCTCCCCCATCCTCAAATGCTTCATTTGGCCAGCAGTACATAAGACAAACATAATTAATCTCTAGGACGAGGAAGTACACTTTTTAATGACTTTTTTGAGGGGCAGCATGATAAGGAGAAAATTTATAATTAACAACAATGGAGATGACCATAAGGAAAATATTCTCTCGTTGGGGGGAAAATTTAGGACGTCCTTGAAAATAAGATTAATTTCTGTTGCCATTGATGTGGACAAAAATGAAAATGAAAACCAACAACCTTTTCAGTTTGTTTTTTGTTTGCACTTCAAGAGATAGCTTTGGAGAGATTTTTTGTAATGCGAAATATTTAGGTAAACAAAACCACAGAAGCTGAATTGTTATATTAGAGAACCTGAGGAAAAACCAAAAGAGTGCCATCATATTTTCTGTTTTTTTTTTTTAGCCAACTTGTTTAATTCAATTTAAAACAAAAAAAGAATATTGTTTAGTTTGCTTTTTATTTCACAAGTATCCTCAATTTTATTTAAGCCCAATCTATGTAAACAGAGATAAACATGAATAATTGTAACCGATAAGTAATATCATAAAGTTCCCAGCAATCTTTTTAATATTCTTTAGTAAATAATAATGAGGATGAATTTGGTTAATTTTGTATGTAATTCTATAGCGTTCTTTCGTCTTTATGTTCAAGAAACTTATTGTACAAAATGTTATAAAGATTAGATGAAGAAAAGATGGACACTTGAACAGATGCCAGTGCCAAAATGATGCACAAGAATGTGATGAACAAATCAGTATATTCCAGTAAAACTGAACCTCCAAAAAATGTTATTCTTTTGTCTTCTCCAATGACTTTGTTTCACCACGGTGCAACGGTTAGCATGTCCGCCTTGCTGACACAGGGTCGTGGGTTCAAACCCAGTTTCGGCCAAACACCAAACAGTTTTTCAGCGGTGGATGATTGTCTCCGAGCTCAATATTAAATGGACTGACAACTCTGAATGTTGATCCATGTATACTTAGGCTGTTAGACGAACTTCAAATACGATACGTATTTCAGCCACACTAGGACAAGCAAACATACAAAGGTATGTGAACAGAGGCACTCCCCAAGGAGGAGTTCTATCACCTCTTCTTTGGAATGTTGCTATAAATAACCTTCTGGTTACCCTAGAAAAAGAAAGGATAAAAGTTGTGGCGCTAGCAGTCAGGGGAAAATTCCCATCCACAATCAGAGATATTATTCAGAGGGCCCTCTAGATGACTGAGAAATGGGCGAAAGACAATGGTCTTGGGGTAAATCCTGCAAAAACAGAACTAGTCATGTACTGCAAAGATCGCAAACCTCCCACGGTTAGGCCCATTTCCTTAGGGGGTATTGAAATTCCCTTTGGTGAGTGTGCAAACTACCTTGGCGTTATTTTGGACAGGAAGCTGAACTTTAAGCTTAATATTTAAGAAAGGGCGAGAAAAGCCACGGTAGCTTTGTACTCGTGCAAAAAGGCAATAGAGAAAAAGTGGGGACTAAGACCAAAAATTGTGCATTGGCTATACACGGCAGTGGTTAGACCTATAATGCTATATGGTGTTGTAGTCTGGTGGCCGGCACTTCAGAAACCGACTTGTTTAGATAAAGTTCAGCGTATGGCGCGTTTGTGTATTTCAGGCGCATTTAGTAAGACAGGAACAGACTCCCTTAATGTCATGCTGCATCTATTGCCATTAGACATTTTGGCCAAACAGTCAGCTGCAACAACGGCTGTGCGGTTGCGCGAGCTATCGCTGTGGTCGGAAAAAAGTTACGGTCACATTTCCGTTTTCAAAATAATGCCAGATGAGCCTAACGTAGTGGATTACACTTTGGCGAGTCCACTTTTCGACAAAAAGTTTGAGACTCTAATTCCCAACAGTGAAGCTTGGTGCACACAGACCCGGGGGAATAAAGAATATATAGATTTCTACACTGATGGCTCCAAATTGGATGGACAATTGGGTTTCGGAGTATATTCTAATGATCTGGAACTTCGAATAGCGAAAATATTACCTAATCACTGTAGAGTTTTTCAGGCTGAAATATTAACATTAAGAGAGGTGGCGAATTGGCTGAGAAGTAATGTTCCAAAAAATGTGGGCAGTAATATATACTCGGACAGTCAACCTGCAATAAAATCCTTGGACTCTGTGTTCCTCAACTCGAAAACGGCCATCGATTGCCGCAAATCTCTCAATGAGATGGCTGAGCAGTACAATATTCACCTAATATGGGTGCCTGGCCATAGGAACATACCGGGGAACTGCGAAGCGGATGAGTTGGCAAGGCTAGGGGCTACCTTACATATTCCAGGGGAACTAGAATCTGTTGGTATGCCCCTAGCTACCTGCAAGCTCATGCTGCGTGAGAAGGCTGTTATGATGGCAAATGTTCGATGGGAGAATTGCAAGGGTTGTAACGACACCAAGCAAATATGGCCCCATTTCAACTTAAACCGCACACTAGATATGCTAATGTTCTCGAGACGTCAGATATCACTCCTGATATCTGCTATAACGGTTCGCTGCCTGATAGGCGATTTTGCAAAAACTATAGGCGCGAAGTATAATGACTATTATATGAGTTGCCATGATGCGGAGGTAAAGGAATCAATTAAACACCTCTTGTGTGAGTGTCCTGCATTTTGTGTAAAGCGCAAGCAACTTTTAGGAGCATATAGCTTCAGATTACTGGCGGATCTGGAAAACGTTAACTTAAGCAGTCTGCTAATGTTTTTGGAACAATCTGGTGCGTTCAACAAAGAAAAATAATCAAGAAGGTTCAGCGGTTAAAACTAGAAGTGCCCATATGTAATAGGTACTTTTAGTTAATGTGGTATCACAATGGACTGAATAGTCTAAGTGAGCCTGAATCTTAATCAGGCTGCCACTTTAACCTTACCTGCTAACCTTGCGTACTTGATTCTAGGAAACAAATAAATAAAGAGTTTTTGCTGCAAAATTTCAACAAATTTAAACTTAGTTAAACAAAATTTTCTTTCTATACAATTATTTTTCGAGCTTTATGGACAGATATTGATTAAGGAACATGGTCAATAGAGCCACTGAAAAGAAAACGCCAGATGCAAATCTATACACGCCTGGACTGTACATGTTTCGGTTCGGGCGAATGAACCTTTCCACAGCCTTTAGTATAGATCTAGCTGCACACAAAAAATTTTTTCTCTGATTCAATCACCAAATTAATTTGTCCAATTAATTTTTTAATTGAAATGTCTTCAATCACGAAAATGATAGTATCAATCACAGTTTTAATTGGGCATAGAAAAAATTCTTGATTAAAAAATTAGTTGATTTTTTCAGCAAAATTCAATTAATTTTTTAATTGATTCAATTAAAAATTTAATTGATGTTGATTGCAAAACGCAATTAATTTATTAAGGTAACTATTTTTAAAAAGGTAACTATTTTTAATTACTTAGTTAGATTGGCTTAGAGTTTTTATTTGGATTAACAAATGATTGTTTGAAATACATTTTTAATTAAAAAAGTAAAAAAAAATCAGCACTTTTTTTAACTGAATTAGTCTTCCGAATTTGATTAAAAAGTTAATTGTATCAATTAATTTTTTAATTAAACATTTTAAAAATTTCAATCATTGACTTAATTAACTTAATGTTTCTATCTTGATTAAAAAGTTAATTGTATCAATTAATTTATTAGTTGAAAAAATTTTCAACTTCAATTAACTTTTTAATTGGAAATATTTTGGTGATATTTTTTTCTGTGTGGGAGAGATAACTCAATTTTGGGCCTTTTATGCAAACTCCTTATGGAGAAAACATTTGGGAAATTTCCTCTTACAAATTGAATCATCTTTTCTCCCACTGTACATCATCTTTTCATATAACTTACAAGTCCCTTAATCTTATTTTTATTTCGTTTTGTTACATAGTAATGCAACAACACGAAATTTATTTTTAGAAAGCTAATTTGTTAGAATTCACCTAAGTGGTGAACAGTCGAAATATGCTTATTGTTTCTACAGTCAACTTACAACAACATGTGACAACTTACAGAAACTGGTTTCCAGGATACAACAACAATTGTAACGCGTACATTAGTCGTGTTTTTGCTAGTTTTACGATGGGCTCATGGTTGCGAGTCGGAGGTCCCTTGTCATTGAGCTTAACATCGGCTAAATCAGGCAACACTCAGTGATAAGAGAGAAATTCACCACTGTGGAATCATAATGGACGGAATAGTCTAAGTGAGACTGAAATATCGGGCTGCCATCTAACCTAACAAGGGACCTCCTTTTTATAGCCGAGTCCGAACGGCGTTCCACATTGCAGTGAAACCACTTAGAAAAGCTTCAAAACACTCAACAACACTCATGTCGCCAGCATTACTGAGGTGGGATAATCCACCGCTGAAAAACTGCAGTTAAAAACTTAGTTCATTCATTCAGTTTATGAGTTTACTTTTTTTCTGTGTATAATATTTGGCCAGAATACCCACATGTTCTACACAATTTCAAGGATGATTTAACCAAATTGTACTCTGAAAAAGAGCATGTCTAGTTTCGAAGATTTTATTTTTATAATACCAATGATTTTCGTATTGATTCCGAGCTAATGAAGCGAATAATTGATTGCGTACTAGATTCTAGGAAACAAGTTTTAATTGACTAGGTTTTTCAGCTTTTCAAGTTTCCAGTAAAAACATATTTAAAACAAAGTATTGAAAAACAATTCTGTTTGCTTTTCTGCTTTGTAACCTAACTACAAAAAGTCAACGGATTTAAAGACGATTATATCAAAGAAATGCATCTTCTATGCTAAACCAAATTTGTATTTAAGAATCAGTTAAGATTAAGTTAAGCCTCTTACTTCTGCAAATGCGCTTTTGGCAAATTGTACAAAAATGGCTTCAGATTGAACTATATCCCACATGTACAGTGTTGCCAGTATTGGGTAATTTTCCCCAAATTGGGGATCATTTTGCGTCGATGGAGACGAAAGTTTTAAGTTGAAAACTTTGAGTTTTTGTGGTGAAATTCCATAAATTTGAATATTTTTGTGGGGATTTTTTCTATCGAAAACTTTTCAGTATAATAAATTTCCAAGAAAACCTTTAATTTCTTTCTACGCTATTAAAAAAGAAGTACAACTCATTTTCAAAATTTAAAAATTAAAATATTCCATGGCATACAATAGGGTGCAAACGGAACATTTGGACTAGAATGGGACACAGGTTTTTTTTTGGCAGGCCAAGGTTTATTTTATAATTTTACTCATTTCGCTGGACTCGGTCCTAAATTTTGTCCCCCATAAATGGTCATCACTGATTTGGACAATATCTCATAAATATAGAAATGATGAAGATGGCTCGCCTTCTTTTTTGTGGTATCTTAAAACTTCTTAACATCGTTTTCTAAATTGTGAGTTCGTCCATACGTGGTATATATTGGACAAAAAAGGTATGTATAGGTAAGTCTACAAATAATTACGAATCGATATGGACTTTTGCACGGGACATAGAGAGTCAGAATTGGAAAAAGGGGGTCGCTTATATGGGGGCTATATACAATTATGAACTTGATATGGGCCAATTTTTTTGTGATTGGGGATCGATTTATCTGAGGGCTATATATAACTATAGACCGATATGGACCTAGGCATGGTTGTTAACGACCATATACTAGCACAATGTACCAAATTTAAACTCTCTCGGATGAAATTTGCTCCTCCAAGAGGCTCCAAAACCAAATCTCGGGATCGGTTCCTATGGGGCTATATATGATTATGGACTGATATGGACCACTTTTGGCATGGTTGTTAAATATCATATACGATCACCACGTACCAAATTTCAAGCAGATCGGATGAATTTTGCTTCTCCAAAAGGCACCGGAGGTCAAATCTGGCAATCGGTTTATATGGGAGCTATATATAATTATGGGCTGATAGGAACCAATTCCTGCATGGTTGTTGGATACCATATACTAACATCACGTACCAAATTTCAACCGAATGGGAAGAATTTTGCTCTTCCAAGGTGCTCTGGAGGTCAAATCTCGGGATCGGTTTATATGGGGTCTATATATAATTATGGACCGATTTCGACCAATTTTTGCATGGGAGTTTGAGGCCATATACTAACACCACGTACCAAATTTCAACTGAATCAGATGAATTTTGGTCTTCCAAGAGGCTCCGGAGGTCAAATCTGGTGATCGGTGTGTTTATATGGGGGCTATATATAATTATGGACCGATGTGGACCAATTTTTGCATGGTTGTTAGAGACCATATACTAACACCATGTACCAAATTTCTGCCGGATCGGATGAAATTTGCTTCTCTTAGAGGCCTCGCAAGCCAAATCGGGGGATCGGTTTATATGGGGGCTATATATAATTATGGACCGATGTGGACCAATTTTGGCACGGTTGTTAGACACCATATATTAACACCCTGTACCAAATTTCAGCCGGATCGGATGAAATTTTGGCCTCACAAGCCAAATTTTGGGATTCCGTTTATATGGGGGCTATACGTAAAAGTGGAAAAGAATATATATACTTTAGGGGGTCTTAGAGCAATATTTCGATGTGTTACAAACGGAATGACAAAGTTAATTAACCCCCCATCCTATGGTGGAGGGTATAAAAATGAATTTTCGTTCATAAATACATGGTGACCGAACTCCCGTTTTTATCTCTGGGCATTTTTTTGTAATTTTATAAGACTTTATACCAATTAACAATTACTTATATATTTTCCGATTATAATGTTGGTTGGATTTTTTTTTTGGGATTTGTATGTCTATATAAAAACTAATTATTGTCGACAAAAATTGTCGATAATATTTTAATTTGAAATATTTGTATTTAATTAAAATGTTAAGTGGGCGAATAATTAAAAACGTAAATGCTTTGAATAATTATACCCTTCACCACTACTGTGGTACAGGGTATAATAAGTTTGTGCATTTGTATGTAACGCCACGAAGGAAAAGTCTGAGACCCATCGTTTAGTATACCGATCGTCTTAGAATTAAATTCTGAGTCGATTTAGCAGGTCCGATCGTCCTCAAATTTAGCATAGGGTAGTTTTTTGCGACAGAGACAATCGCTATCGATTTTGGAAATAATCGGTTCAGATTTAGATATAGCTGCCATATATATTTATCCCCGATCTGGTCATAGTTTGCGTGTTTATCAACCGATTTTCTCCAAATTCCGTACAGCCAAATATTTTATGAGTCTCGAAAAACTTGCAAAATATCAGCTAAATCGGTTCAGATTTAGATATAGCTCCCATATATATCTTTCGTCCGATTTAGACTCATATGACCACAGAGGCCAAAGTTTACTACCAATTTTCGTGAAATTTTGCACAAAGAGTATAATTGACATTCTACCAATGCTTGGTAAATTTGATTTAAATCGATTCAGATTTAGATATAGCTCCCATATATACATCTTTCGTCCGATTTGAACTTATATGACCTCAAAAGCCAGAGTATTGCCCTGACATGCTTCAAATTTTGCACAAGGAGTACGTTTAACAGTATCGTTAATTGTGCCAAATTTGGTTGAAATCGGTTCAGATTTAGATATAGCTCCCATATATATCTTTCGCGCGATTTACACTCATTTGACTACGGGGGCCAAAGTTATACTCCCAATTACGTGAAATTTTGCAGAGATTGCAGAATTCTTATTCTAACTATGCATGTCAAATTTAGTCAAAATCGGTTCAGATTTAAATACAGCTCCCATGTATGTGTTCGCCAGAGTTGGGGAAATATAATAATATTTTAATCCCATTTTTAATGGCATTTACCTCCAATTGACTTGATAGTTCCTACAGAGAATATATTTAGTTCGCTATTTATGTGTGTCAAGTGTGATCTAATTTGGTTCAGATTTCAATAAATCCTCAATATAGTTGTTCTTCCGGTTTATACAAATATGACCAAAATACCCACATTTTACACAAAATTCTGTGAGGATTTCCCATTACTGTAGTCATATCCTACACACTGTAATGCCAAACTTTCCACAGAATGGTTGAGTTTTAAATAAGGCTCCGATTTATGGAAGTATCGCCCGACTAGGTCAAATAATATATCCCAACCCACAATAGACCACATATCTTCAAATCGGTTAAGATATAGATATTTGAATATGGGAATATAAACCTTCATAATAACTCCAAACAAATTTGAGGGAGTTGAGATGGTAACACAAATTTGGTGTACATTGCACCACGGGAGGCACCGTGGTGCAATGGTTAGCATGCCCGCCTTGCATACACAAGGTCGTGGGTTCGATTCCTGCTTCGACCGAACACCAAAAAGTTTTTCAGCGGTGGATTATCCAACCTCAGTAATGCTGGTGACATTTCTGAGGGTTTCAAAGCTTCTCTAAGTGGTTTCACTGCAATGTGGAACGCCGTTCGGACTCGGCTATAAAAGGAGGTCCCTTGTCATTGAGCTTAACATGGAATCTGGCAGCACTCGGTGATAAGAGAGAAGTTCACCAATGTGGTATCACAGTGGACTGAGTAGTCTAAGTGAGCCTGATACATCGGGCTGCCACCTAACCTAACCTAACCTAAGGGTATAATATAGTCGGCCCCGCCCGACTTACTTACATGTTTTCTTAACCAAGAAATCAAATCGGAAAATCAGTCTAAAGATAAACCGATACAGAACATATCCGGCATATATATTTTTGGACCTCAAACACATCTAGATTCCCAATTTCAGTCAAATCGGATACGGGCAAATTTAGATCGCCTCTGTATTTCATTTTGATGAAGAATGTATAGACTTCATATAGCCGGAAATCGATATTTCAATGTGTTTGACATGGCAATCTTATTATACCTCCATTCTATTGTGGTGGGTATGGGGATGGTAACAAGATATATTATCTGTCTGACAAATGAAGCTTAATTCCATTGAATTTTCAAATTGTATTTGGTTCAATTCAAACCAAATTCAGTGATGCCATAAGTTATTGTTCATTTCCATAGATGTGGTGTGCAACATCTAACATTCAAACTCACCTAATAATAACGCTTGAATTTCAATATCGTTTTACCAAGAACATTTCATTTCATTGCTGTTATCATATTTAAATAAATGTCGATTTGATTTTGTATTTATTTGCAAACGTTTCCTACCTAATTTTTGAGAGTGATAATGTGAATTTAATTTAGGTTTACGTGTTACACTTAAGGCTTGAGGCGATATTGCTTATCTGCATCACTAATGGTAAAGAATACCAGGGGGTGACAAATTGTTTAACGCAAATGGCACTTGAAAATTTTATTTGGAGGGACGAAAGAAGGTAAAACATGTAGCATGGGTTGATCCATTCAGATTTACTTTCACTACGGGGACTTGGGGCGGGGATTGTCGAGAAAAAAAGTTGGATGTTGGTTATTTGAAACTTTATCGTCATTGTGTCACCTGTACAGCATGCTGTGAAAACATCTCTCGCCATGTAATTGAAAAAAAAAGTTTCTCATTTTCCTTTGACCTTTTTTATGACAGTGATTGATATCAGCTAATTTGTTTATGACTTTAGTTGCATTTTTAGGCTATCCCACAAAAAGGTTCGATATCCTTTTGTTGTGCTCGTAACATTGTAGATGGTCCTACATCTTCAAAAAAATTCGCCTCACAAAGAAGTGTGTCGCAAATGGTGCCTATTGGTCCATATTTTGGTATAGCCCCCATATAGACCGATCCCCAGACTTTATTTCTTGGGCTTCAAGAATCCGTAGTTTTTATCCAAATTGCCGGAAATTAGAAATATAGACGTATCTTAGGACCATAAAGGGGTGTGTCGAAAATGGTCCGTATCGGTCCATGTATTGGTATAGCCCCCATATAGACCAATCTCCCGATTTTGCTTCTTGGGCTTCTAGAAACTGTATTTACTATCCGATTTGCCTGAAATTGGAAATTTAGAGGTATTTGGTGACCTTAAAGAGGTGTGTCGAAAATGGTCCGTATCGGTCCATGTTTTGGTATAGCCCCTATATAGACTGATCTCTCGATTTTACTTCTTGGGCTTCTAGAATTCGTAGTTTTCACCAATTCGTCCGAAAGTGGAATTCTAGAGGTATTTGAGGAACATTAAGAGGTGGTGTGTATTGGCTCATGTTTTGGTATAGGCCCCATATAGACCTAACTCCTGAATTTATTTCTAGGACTTCAAATCAAGGCGTTATTTCATCATATACACGATATGTTCTCATAAATGCAGAATCTGAGCTGATCTTCATAGGTAGAATCTTTAATTTCTTTCTTCGGGAAGCGTACTGGTTGAACTGCTTGGGATAAGATTTGTCATCAAACCCCCTAAAATGCTATATATTATCAAGTAACCCGCTACGACGATGAGTTTTCAAGGAAACTATATTATATTTGATTCATGGTGGTGGGTATTTAAGATTCGGCCCGGCCGAACTTACTGCTGTATATACTTTTTCATAAATCAAATAGATAAAGGCTTTCGCATATATAAAGTTATATACATGATAGTAATGTTCGAAACCAAGTTTTACATAACCAGCAAAAAAAACGTCGCCATAAAACGTAGTGAAAATGTTCTTTTTGGATGCGGAAATCCGGTGCAAAATTGGCGCAGAAGCGATGAACGGAAGTCCATCATTTCACCAGTAGTTGCACCACTTCTTAAGGTGTGATCCGAATTCAATATTTTACCAAATTAATAATTTTTATAATTTTTTATGATGTTTATTGCATTCCAACGCTTGTCTGAAACTTTTGACCGATTTAGCATTTTTTAGACAACATTTAGATAATTAATACAATTTTTTATTAATTCTTACTCTATTTTTAACATATTTGAGACAAAAAGTTACAACTACCCATTAAAAACATGAAAAAGAAGCAAGTTATACAAAATTTAATTAAAAGAACTTCCTGTGTAATTAAAATAAAGAATATCTTTGGGAGGCCATTTTGTGCTTTTAGGACAACTTTAACATTTTTTCTTGGCGTGTATGTTAGGATTGGCCTAATTACGTTCTCATCGCTTACCCAGTCCTCCCTTTGATGTGGCTCTTCCAAATCAGTTACCTGTCCAATTCCGTTTGCTATTATTTCTAAGTACTTTATTTTATCAGCAACTGGTATTATATTGCCCAAATAACTCGGTTCGATACATTGGGAAATTTTAGTCTTTCGTGTGAGTATGCACAAATCTGTCCTCTCCGGATTTACATTAATCGATAGGTCGTCATAGAATTTATCCTTAATCAAGAATATATGTACTTTATATAGTAGTGTGGTGGTACGTTCGTGGATATTTTACACTAAGTTATGATTGTAAATAAGTTTGCAATTTCTTTTATAAGTGGTTCCTAATCTAGAAACTAATTTATTAAATAGTATGTCACATTGTATTAACGAACAAAATGTCAACGTCAAATATTATTACCATCACATGATACTGTCCGCAGTTTTGCAATATTGAAAAAGGCACCAGTTAACAATCCATCAGCAGAACCATCAAACAGTTATTACAACTTCAATTTAACTATTAAAATTGGCCAATAGATTACTCCTTATCGCAAGCATCTTTATTACAGTTATTCATATTCATTGTGAACAACGCAAAATAAGAAAACACAGAAATGTTCAAGGACATTGTAAAAGGAATTTGCTTACTTAAAAAAAAAAACGTTAATACAGTAGTCGGCAAAAGTATTTTGACAAAAAGCAATTATTACATGTTTGCTATCTGTTCTTGGGACATTTGTGTCACCAAAGTCTAGGACTTGTTTGAAATTAATATCCGAAATACTTGCGGTGACCATAACTGCCGAGTGTGACATTCAGACGGCAGTGAGGTGGTATGGGGCCCCACAAAAGATACCAGAGGGTTTGAGAGGAAGAGACTGAGCGTATAAGTGCAGGTTCCAGACAACCGACTTCTGCTGGCAGAAGTGCGTGCCACTACGGAATGTGTTAATTGGCTCGGAAATTAGAAGAGGCCACAAAACGTGAACACAGAAGGCAATAGCAGACATTACGGTTCGATCGCGAAACGTATTAGAATGCAAAAGAATGATCAACGAATACTCGGAATATGGCAGGACCCATATCATATAGGTGCCGAGATATACCGTAATAAGCGGATACGTAAAGACAATTTAACTGGCGCTAAGAGCCAGGACACATAGGAAAGTTAACATGGAGAACGCAAAGACCATATAGGCAACACGGTCGAGTTGGATGAATGGACACGGGGACATATAAAACAACGTGGACTTACGCAACGGTTGGAAGGATAACATATATAATATGGTGTGACACAGACAAAGCAAACTCTGAAGAACTACTCAAGGAGACTGGGACAACAGTGAGAAAGGCCGTGGGAATAATAACCGGGCACCTTAAATTGAGAGCACTTCAGCGGCGTATAGGAGCAACCGAGGATGCTGCATATAGGGCGTGTTTTGGGGATGATGAGATCTTGGAACACTACCTTTGTCACTGCCCTGCCTATGTCAGGTAAAGTGTTAACCATATCGGTGAAAAGATTATTTGGGACCTGGCTCAGATTGGAAACGGGGACGAAAACAAATTAGGACATTTGTTAGAGACACAGAGTTCCTTAAATAAAAGAGAGGTGCGAGGAAAAGAAGAAGTTAGAGCGCACGACAAGCCCACATAATGGCTTATGTGTATGACAGCCGACATGAGACAGGGAAACCTGTTAAAATTAAGAAATTTTTATTAAAAGAATGCTGATAATTTGCTTTAAGATTTTTATACCCTCCACCATAGGATGAGTGGTATATAAACTTTTTCATTCCGTTTGTAACACATCGAAATATTGGTCTAAGACCCCATAAAGTATATATATTTTGGGTCGTGGTCGATCTAGCCATGTCTGTCCGTCCGTCCGTCTGTGGAAATCACGCTAACTTCCGAACGAAACAAGCTATTGACTTGAAACTTGGCATAAGTAGTTGTTATTGATGGTATTGCAAATGGGCCATATCGGACCACATTTACGTATAGCCCCCATACAAACGGACCCCCAGATTTGGCTTGCGGAGCCTATTAGAGAAGTAAATTTCATCCGATCCGGTTGAAATTTGGTACGGAGTGTTAGTATGCGATTTCTAACATTCACACTAAAATTGGTCCATATAGGTCCATAATTATATATAGCCCCCATATAAACCGATCCCCAGATTTGACTTCCGAAGCCTCTTAGATTAGGTTAGGTTAGGTGGCATCCCGATGTATCAGGCTTACTTAGACTATTCAGTCCATTGTGATACCACATTGGTGCACTTCTCTCTTATCACTGAGTGCTGCCCGATTCCATGTTAAGCTCAATGACAAGAGACCTCCTTTTTATAGCCGAGTCCGAACGGCGTTCCACATTGCAGTGAAACCACTTAGAGAAGCTTTGAAGCCCTCAGAAATGTCACCAGCATTACTGAGGTGGGATAATCCACCGCTGAAAAACTTTTTGGTGTTCGGTCGAAGCAGGAATCGAACCCACGACCTTGTGTATGCAAGGCGGGCATGCTAACCATTGCACCACGGTGGCTCCCGAAGCCTCTTAGAGGAACAAATTTCATCCGATCCTGTTGAAATTTCGTACGTGGTGTTGATATACAGCATCTAATACCCATGCAAAAATTGGTCCAAATAGGTTTATAATTATATATAGCCCCCATATAAACGGATCCCCAGATTTGACCTCCAGAGACTATCGGATGAGCAAATTTCATCCAATCCGGTTTAAATTTGGTACGTAGTGTTTGTATATCGTCTCTAACAACCATGCAAATTTAGCTTGATATCGGTCTATAATTATATATAGCCCCCATATAATCCGATCCCCAGATTTGACCTACGGAGCCTCTTGGAGGAGCAAATTTCATCCGATCGGGTTGAAATTTTGTATATTGTGTTAGCATATGGACTTTAACACCCATGCAAAAGTTGGTCCAAATCGGTTCATAATTGTATATAGCCCCCATATAAATCGAACCCCATATTTCACTTCAGGCTCTCTAATTGCCACGCAACAGTTTATATCGGTTCGTAATTATTTATAGACTCCCCTATATATACTGATCAAGAACTGAATTGCCATCGGTTAGTAACAGGTTGGCTGATAAAACCAATTTTTTTTTTTGTCAAAATTCGATTTTATTATTCAACATAATTCCCTTCAAGAGCGATACAACGATTAAAACGACCTTCCAATTTTTTGATACCATTTTGGTAGTACTCCTTCGGTTTTGCCTCAAAATAGGCCTCAGTTTCGGCGATCACCTCTTCATTGCAGCCAAATTTTTTCCCTGCGAACATCCTTTTGAGGTCTGAGAACAAGAAAAAGTCGCTTGGGGCCAGATCTGGAGAATACGGTGCACGGATGAAAAAGACTGTTTTTCATATGTTTGGCTATAAACATTATATGTTTGGAACACAAATTTTTAAACACAATATTTTTGAGTGCAAGCAAATAATGTTCATAAACTAGCATAACATGTTTGGGACATATATGTTAATATGTTAGAACATATTATGTTTGGGACATAAAATGTTTGTAAATATAATATGCTTGGATGCAAACATATATTAATTTAGAAATAGCCTATAAACATAAATGTGTTTAGTAGCTTGGAGCGCTATTTAACAGGGAGCGATATTGAATTAAGTTGGTGGTTGTTGCTTGTTATTACAAAATTAACATTTTATTTTTCCTTGGGCAATTGATCAGCTACTTCTTTGATCCTTACAAACTGTGTGGTCCGCTGTTCGAATCCCCGTCCGGCAAAAGGTAAAATTAAAATAAAAAAAATCATACAATTGAATAATTTCTTCTACAATGTTTGTATTACAGAAAAAGGTGCTAAGAACTAAAAAATCTCGTGGAAGTGAGAAAGATGTGGGGGAATATACAATTGGGCAGAAACAAAATTTTGAGCATTCAGGTCGAAAACCTATGTTGTTAGCACCTATATTACCTGTTTTTTTTCATAATTCATTATGATTGTAAATATATAAATAAATAAATAAAATTTTGAGCACAATATTGTTTGGGAGAATTTTTTTTGAGCATATAATATTTTTGGGCTTCCAAACATATTATATGTTCACATAATAACATATTGTTTTTTGGAAGACAACATTATTGAATTTGGATGCAAAAATACAAAATGTTTGGAACTTAGACTACCCAAACATATATTGTTTAGACCAATATGCTTTCAAACATATTATATATTGGAAGAGATCAAACATATAAATGTTTGGGCAATACCCAAAAATATATATGCTTGAAGCAAAATATGTTTGGGAGTATATGTTACAGAAGCGATTTTTTGTGAGCGTGTGGGTGGGGAAGCAATTCGAAGCCCAATTCATGAATTTTTACCATCGTTCCCAATGACTTGTGGCACGGTGCGTTGTCTTGGTGGAAAAACACTTTTTTCTTCTTCATATGGGGCCGTTTTGCCGCGATTTCGACCTTCAAACGCTCCAATAACGCCATATAATAGTCACTGTTGATGGTTTTTCCCTTCTCAAGATAATCGATAAAAATTATTCAATGCGCATCCCAAAAAACAGAGGCCATTACTTTGCCAGCGGACTTTTGAGTCTTTCCACGCTTCGGAGACGGTTCACCGGTTGCTGTCCACTCAGCCGACTGTCGATTGGACTCAGGAGTGTAGTGACGGAAATTAGCGTGATTTTAATAGACGAACGATTTCAAACGGAATGTCATATTTAAGATTGAGTTACATACCATGCGTTAATGCATCCGTTGATTGCAGAGTTGAATTTTCTCTTTGTTAGAGTGCTTTAAACTGAAAAATATCAACCATTAACGCATGATACTCGTATGTAACACAACCTTTAGTATACTCCTATCCTGTGGTGGAAGGTACAAAAATATTTAAAAAAAAAACAAGAATCGCTGACTAATCAAGTTTCTTAATCTAATTTGTCCATAAAATCTCGAATAATAATTGTAAAATTAAATATAATGCATTTGGACGTTAATTGACTGTTTCAGTATCAGGCTAACATGAAAAATAAGAATCGCTGATACGTTAGAATCTATTACGAAATTTGTGACATCAATGTAAAAAGTTCTACTGTTAAAAATATAATAATTATTATTTGTCAAAATACTGTAGTTCCTGCAAAAAAAAAATAGTCAAAAACAACATGCAAAACTTCAACTGAAACTTAATTAATAATAATATCCATAATCTATTTAAAAAACTGTTCCAATATCGATAGCTCATGCTATGCATATAGAAAAAATATATTGCGCAATATTTTTGCGGTTTTGCACTAATTTCAACTTAACATTTATTGTTTTGAAATATATTATTAATCATTGCTAATTGATATAATATTTTGTAAGTCATTTATTGGATGACCTCAATAGCAGTTAGGTGTAAAATGTTGTATCATGCAATTATTACAGTTTACACGTCACATACTCGTAATAAGCGCAAATACTACACCAACGACAAAGACTGTTTTTCATATGTTTCGGTGTAAAAATTATATCTTTGGAACTCAAATGTTTATCACATTATTTCTATGTACAACCATATATGCTAGTATGTTACAACATATTATGTTTTTTTTTTAATATAATGTCTCTGGATTTAAACATATATTAATTTAGAATTTTTATGTAACATATATATGTTTAGAAACGTCAGCAAGAGGGCAGGAGAGAAAAGAAAAAAAGATAAATTATTACAATATTTATTGGAGCATCTGTTCCAATAAGCCTGAATAAAAACTTTAATAATATGTAATAATATCAACAATATGGACGTTAAACCAGCTTGCATTGATAGCAGGCTAACATGTATATAGAGCAAGTATATAAAGAAGTAAATTCGACCGGGCCGAATCTTAAGTACCCATAGCTTCCTTTGAAAACTCTTCGTCGTAATATATAAAATATATAGAATTTCATAGGGTTTGATGACAGATATTCTCCCAAGCACATCAGTTCAACCAGTACGCTTCTCGAAGATACATTTAATGCCCAGCAAAAAAATTTGGAAGTTCTTCCAAAGGCACAACTTTAAAAGCACTTCCAGAAGATGCACTCCCAATGATGTTCCTTATTTTAACCACCCAGGAAGTTCTTTTAATTCAATTTTTTAAAACTTATTTTTTTCATAATTTTAATGGGTAATTTTAACTTTTTTTGTTTCCAATTGGTTAAAAAAACAGTATAAGAATTCATAAAATGCTACAAATTATTTAAATTTTGTCGAAAAAAATGATAAATCCACTCTGAAAAAGTTGTGAATTTTTGAAAATATTTGAGGTCAAACGTTTCACACAAGCGTCAGAAACCATTAAAAGTTATAAAAAATTATAAAAATTGTTTATTTGACAAAATATCACAGAATTTTTTAATTTACATCCAAAACATTGAATTCGGATCACACCTAAAGAAGTGATGCAAATTCAGTGCACCGGCTGTTTAAATGAAGGACTTCCGTCCTATGACAAGCCCATGTTAAATTCATCGCTTCTGCGTCAATTTTGCACCACTTCCGGATCCAAAAATAAAATTTTCATTACTTTTTTGGCGACGCTTTTTTTGCTGGGTGATTCTACCTATGAAGACTAGATTTATACACCGAAAAAAAGTGAACTGTTTTATAGGAAGAATGAACTACCTCGCACGAAAATTGAACTAAATTTTACTACACATTTTGAGATTTCCGTAAAGCGTTGTTAAAACAAGGAAATTTTAGTGCTCTGTTGTACTTTTTAACTGCAGTTCACGAAATTATATCATCTCATATAAGAAAAAGTTAAAATTAGTTCATTTTTACTATTTTTGGGAATCGTACGAAAATCTTTGCTTTAGTTCATATTGAATTTATGCGTACGGTCATTGAACTTTATACTCACGTTTAGTTTAAAAAAGAATTGAGACATACTTAAAAAAAGTAAGATTTCTTTAAGCTCTGGAAAATGTCGATAAAAATAATAAAATTTAACTACAGCTAATAAATTTTTTCCAATAAAAATAAGCTAAATTTAGCGTTAGCTTATCTACGGAAATTTTTTTCTGTGTAAGAACTATTTTTGTTTGCGTTTTAGAGGAATCATAAATATTTCGTGCCTATTAGAGAAGCAAATTTCATCCGATCCGGTTGAAATTTGGTACGGGGTGTTAGTATACGATCTCTAACATTCACGCTAAAATTGGTCCATATAGGTCCATAACTATATATAGCCCCCATATAAACCGATTCCCAGATTTGACTTCCGAAGCCTCTTAGATTAGGTGGCAGCCCGATGTATCAGGCTCACTTAGACTATTAAGTCCATTGTGATGCCACATTAGTGAACTTCTCTCTCAATGACAAGGGACCTCCATTTTATAGCCGAGTCCGAACGGCGTTCCACATTGCAGTGAAACCACTTAGAGAAGCTTTGAACCCCTCAGAAATGTCACCACCATTACTAAGGTTGAATAATCCACCGCTGAAAAACTTTTTGGTGTTCGGTCGAAGCAGGAATCGAACCCACGACCTTGTGTATGCACGGCGGACATGCTAACCATTGTACCACGGTGGCTCCCGAAGCCTCTTGGAGGAACAAATTTTATCCAATCCGGTTGAAATTTGGTACGTGGTGTTGATATATAGCATCTAATACCCATGCAAAAATTTGTCCAAATAGGTCCATAATTATATATAGCCCTCACAAAATGGACCGATAAAAACTAAATCCGATACAGGTTGTTGTGGGTCTAAAATATTAGTATATTTACAATATCAAGCAAATCGGATAAACAAATAAAGTTTCTTGACGCCCAAGGTGTTAAAAGCGGAGTTCTGTCTTATGGCTATGCCAAGGAGCGATATAACATACACCATATTCAGCGCACCTAATTGTGGTTCTGAAAAACCTACAGAATTTAAACCCCATCGAGGGCCGGTTTATAAGGAGGCTATATCAAAACCTGCCTCCAGATTTCCAATTTCAGGAAACTCGGATTAAAACTACGGCGGAAGAAGTAAAATCGGTCTATATACGTCTAGGCTTCCTATTTCAGGAAATTTGGATAAAAACCTCGGTTTCTAGAAGCCCAATAGGTTGGTTAGGTTAGGTTGCAGCCCGATGTATCAGGCTCACTTAGACAATTCAGTCCATTGTGATACCACATTGGTGAACTTCTCTCTTACCACTGAGTGCTGCCCGATTCCATATTAAGTTCAATGACAAGGGACCTCCTTTTTATAGCCGAGTCCAAACGGCGTTCCACATTGCAGTGAAACCACTTAGAGAAGCTTTGAAACCCTCAGAAATGTCACCAGCATTACTGAGGTGGGATAATCCACCGCAGAAAAACTTGTTGGTGTTCGGTCGAAGCAGGAATCGAACCCACGACCTTGTGTATGCAAGGCGGGCATGCTAACCATTGCACCACAGTGGCTCCCAGTAGGAAAATCGGGAGATCGGTCTATAACAAAACATGGACCGATACTCACCATTTATGGCACACCACTTTGTGGTCCTGAAATACATCTAGATTTCCAATTTCAGGCAAATTGGATAAAAACTACGGTTTCTAGTAGCCCAAGAAGTGAAATCGGTAGATCGGTCTATATGGGCGATATGCCAAAACATGGAACGTTACACGCCATTTTCGGCACACCTATTTTCTGGTCCATAAATACCTCTAGATTCCCAATTTCAGGCAAATTGGATAAAAACTGCGGTTTCTATAAGCCCAAGACCCCAAATCGGGAGGTCGGTTTGTATGGGGACTAAATTAAAACCTACACGGACGAAAAAGACTGTTTTTCATATGTTTGGGTCTAAAAATTATACGTTTGGAACTAAAATTTTTTAACACAATAGTTTTAAGTGCAAGCATATAATGTTTATAAACTAGCATAACATGTTTGGGACATATTATTTTTGGGACATAAAATGTTTGTAAATATAATATGTTTAGATGCAAACATATATTAATTTAGAAGTATCCTATAAATATATATGTGTTTAGAAAGAGAGACCTAGAGAGTATGCTGCAAGTAAAATAATGGAAGTAACCAATCGGCGCCTTAAAAATATATCCACACAAAGAAAATTGCATTAAAAGCTTTTTCTACCAGTGTATGCCCTATGAACAATACAAACAATATTTTGTTTGCACGAATTCTGAAAATATATATATACTTGAAGCAAAATGTGTTTGGGGTATATGTTACAGAAGCGATTTTTTTTTTTTGAGGGTGTAGGCCTATATAGCCCATCTTCGAACTTGACCTGCCTGCAAACAAAATACGAATCTGTGCCAAATTTCAGGACAATAGCGTCACTATTGAAGGCTGTAGCGTGATTACAACAGACAGACAGACATGACTATATCGTCCTAAAATTTCCCCATAATATGATTGCCGAGTACAACCATTTAGTTGTTTGCACAATTTCTGTAAATATATATATGCTTTAAGCAGAATATGTTTGGGAGTATATGTTACAGATGCGATATTTTTTAGGGTGTAGTAAAGGTAAGTATGCATATGCAGGGTGGCTGGCACAAAGGATTACATATCACCTATAATTTAGTACAAATTGCTGACACAAATGTTCCAGATTATTTCAATTTTATTAATTTTCTTGAAACTAAAATTACATATTTACTGTAGTCGGTATTGACCGACTGTAGTTAGCGCAGACTTCTGTGTCATTAAGATGATTATTTGAGTGAGTGTGATTTAGAAAATAATTTCTCACTTTACATCTAATTGACTTGAACATTTGACATTTATGGCAAACCATTACAAGACCAAGAAAAAGTAAAAAAAATCAATTGAATTGACAAACATTTTGTGACCTTTCTTAAGTGTATTTCTATACCTTCCACTGACATTTTGATTTCCACGTCCTTCACAGAATGTCGCCATCGTTCTCATCAAAAAACAAAATTGACCCATTTTAGTAAAAGAAATCACATAAATTTTTCAATCTTATGTTTCATTCAACGACAAATACTATGGGCACCTGTCGTCGTAAATAAATGACTCCTGAAGGGGAGAGCGCAGAATGCATTCATGTAGGACTTCTCTAAAATTTGTCGAGCCATCTCATGTGTATATCATGGAAGTTTCGAGATTTCTTCCATCTTTTTGTGTTGTTTTTGCCTTTCAATAAATCAAAGTACTTTTAGCTAAAATGCTTGTTTGCAACAAACTTCAGAACAAACATCAGTAAAAGACATTGTAAACAATCGCACAATGACAAAATGTTCCATTGGCTCAAATGGCTGAAATGGCTTTCACAGTAATAGAAATACCAGCAACAATAGCCATACGGTAAACCTTCACAGCTCAAGACCATATACATTCTACTTCCATCCACTACATCGGAGAAGAGAAATCATTTGTGGGATTTAAGAAAAGTGACAATCAATGTTAAATCGAAATCGTAACAACAATGTTTCCAAAAGACCACCGTAAACCAAAACCATTGCCCCAAACTACCATTGTCCTCGCTGGAGCTGATGAGGTTGATGGCAATGAGAAAGATTTGGTTTGAAGATGATGTCGCACTGCGATAATGATGATGTTTCACATGCCCCTGAAGAGATGTGTTTGATGTGGCTCCTCAAGTTGAACACAAATACACACACACACACACTCATACACAATGACATTTTTAAATTTAAACCAAATACACAAAGCTCAGGACATCTTTTAATATCCGTAAGCAAAGAGAGTACATTTATGTATATCAAACATGATAACTATGTGTGATTATGTATGTGTATGAGTGTGTGTGTGTATGGACAATGACGTCATTTCCTTTCTATGGGGAAATCAAAAGACAACAACAGAAAACTTCGATTAGCATTTTGTATTTGCTTTGAAATAAATGTTGTCTCCCCTGTTTAAAGTGACTGAGGGCACTTTAAATGGAAAAATGTATGCATTTTGATTACAAATGTATTTTTTTACCCACCACCATAGGATGGTGATGGGGGTATAATTTGTCATTCCGTTTCTAACCCATCGAAATATACACTTCATCTGTTTAAGACGTCCGTACGTTCGTCTGTGTGCCTATTGTACACACCATATAGCATGAAATTTTGCAAATTTTATCTCAAGTCAGGTCAAGTTCGAAGATGGGCTATATCGGTCCAGGTTTTAATATAGCCCCCATTAAAAGATCGATCTCCCTATTTCTTAACCCTTTCACTACCGATGTCCTCTTAGAAGGACATTCGAAAAAGACACCAAATTCTATTGTCCCAATTAGATTCGATTTATTTCTCGATGTTATTTTAAAGTGGAGGCTTTAATCTAAATAAGCTATAAATATTTCCCATATTGGTGAGCACTAAAGTATATTTTTATAAACTTCTTTACCAATAAACGAAAAATACGAAAATTTGAGACAATTTTTCTACTGTATGTCTCTAGTAAATGGACATTTATACAAAAACTATAGCTGATACTTTTTCGGGTTCTTTTTTGTATTTTTTCTCACACTTTGAAGGATATTAAAGGCCAAATAACGCTTCTTTTCGTAAGGCTATTTGGTCACAAATCAAGAATCAAGTTTCCAGAACAAGCTCATATGACTCTTGAAGTAATTGAGGTAGGATCTCAAAATGACAATTTTTGTTTTACATGTTGTTGGTACTAGTAAAAACAGAAGAAAAATTAAAGTTTTTAACATTAGGTTTATTTCGGTAGTGAAAGGGTTAAGTGCTTGGAAATAGCAAATTTTATCCGATTTATCCGGGTGGATCATTTGAGGCGCTGTTGCTGTCACCGTTTGCAGGAAACAATTTTCGAACATTAAATTGAATTAACCAATACAGATTTCAGATGAGTGAATCAAATACAGATTTCATGATTTTTTTTAAACATTTTCTTATAGCTTTTAAAAAATCACCGACTACAAAAACTATCGATCTAAGGATGTCCGTATGTATGTCTGTCTGTCTTTATGTCTCTATCAAATTTTGCACAAACTCGTCTTTTGTATGCAGTCAGATCAAGCTTTAAGCTAGACTAAACTATATCGGTCCAGGTTTTGAAATAGCCCGATCTCCCATTTTGATTTCTTAAAGGCTTGGCAGCACGGTTGCCACTCGAGCCAACAATACTCTACCAAAATTTGGAGCAAATTTTACTAAGTTTGGTCAAAACTTTTATTTCTATAGAAAGTTTAGTAAATTTTGTTAAAATTTTATTTCTATAGAAAATTTTGTCAGAATTTTATCTCTATAGAAAATTTTGTCAAAATTGTATTTCTACAGAAAATTTTGTCAAATCTTTATTTCTATAGAAAATTTTGTCATCATTTTAATTTTATGGAAAATTTTGTAAAATTTTTTTTCCTATAGAAAATTTTGTCAAAATTTTATTTCTGCAGAAAATTTTGTCAAAATTTTATTTCTACAGAAAATTTTGTCAAAATTCGATTTCTATAAAAAATTTTGCCAAAATTTGATTTCTATAGGCAATTTTATCCAATTTTTATTTCTATAGAAAATTTTGTCTACATTTTATTTTTATGGAAATTTTTGTCAAAATTTTATTTTTATGGAAAATTTTGTCAAAATTTTATTCCTATAAAAAATTTTGTCAAAATTTGATTTCTATAGAAAATTCTATCCAATCTTTATTTCTATAGAAAATTTTGTGAAAATTTTACTTCTATAGAAAATTTTGTCAAAATTTTATTTCTATAGAAAATTTTGTCAAAATTTTATTTCTATAGAAATTTTTTTCAAAATTTTATTCTTTTATTTATTGGTGTAAGTATATGGTATCTAGCAACCATGCAGAAATTGATCCATATCGATCCATAATTATGTATAGCCCCCATATAAACCGATCCCCAGATTTGGTTTGCGGATCCTCTAAGAGAAGCCAATTTCATCCCATCCGGCTGAAATTTGGTATATGGTATTAGTATATGGTATCTAACAACCATGCAAAAATTGGTCCATATTGGTCCATAATTATATAAAGCCCCCATATAAATCGATCCCCATCCGGCTGAAATTTGGTAGGTGGTGTTAGTATAAGTCTCTAACAACCATGCCAGAATTGGTCTATATCGGTCCATAATTATATATAGCCCCATGTAAACCGATCCCCAGATTTGACCTCCGGAGCCTGAAAGAGAAGTAAATTTCATCCCATCCGGCTGAAATTTGGTACATGGTGTTAGTGTATGGTCTCTAACAACCATGCAAAAATTGGTCCATATCGGTCCATAATTATATAAAGCCCCCATATAAACCGATCCCCAGATATGACCTCCGGAGCCTCTTGCAGGAACAAAATTCATCCGATCCAGTTGAAATTCGTAGGTGGTGTTAGTATATAGTCTCTAACAACCATGCAAGAATTGGTCCATATCGGTCCATAATTATATATAGCCCCCATGTAAACCGATCCCCAGATTTGTCCTCCGGAGCCTCTTGGAGGAGCAAAATTCATCCGATCCGGTTGAAATTTGGAAGGTGGTGTTAGTATATGGCCGCTTATAACCATGCTAAAATTAGTCCATATCGGTCTATAGTTATATATAGCCGATCTCCAATCACACAAAAATTGGTCCATATCGGTTCATAATCATGGTTTCCACTCGAGCCAAAAATAATCTACTAAAATTTTATTTCTATAGAAAAATTTCTCAAAATTGTATTTCTATAGAAAATTTTGTCAACATTTTATTCCTATAGAAAATGTATTTAAAATTTTAATTCTATAGAGAATGTTGTCAAAATTGTAATTCTATTAAAAATTTTGTCAAAATTTTATTTCTATAAAAATTTTGTCCAAATTTTATTTCTATAGAAAATTTTGTCAAAATTTTATTAGTATTGGTTCAGAAGCAGTTCTTGTTCTTCGCTTTGAGACATCTTCATTCCTCCTTGCACTTCTAGATTGAGGCTGATTCATTTGCCTACTCTTAGGAGCCGACGGACGATGTTGAGCTCCATGATGATGTATAGGTTAGTTAGTGGGGATATTCAATGCTCGGAATTGATATCTAGGATTAGGATAAATATTTCTATTGGGGCATCTAGGAATTACCAGTTTCTTTTCATTGATTTTCAACGCTCGAATTATGCTTCTGTGGACCCTATTCGTAGGATGTGCCTTAATTTTAATTCAATCTATCAGCTAGTTGACACTATCTTAAGTATTGATGTGATGAAGTCCAGAATTATAGCATATTTGGATAATTAATACACTTTTTTTTTTGAATAACCTAGTATTATACCCTCCACCATAGGATGGGGTATATTAACTTTGTCATTCCGTTTGTAACACATCGAGATATTGCTCAAAGACCCCATAAAGCATATATATGGTGAAATTCTGAGTCGATCTGAGCATGTCCGTCCGTCCGTCCGTCTGTTGAAATCACGCTAACTTCCGAACGAAAGAAGCTATCGACCCCCCATATAAACGGACCCCCAAATTTGGCTTGCGGGGACTATAAGAGACGCAAATTTCATCCGATCCGGCTGAAATTTGGTACATGGTGTCAGCATATGATCTCTAACAACCATGCAAAAACTGGTCTACATCGGTCAATAATTATATATAGCCCCCATATAAACCGATCCCCCGATTTGGCTTGCGGAGCCTCTAAGAGAAGCAAATTTCATCCGATCCGGCTGAAATTTGGTACATGATGTAAGTATATGGTCTCTAACAACTATGCAAAAATTGGTCCACATCGGTCATTAATTATATATAGCCCCCATATAAACCGTTCCCTCGATTTGGCTTGCGGAGCCTCTAAGAAAAACAAATTTCATCCGATCCGGCTGAAATTTGGTACACGGTGTTAGTACGTGGTCTCTACTGACCATGCAAAAAATGCCCCACAACGGTCCAGAATTATATAGAGCCCCCATATAAACCCCCAGTCGCACAAAAATTGGTCCATATCAAGTTCATTATATTTCAATTCTGGCTATCTACCACGTATGGACTAACTTACAATTTAGAAAACGATGTAAGGAAGTTTTTGAGATACCACAACCCAAGTAATTTGATTGTGGATGACAGTCTTTCGTAGAATTTTCTACGCAATCCATGGTGGAGGGTACATAAGATTCGGCCTGGCCGAACTTACGGCCGTATATACTTGTTTGGTCTTGTGATGTAATATATCCGGCTGATGAGTCCTTCTCTGTAGCTGGATACATCCCTCTACCTCCATCCCGCCATGGATCATGGTGTGTATGCTGTCCCTACGTTATGGGGACGATGTCCTCACGGCCGGAAGGGGCGGGAAAGTGGGCGATGGGACCGTTCGACCCTTATCTGTATCTGCAGAAAAAATTGTCATATTGAGTTTTTAAATGTTTTTTAACCCTGGAAAGTCATCCTTATTTTTTGTACACTAACGTCACTCTTCGTCATTTTTACTACGGCTTATTTTAAGACGCTATAATTTGCATCGTGAGCAAATATGAGAACCAAAATTGATCTGATTGAAATCTTTTCTTATTCAATTTGTTTTTATATAGTGTAAAACAAAAATAATCCAGTAAAGACAAAAATCATTGGATTCAAATCATTCTCATATTAGCCACTCTTTAGTTCATTCTTCAACGAACTTTTTTTCTAAAACAAAATACAAAAACATTGATATACCCAGCAAAAAAAAAGCGTCGCCAAAAAAGTAATGAAAACGTTTTTTTTTTTTTTTGGATCCGGAAGTAGTGCATAATTGACGCAGAAGCGATGAATTTAACATCACTGAATTTGCATCACTTCTTTAGGTGTGATCCGAATTCAATGTTTTGGATGTAAATGAAAAAATTCTGTAATATTTTGTCAAATAAATCATTTTTATAATTTTTTTATAATTTTTTTAATGGATTCTAACGCTTGTCGGAAACGTTTGACGAATATTTTCAAAAATGCACAATTTTTTCAGATTGGATTTAGCATTTTTTTCGACAAAATTTAAATGATTTGTACCATATCATCAGTTTAAAAAATGACTTTTTTTTGTGTGGAACAGTCCTGTGATAATATTTCCGTCAGTAGCAATTTTCAGACATTTGCCATAGGTATAAATCCTTTCATCAGTGAATTATTTTCCATTTGATTACATTACTTTTCAATTACCTGTAGATTTTAATGTTATACATAAAAAGCCCAATATAGTCTAAGCTTCCATTTTGTGGTGGCAACTGCTGCAAACATAAACCGCAATAAGTTGTGAAGAAGAAGGGGATAAAGAAACTTTGATTCATCAGAAATGTTAATTCTATTAAACTTTTAGAAATAAAGCAAAGAGGGAAAGAGCATTTGCTATAAAACTTAACATTAAACAGTGAAGAATTATAAAAGCACACACACACACCATCACATCACTTGAAAGTATGGCGGGGTCTCAAATACTCATTGGAAGCCTCTCGGATTCAATATTTGCAAAAGTCCTTGAATCATTAACTCAAAACATGCTGGCTGTAGCCTTGCAAACAAACTCCCACATTTAATTTTATGGAGTGGTTTTCGAAATACGAGAGGACGAGAGATGATAAACCCCTTTTTTGTTATGATATAGCATGTCTGTGGGAAATTCTTTTAAATTTGTCTGTGTGTGTGTGAGTATTTTTTTTTGTTTTACTCGAAATATTGCCCTACCTTTAATCGACATTTGTACCATACAGCTCTTTGCTCTTAAATTAAATATGGTGAACTTGAAATGAATTTTTCATTTATTCTTTTTTTTTTTTTTGTTTTGGTTTTGTGTTTGAGGTTTTTTCACTGAAGCCATCAATAAATAAATTCCAAAAAAACAACGAACAGAGAATCAATATTTGGTCGAGTAGCAAGTTTTTGGAATGGAATTTAACAGAATATTTTAGCTAAATATTTGATTTAACTCAATCTTTTTGTGGAATATATAAAACAGGGAGTTCCAAAGATTTTATCTTTACTTTAACAATTTTGGTATTGATTCCGAGCTAAAGAAGCGGAGAATACAAGTAAGGATAATTTTAAGACACAAATCTCTTTTAAATTTGGGTTTTGTGTACTTGCTTCTAGGAAGCAAATTTTAATTTTTCGTTATTTCATGCTATCAAAGCCGTTTAAAAACGAGTTAACGAAAACTTTATTTTCCAAATTCAAACTCGACTTCCAGTAGAAATTATGCTATGTTTCAAATAAAAACGACTTTAAAATAAAGTGTTGAAAAACGTGTCCTATTATGGAATGATTTTTTGCTTTGTAGTCAAGATGCAAAAAGACAGTAGAAATTATGCCATGTTTCAAGTAAAAACGACTTTAAAATAAAGTGTTGAAAAACGTGTCCTATTATGGAATGATTTTTTGCTTTGTAGTCAAGATGCACAAAGACAACAAATTTAAAGACAATTTCATTAATTTTAAATAATTTTTCTGAATTATTAAAGTCAAGTTGGCCTTACCCCAAACATTTCTTCTTTCATGTTATGATACCCATTTTTAAGTGAAATCACTTAATTATAAGGACAATATGACTTCATTGAAAAGTTTATCGACTTTTGAACAAGGAAAAAACTGTATATTAGAGAAATGCGTCTTCTATGCTAAGCAAAATTTGCATTCGTATTTCAGGGGCATGAAATCCTTGGCCTCATGACAATATTTTTTTCAGTATAGAAGTAAAAAAAAAAAAACAAGTATATACGGCCGTAAGTTCGACCCGGCCGAATCTTATGTACCCCCCACCATGGATTGCATAGAAACTTTTACTAAAGACTGACATCCACAATGGAATTACTTGGGTTGCGGTAACACTTGCCGATGGCAAGGAATCGTAAAACTTCTTAACACCGTGTTCTCAATTGTAAGTTAGTCCATACGGGCTATATATTAAACAAAAAAGGCCGATTAAATACGTAAATAATTCAGTTTGACAAAATTTTCTATACAAATAAAATTTGACAAAACTTTCTATAGAAATTTTGACAAAATCTTGACGTCCGTACGTTCGTCTGTGTGTTTATTGTACACACCATATAGCATGACATTTTGCAAATTTTATCTCAAGTCAGGTCAAGTTCAAAGATGGGCTATATCGGTCCAGGTTTTGATATAGTCGCCATATAAACCGACCTCCCGATTTGGGGTCTTGGGCTTATAGAAATCGTAGTTTCTATACGATTTCTATAAGCCCAGTATTTTATGACCATAAAGAGGTGTGCCAAAAATGGTGAGTATCGGTCCATGTTTTGGTATAGCCCCCATATAGAGACCGATCTCCCGATTTTACTTCTTGGGCTTCTAGAAACCGCAGTTTTTATTCAATTTTCCTGAATTTGGAAATCTAGAGGTACTTTCGAACCGTAAAGAGGTGTGCCAAAAATGGTGAGCATCGGTCCATGTTTTGGTATGGTCCCCATATAAACCGACCTCCCGATTTGGGGTCTTGGGCTTATAGAAACCGTAGTTTTTATCCAATTTGCCTGAAATTGAAAATTTAGAGGTACTTGAGGACCATCAAAAGGTGTGCCGAAAATGGTCCGTATCGTTCCATGTTTTGGTATAGCCCCCATATAGACCGATTTCCCGATTCTACATCTTGGGTTTCTAAAATCCGTAGTTTATATAAAATTTGCCTGAAATTGGAAATTTATAGGTATTTTAGGACCATAAAGAGGTTTGCCACAAATGGTGAGTATCGGTCCATGTTTTGGTATAGCCCCCATATTGACCGATCTCCCGATTTTACTTCTTGGGCTTCTAGAATCCGGAGTTTTTATCCAATTTGCTTGAAATTGGAAATCTAGAGGTATTTTCGGGCCATAAAGAGGTGTGCCGAAAACGGTGAGTATCGGTCCATATTTTCACTTTTTGAGGGTATAGAAGGCGCACTGATCATGAAAATTGCTTGAAACTCAATGTAAAATTTCCAGATTTTACTTTTCGGGTGAAAATCTACAGATTTAAGATTTCAAATCAAGACGTCATTTTATAATTTTCTTGCACACTTACAAGAGATGTTAATGGTTCCTCTAAAACTCAAACAAAAATGGTTCTTATAAATCCAAAATCTGATATAGTCCCCATAAGTAAAATTTTTAAATTTATCTTCGGGAAGTGTCCTCAAGTCCCCAAGCCCTCCTGAAATTTCAAAGGAAACCCTATTATTTGATTCATGGTGGTGGGTATTTAAGATTCGTCCCGGCCGAACTTACTGCTATATATACTTGTTTCAGTGTAATATCGTCATTTTTGGGACAAAAATCGGGACATCGGCATTTGCTATTTTTTGAGTAAAAAATCGTCGAAATGCCTATAAATTGGCCAAATTTGCAGCCCTGATACCATTTGAACCCATTTTCTTAAGGTAGCATGTTTCATAAAAACCACACGAAATTCTATATATTTTCAAATAAGCCGGAAAAACTAGGGGTTTTCAGAGGAAACTATTATATTTGATTCATGGTGGTGGGTTTTTAAGTTTCAACCCGGCCCAACTTAAAGCTGTCACATCGGATGTTATTGACCCATGTTATGCTTGACATTTTTATTGGGCTGAGCTATTTTGTCCAGTGTGACTACCAACTTTGGGTAGTCTACCATCCATAACCTTACCGTGTACCTTAGCTTAAAGAGTTGAATTCAATTTGTTTTTATGGTTTTGAATAGGTTTGCTTTACTTTCCATTCCTCCATTGCTATTCATATTCATCGTTTGATTTTGTATATCCATAAGCAACCCCGTTTTTTTTTTATTTTCAAACCACAAGAAATTCCTTCAAATATGCCTTATTCGTTTTTACGAGGAATTTGTGATTCAGTAAAGATGCCATTCATATCCAAGTGCTGGGTGTTTCCGTTTTTCGTTTTTTTGTGATGGTTAAAACAATTTTTCCCCATTGAACTTTGACCTTTGTTTAGACATGGAAGGTATATCGGTGCTCATCGTCGAGAAGCGTATCACAAATGCTATGCCATCCATTCACTCTACGCCCACGCATACAACTCAAATGTCTTTGAATGACAATCGTTCCGCACAAACACAAAGAAAAACACAGTAAAGGTAAATGTGGAACTTCTGAAGGCATTAGGTAGTAAAGCTTTGAAGTTAGGGTCGATGGGGTTAGGGGAGAGCGTAATGGGGAAAGGGTATATTTTATTTTTTACAATGCCCACTATGAATGGCCCTTTTATTTGACTACATCGCAATTTCAACATTTGAACCTTCATTAGATAATAGCCTTATATAAATTTTTGTGTAATAGAAAAAAAATGTTTATTGCCATTAAATTTGGAAAATTATGGCCTATTGCCAATTCCTTGTGAAATTAATCTGATATTGTGATCTTAAAAAAAAAAAATAACAACAATATGAAATTTAAAGTTTTTCACAGGTCAATATATTTGAAAGTAGTAGGGGAAAAACAATAGCGAAACCCAATGAAATTATTTTTTTGAGTGGAGGATATGAAAAATTTAGCGAATAGTTTCCCAATAAAAACAGGCTTTCGTCAATTTTCGATCTGTAGGTACTCAAAGGAACATGGGCTTGTCATAGAGTGGAGGATCACCAACGGATATTTTTTACAAAAGAACAAACAAGGTAAGTAAAGTAGGGCGGGCCCGACTATTTCATACCCTAAACCACCCCTTTGTTACCTTGTGCTAAAGTTGTGTAAGATTGAGTTAATAAATAAGGTATTATGGTAAAAAATATGGTTATTAGGGATAAATTTTTGAAAATTGGGCGATCACATATATTGGAGCTATATCTAAATCTGAACCGATTTCGATGATATTTTGCATATATACAATCTAAGCACTGTTTAGCGAATATCCCATTTAGCGAAAATCTAATTTAACGAACGTCCAAGTTCTTAACGTTGAGTATTTTAAATAACGAACGGTTGAACAAACTTTACGTTCGATTTAACGAAAATTCTTCTAATCTTAAAGAAATAAACAACACAAAATCAGCAATACTCGTATTTGACGATTTTAAGAATGGCTTAAGACCTTACGAAATGACCACAAATTACGGCATTTCCAAGATTTTTAGATTCCATTAAATGTTTGCGAACAAATATTCAATTGTCATTGAATATTTGTTCACTAGGTAAAGTTAGGTTAGATAGAGTGGTAGCTCCGTTACGGGAAATGGATCTACCTCAAGACCGGTACAGAACTACTCCCTGGTGTGATCGAAACGTATGGAAGGGACCGGTCATTGACGGGGGTAAATTTACAATGCAGGACACAGTTTGGACTCATTCCAAAGTACATGACATGGGAGAACTTAGTTGGACTAGACTAGAAACATGAACCAGTCTGGGACAAACCCTTAGAAACCGGTATTATTTTGATTATCCCAATTGCACCAGAAAGAAAAACATTTGGAATATGTTGACCCATAGGTAAATGTCTAGATCCAATAAAATTTAAAAATTTATGAAAATTTAAAAACTGCGACAAACTGTGGCGCAGGGTATAAAAACCAAGAAATTAAAATTTGTTTCCCATAATCAAGTACACAAAACCCAAATTTAAAAGATAATTGTGTCTTAAATGTATCCTTATTTCAATTCTCCGCTTCTTTGGCTCGGAATCAATACAAAAATTAAATGAACCGGGCATGCTTTTTTTCAGTACCTCATGGATTGTGCACACAAAAAAAATTCACGAAAATTTTTCCAATTAAAATTTTAATTGAGTTCTAAAAAATATTCAATTAAAAATTTAATTGATTCAACAAATTTTTTAATTGAAACAAAAATCAATCACAAAAATAATAGTATCAATTAATTTTTTAATTGAATCAATTAACTTTTTAATTGACCTTCAATTAATATTTTAATTGATACTATCATTTCTGTGATTGAAGACATTTCAATTAAAAATTAATTGGATCAATTAATTTCGTGATTGAATCAGAAAAAAATTGTTTTGTGTGTGTACAAAGTTCTACTAACGACACGATCGTATTACTATGGTTGTGGTAAAACTTGCAGATGGCTTCTTAATTAAATTATAACCCAGCAAAAAAGCGTCACCAAAAAAGTAATGAAAATGTGCGTTTTGGATCCGGAAGTGGTGCAAAATTAACGCAGAAGCGATGAATTTAACATGGGCTTGTCATAGGACGGAAGTCCTCCATTTCAATAGCCGGTGCACTGAACTTGCATGACTTCTTTAGGTGTGATCCGAATTCAATGTTTTGGATGTAAATTAAACAAGTATATACGGCCGTAAGTTCGGCCATGCCGAATCTTATGTACCCTCCACCATGGATTGCGGAGAAACTTCTACGAAAGACTGCCATCCACAATCGAATTACTTGGGTTGTGGTACCTTAAAACGTTTTCTAAATTGTGAGTTAGTCCATACGTGGTATATATTAGACAAAAAAGTTATGTATAGTTAAGTCTACAAATATATATATATATATATATATATATATATATATATATATATATATATATATATATATATATATATATATATATATATATATATATATATATATATATATATATATATATATATATATATATATATATATATATATATATATATATATATATATAATTATATATTCCATATATAATTATGGAATCGATATATATAATTATGGGGCTATATATAATTATGGACCGACTTTTTGCACGGTACGTAGAGAGCCAGAATTGAAATATGCGGGGTCGCTTATATGGGGGCTATACACAATTATCAACTTGATATGGACCAATTTTTGTGTGATTGGAAATCGATTTATCTGAGGGATATATATAACTATAGACCGATATGGACCTAGTTAGGCATGGTTGTTAACGACCACATACTTGCACAATGTACCAAATTTCAACTCACTCGGATGAAATTTGCTCCTCCAAGAGGCTCCAAAACCAAATCTCGGGATCGGTTTATACGGGGCCTATATATTATTATGGACTGATATGGACCACTTTTGGCATGGTTGTTAAATATCATATACGATCACCACGTACCAAATTTCAAGCAGATCGGATGAATTTCGCTTCTCCAAAAGGCACCGGAGGTCAAATCTGGGGATCGGTTTATATGGGAGCTATATATAATTATGGGCTGATAGGAACCAATTCCTGCATGGTTTTTGAATACCATATATTTACATCATGTATCAAATTTCAACCGAATGGGAAGAATTTTGTTTTTCCAAGGGGCTCTGGAGGTCAAATCTGGGGATCGGTTTATATGGGGCCTATATATAATTATGGACCGATTTCGACCCATTTTTGCATGGGAGTTTGAGGCCATATATTAACACCACATACCAACTTTCAACTGAATCAGATGAATTTTGGTCTTCCTAAAGGCTCCGGAGGTCAAATCTGGTGATCGGTTTATATGGGGGCTATATATATTTATGAACCGATGTGGACCAATTTTTGCATGGTTGTTAGAGACCATATAGTAACACCATGTACCAAATTTCAGCCGGATCGGATGAAATTTGCTTCTCTTAGAGTCCTCGCACGCAAAATGGGGGGATCGGTTTATATGGGGGCTATATATAATCATGGACCGATGTGGACCAATTTTTGCATGGTTGTTAGAGACCATTTACTAATACCATGAACCAAATTTCAGCCGGATCGGATGAAATTTGCTTCTCTTAGAGGCCTCGCAAGCAAAATCGGGGGACCGGTTTATATGGGGGCTATATATAATTATGGACCGATGTGGACCAATTTTTGCATGGTTGTTAGAGACAATATACTAACACCATGTACCAAATTTCAGCCGGATCGGATGAAATTTGCTTCTCTTAGAGGCCTCGCATGCCAAATTTTGGGGTCCGTTTATATGGGGGCTATACGTAAAAGTGGACCGATATGGCCCATTTGCAATACCATCTGGCCTACATCAATAACAATTACTTGTGCCAAGTTTCAAGTCGATAGCTTGTTTCGTTCGGAAGTTACCGTGATTTCAACAGACGGACGGACGGACGGACATGCTCAGATCGACTCAGAATTTTACCACGACCCAGAATATATATACTTTATGGGGTCTTAGAGCAATATTTCGATGTGTTACAAACGGAATGACAAAGTTAATATACCCCCCATCGTATGCTGGAGGGTATAAAAATTCTGTGATATTTTGTCAAATAAATAATTTTTATATTTTTTTATAATTTTTAATGGATTCTAACGCTTGTCTGAAACGTTTGACCTTTTTCATTTTGGATTTTATATGCCTACTTCTTACGAAACTTACATACTCGAATAATTTTCGCAAATTGAAGCTTTTCCCACCATTGTCAAAATATTTCACAAAATAATATTTTCTAACATTTTTCGTATGGTTCAATTTCAGTAGATTTTGCACGATTTTATTTTACACATCCATTGTGAAAAAAAAATTGGAAAAATTTGGTACTTACAATGCAACAATGAATACGGACTTTTCTATAGACCTGATCGTTATTAGTACACTGGACTCTTACCTGAAATGAGAAAAACAAAATATTGTTTGGTTAACATTAGGTTTATATCCATAAATTAAATTATGTTTATATCCAGAATAAGTCCTAAAGTTCACATATAACATTTTGACTTCAATTGGCTTTTGTTATCATTTTATATGAAACCGTGTAGAAAATTTGAGTACACCTAAAGAATTTTCTTCGTAAAAAGAACGAACAATTTCGTTAAAAGTACGTCATTGTCATTGGTTTACAACCAAAGAAACTTTCCATTAAAAGTACGAAATATTTCATTCTTTTTACTAAGAAAAGCTCATGCAAATTTTTCGTAGTTTGTAAGGAACAACTTCGAACATTTTATGAAAAATTTTCATACTTTTTATGAAACAATTTCGTTCTTTTATGAAATGATGTCGTACTTTTTACAAAAATGTTCATACTTTTTTATGAAATTGTTACGTACTTTTAAGCCTTTCACCACCGATGTCCACATAGAAGGACATTCGAAAAATACACCAAATCTATTTTCCCACTTAGTTTCGATATATTTCTCGATGTTATTTTAAAGTAGAGGCTTTAATCTAAATAAGCTATATATATTTTCCATATTGGTGAGCTTCAAAATACATTTTTATAAACTTCTTTAACAATAAACGAAAAATACGAAAATTTGAGACAATTAGCTTATTGAGCCAAATAGTGCTTATTTTCGTACGCCCATTTGATCACAATTCAAGAATCAAGTTTTCAGAACAAGCTCATATAGCTCTTGAAGTAATTGAGGTAGGTTCTCAAAATGACCATTTTTGTTCTACATGCTATTAGTACAAGTAAAAACAGAAGAAATTTTTAACATTAAGTTTATTTCGGTAGTGAAAGGGTTAATGAAACAGTTTCGTACTTTTTATGAAAAACTTTCTTATTTTTGTGAAAAATGTTCGAACTTTTAGAAAATAATTTTATAGTCCAAAATAAATTTGGTTGTAGTAATAAGTTTGAAAAATGTCATCACTACTTTACATTACTTTACTTTTTGAATAACTTTTAGTTTGGTTGCTTTATATCTAAATCTGAACCGATTTCAATAAAATTTGGCACACTTGACTATAGTACTAATTGTTCTTCTTGTGCAAAATTTTAAGCAAATTAGGGTAAAACTCTGGCTTCTGGGGCCATATAAGTCCACATCGGGCGAAATATATATATATATGGGAGTTATATATAAATCTGAACCGATTTCTTCCAAAATCAATAGGGTTCTATTCTGAGCCAAAACACGTACTTGTGCCAAATTTGAAGTCGATTGGACTAAAACTGCGATCTAGACTTTGATTACGAAAATGTGTTCACGGACAGACGGACATGGCTATATCGACTCAGGAGCCCACCCTGAACATTTTTGCCAAAGACACCCTGTGTCTATCTTGTCTCCTTCTGGGTGTTGCAAACATATGCACTAACTTATAATACCCTTTTCCACAGTTTGGCGCAGGGTATAAAAATTTAATAAAGGAACACACTCAAGCACATTATCAAAGACAATTTTATGTCGCGAACGGAAATTTAACAACTTCAATGAAACTTCTTCGTTATTGTTAAACCTTGTTTAACAATAATATATGTGATACGCTGTATTTAGTTTAAGCTCTTAAGTACTAAAAATGTAATATACATTTGATAGTATTTTTATCTGTCAATTTTGCGAACAATGCGAAGTTTCTTAATTGAAATACAAAATGTAACTTCCTCTTTTGTCAACGTCAGCCGAAGTGTCAACATCGCTCAAAGGATGGTAAAATAAATTGTACTTATAAAACTGAACTTGGTCTCGCTTTATTTTTCTCCCCGCTATAGGTAATCATTTCCTACATTGCTCGATAAGATTTGTAGTAGATTTCTACTCTCTGAAATCTACGCGCCTATGAAGTCATTACCAATGACTTCTCCCTTTTATTCTGTTAAAAGAAAGTGCCCTGCCACTTTCTGCCAAGGTTTTAGTTTTCTCTTGTTTACAGAAAGTCTCATACTACTTTCTTCAGTTATTTTAAAGAAAATGTTTCGTACTTTTTATGAAGAAATTTTAAAGTAGAATGTTTCGTAAAATATTCATAAATTCGTAAAAACTTTTTCACAAATGTCATGAAATGTGAAGAAAGTTTCGTTAAAAGTACGAACTTTTATGAAGAAAAGTTAATGGACAATATTTCATAGATGCTTCGTATATTCGTAAAATGTTCTTTGTAAAATTTACGAAATTTCAAATATGATATTTGACCATTTAGGACATTGCATAGGGGAAAAAATCACTGATGCTCGTGACATTTCTGACTGTTTCAAGGCTTCCCTAAATGTTTTCACTGAAAAGTTAAACGCCGTTCGGACTCGGCTATAAAAAGAGGTGCCTTGCCAGTCAATAAAATGAGACACAGTATGAAAACAAAATGGAAAATATGTAAAAAAGAATAGCATTTAGGCGTACAAAACATATCAATTCGCCATTTAAGTGGCACAACGGTAACACTGTTCTGAGGACTATTATTATACCTAGGTCTACAATCTGACAAAGGCTCCACACCAACTTCCAATCTTGATCACTTTCAACCTGTGTTTCCGATAATTAGAAGATTTGTGTTTTGAAAAATTTCTTGTTGGTAATCCATAATTGTAGGAACATAATGTTCGCCATGGCAATACTTGTTTAGTAATTATTTTCTGCCAATTAAACTATTTAATTAATATAAAAAAAACAGGTCCTCCCTGGCTTCAAACAATAAAGAGACATTATTATACAACTCAATTTTCCATATGTGTATGTACATAGCCATGACAATGGCCGTATGAGCTAACCCTTTGACCATTGCATTCACATAGAATGTAGCATGGAAATCATTGGATAAAAATAAAACTCAATCAACATAATTCATTTCCGTTTACCGAATTCAAACTAACTACGAGTAGATATCAATCCCTCACATGGGCTCCATATAAACCCACTTAAATCATCCATATATGAAAATGCTAATAGCAAAAATTATTATTATTCCTTGTTCGCTCTTCTCGGTTACATCCATAAACTCCCCCCAACAAGAAGAAAAGAAAAATTATTGCATGTTTATATCGTACATTAAAAGCAATCAAATTTGTATGTAAATGTGCAAAATGAATCTAAATAAACAAATATTTTGCCAACTTTCGTGGCGGTGGTTTCATATTTTGTTGGCTTGAATTTATAGTCGCTTATAGGGTTGTCATTGCTGATTGAGTTAAGGAAATTTTTGGGAATTTTGTATCAAGGAACAAATCTAGGGACAAGCTCGTTGATTTAAATTGTATTCCATTTTGCTTTTGAGATCTTCATAATGCGTTGTTCAAATAAAGGAAATCTATTGATATCTTTGGATTTTTCAACAACCATTTACGATATTCTTCCTTCTCATGAAAGCAAAAATGATTTAAAACTTCCCTCAATGAAACAAAGCATGATTTCGAGCGAAAGAAGCGCAGAATTGATGTAAGGATACATTTAAGACACAGTTTGGCGTACTTGATTCACTTGGTCATAAATTCTTCTTAGGTGGCATATACAAATCAATTGTTTTACACAGTTTCCACAATAAATTTAAGTTTTCTGAATTTCACTCACTGTGTATACAACGAAGTGAGAACAAATACAAAGAAAAACTAAAAAGTGTAGGTGTAAAGGCGTAAGTGGAATTTTACTAGTATTAGTCAAAAGGACTTTATTACGAGATAAAAGTCAAAAAAAAAGAATACTCGTAAAGAATAAAATATTAGAACTAACTAGAATGTACGGCCGTAAGTTCGACCAGGCCGAATCCTATGTACCCTCCACCATGGATTGCGTAGGAACTTCTGCGAAAGACTGTCATCCACAATCGAATTACTTGGGTTGTGGTAATACTTACCGATGGTAAGGTATCTTAAAACTTCTTAACATCGTTTTCTAAATTCTGAGTTAATCCATACGTGGTATATATTAGACAATAAAGGTATGTATAGTAAGTCTACAAATAATTACAAATAATTACGAATCGGTATGGACTTTTGCACGGTACGTGGAAAGCCAGAATTGAAATATGGGGGTCGCTTATATGGGGGCTACATAGAATAATGAACTTGATATGGACCAATTTTTGTGTGATTGGAAATCGATTTATCTGAGGGATATATATAACTATAGACCGACATGGACCTAGTTGGGCATGGTTGTTAACGGACATATACTACCACAATGTACCAAATTTCAACTGACTCGGATAAAATTTGCTCCTCCAAGAGGCTCCAAAACCAAATCTCGGGATCGGTTTATATGGGGGCTATATATGATTATGAACTGATATGGACCACTTTTGGCATAGTCGTTAAATATCATATACTAACACCACGTACCAAATTTCAACCAGATCGGATGAATTTTGCTTCTCCAAGAGGCTCCAAAATCAAATCTGGGGATCGGTTTATATGGGGGCTATATATAATTATGGACCGATATGAACCAATTCCTGCATGGTTGTTGGATACCATATACTAACATCACGTACCAATTTTCCACCGAATCGGATGAATTCTACTCTTCCAAGGGGCTCCGGAGGTCAAATCTGGGGATCGGTTTATATGGGGGCTATATGGACCGATACCGACCAATTTTTGCATGGGAGTTTGAGGCCATATATTAACACCACGTACCAAATTTCAATTGAATCAGATGAATTTTGGTCTTCCAGATGGGGGCTATATATAATTATGGACCGATGTGGACCAATTCTTGCATGGTATTAGAGATCGTGTACTAACACCATGTACCAAATTTCAACTGAATCGCATGAAATTTGCTTCTCTTAGAGGCTCCGCAAGCCAAATCGGGGGATCGGTTTCTATGGAAGCAATATATAATTATGGACCGATGTGGACCAATTTTTGCATAGTTGTTGGAGGCCATATACTTACACCATGTACCAAATTTCAGCCGGATCGGATGAAATTTGCTTCTCATAGAGGCTCCGCATGCCAAATCTGGAGATCGGTTTATATGGGGGCTATAAATAATTATGGACCGATGTGGCCCAATTTTTGCATGGTTATTAAAGGCCATATACCAACAGCAAATTTCAGCCGGATCGGATGAAATCCTATTATCCCTCCTATTAGAGACAATTTTTTGGGTGTATAAATACCCTTGAATTGTAAATGTGTCGAATTTTATACGTTTTAACGATTGCACCAACAAGTGAAAATTGCTACTTCGAAAAAAGGGAGAACTTACAATGAACTTCGATAGTATGAAATAACACGAAAAGTAAATTTTTAAAGATATTGGATTATTTAAAAACAAATCTCTCAAAATTTTTTTCTATAGAATATTTTATAAAATTGTTTATTTCTTTAGAAAATGTTGTAAATATTTTATTTCTATGGAAAATTTTGTTAAAATTTTATTTCTATAGAAAATTTTGTCAAAATTTTTTTGTATAGAAAATTTTGTCAAAATTTTATTTACATAGAAAATTTTTTAAAAATTTTATTTCTATAGAAAACTTTGTCAAAATTTTATTCCTAAAGAAAATTTTCTCAAAATTTTATTTGCATAGAAAACTCCATTTATATAGAAAATTTAGTTGAAGAGAATTCTACCACATTAATTTGTACCTGAATACCTAATTTTAAATTTACAGATCCTATATTTAAAGCCAAATAGTTCCAAAAAAATGTCCTTATTTTAAAAAAGCGGAATCTTTGACTCGGAATCAACACCAAAATCCGTAAAAGAAGATCAAAATCTTTAAAATCAAGTGAGTGTGATTAACATAAGGTGAAAATTCCCTAAAAATGTCAAGAAAATCCAGTCATCCGATTTTAAGCTTACTGGCAACAAAAACAAAATAAAATTTGACTTTCATTTCTATAGCCTTCCAATTTTTCCTAAATATTTTACTCCCAGAGCTTTGGGGATTTATCAAATGACAACCCTTCTTACACAAAACGTGCTACCAACACAAGTCGTTTTGTCTGTTACGAATTTGGATAATTGACAGTTTTTTTTTGCTTCATTTTAATTTTGTACTTTCTTGACAGTTTAATTCAAATTTTATGCCAAACTTCAACACAAATATGTCAAAAGCACATATGAATTTTCCGATGGTGATGATGACTTCAAAAGGAAATCGAACACACGGAATGTAAATAACATCGGAAAAACCAAAACCCAGAAACCCCAAAATCCGTAAAAATTTTGCTACCATGCAAAGGTGGTAAATGTGGCATATGACATACATATACACACGAAGAAAATGGGGTTTGTTTGTTTTATTGAAGACAAAATGCATTTGCGTAATTTTAATACTTTTTTTATATGTATGTATGTTTCTTTGGGAAATTAAACTTAAGACCAAAAAACCTATTGGGTCATCTGCCACAGAGGCTATTGTAATATCCCACTCAATTACGTTTGTACCACTTCGATAAATACATGGAAAACGTTTGCTTTTCCATATTCAGGTGTACATTTCGGGCTGAGTTTGTATACCCTCCACCATAGGATGGGGGGTATATTAACTTTGTCATTCCGTTTGTAACACATCGAAATATTGCTCTAAGACCCCATAAAGCCTGTTTCTGTATGTCGAACGAGCTCTATCGATCGACTGAAATGGAGACAAACAGCTGAATTTATAACCAAAAATCATCTGTTTCTGTGCATTTCAGTCGATCGATAGAGCTTGTTCGACATACAGAAACTGGCTGTATATATATTCTGCGTCGTGGTGAAATTCTGAGTCGATCTGAGCATGTCCGTCCGTCCGTCCGTCCGTCCGTCCGTCTGTTGAAATCACGCTAACTTTGAAATGAAACAAGCTATCGACTTGAAACTTAGCATAAGTAGTTGTTATTGATGTAGGTCGGATGGTATTGCAAATGGGCCATATCGGACCACTTTTACGTATAGTCCCCATATAAACGGACCCCAAAATTGGCTTGCGATTGCTCTAAGAGAGACAAATTTCATCCGATCCGGCTCAAATTTGGCACATGGTCCCTAATGACCATGCAAAAATTGGTCCACATCGGTCCATAATTATATATAGCCCCCATATAAACCGGACCCCCGATTTGGCTTTCGGAGCCTCTTGGAAGACCAAAATTCATCTGATTCAGTTGAAATTTGGTACGTGGTGTTAATATAGGCCTCAAACACCCATGCAAAAATTGGTCGAATTCGGTCATTAATTATATATAAACCGATCCCCAGATTTGACCTCCGGAGCCCCTTGGAAGAGCAAAATTCATCCGATTCGGTTGAAATTTGGTACGTGATGTTAGTATATGGTATCCACCAACCATGCAGGAATTGGTTCATATCAGTCAATAATTATATATAGCTCCCATATAAACCGATCCCCAGATTTGACCTCCGGTGCCTTTTGGAGAAGCAAAATTCATCCGATCTGGTTGAAATTTGGTACGTGGTGGTAATATATAATATTATTTAACAACCATGCCAAAAGTGGTCCATATCAGTCCATAATAATATATAGCCCACATATAAACCGATCCCGAGATTTGGTTTTGGAGCCACTTGGAGGAGCAAATTTCATCCGAGCCACTTGAAATTTGGTACACTGTGCTAGTATATGGCCGTTAACAACCATGTCTAACTAGGTCCATATCGGTCTATAGTTATATATAGCCCTCAGATAAATCGATCCCCAATCACACAACAATTGGTCCATACCAACTTCATAATTCTATATAGCCCACATATAAGCGATCATTTCTGGCTCTCTACGTACCGTGCAAAAGTCCATGTCGATTCGTAATTATTTGTAGACTTACCTATACATAACTTTTTTGTCTAATATATACCACGTATGGACTAACTCACAATTTAGAAAACGATGTTAAGAAGTTGTAAGATACCACAGTTCAAGTAATTCGATTGTGGATGACAGTCTTTCGTAGGAGTTTATACGCAATCCATGGTGGAGATTCGGCCTGGGCGAACTTACGGCCGTATATACTTGTTAACATTGTCTTCATAATTGTAAATTAGTCCATATGGATACTACTAAGCTCATTTAGTTCTTGACTTTTTTTTAATTTTAAATAATGTATAATAATAACATAATACCCTCGTTTGTTTCCAATGTGATTTACTTACTCACTATAGATTTATCTATTCAAATCTAACTCCGTTTGCTGGGTCTTCCGAATAAAACCATTTTTCCTTATGCTATCAGCACAAGCATACTTCTCTCTATTTCTAGGAAACAAAAAAACAAATATAAAATTCCTTTCTTTTCTCATTCTGACTATTACCATTCCATTGATTAATCCCAAAAACATAAAATTAGAAAACAAAATCTTATACATAAAAAATTTTATGGCTAGCCTTATTCCCATTGACTCTGTCATAAGGATTAGCTTTATTTGAAATTTCCCAAATACCTCTCACATATAAGGTGTGTCGCACACCTTTTTCCATGAGTTCAAGTCATCATTGAAAATCTTCCTTTAACACATTCTCTCATTGTTAACGGCTTAACCAAATAAAAGGAGAAACACTAAAGAAAACTAAAAAAAGAATAAAAAACTTTAATCACTATAGAGCTTTACAATATGGGAGATTATTCCTTTATGGCATTCATAAAAGTAATTTTCCCAACTAATTTCCCTAATGAAAGAATTTTAAGTGGATTCTTTTGTCGAATTAAGCCATAAGCAAATAGGATTGTTTCGGATTTTATTGGACAAAGGTCAGAGTTAATTAATTTTTAATGGATGTTAAGTATCCCAATATGATGGTCATATTCAAATAAATAGATATTAGGATTATAAATTTTGTTGCATATAAATGAATGAGTTAATTATATTGACCATAGACATTATAGCAATTACCGACCTACACACACACTGAAAAAAATATTGTCGTGATGTCAAAGATTTCATGTCTTAAAAATACGAATGCAAATTTTGCTTAGCATAGAAGACGCATTTCTCTAGTATAATTTTTTTTCCTTGACCAAAGGTCGATAAACTTTTCAATGAAGTCGTATTGTCCTTATAATTAAGTGATTTGATTTAAAAATGGATATCATAACATGAAAGAAAAAATGTTTGGGCAAGGTCAACTTGACTTTAGTAATTTAGAAAAAATCTTTAAATTTAATGAAATTGTCTTTAAATTTGTTGTCTTTTTGCAAAAAAATCGTTCAAATATAGGACATGTTTTTCAACACTTTATTTTAAAGACGTTTTTTACTTGAAACACAGCATAATTTCTACTAGAAGTCGAGTCTTAATTTGGAAAATAAAGTCGTCGTTAACTTGTTTTTAAAGGACTTTGATAGCATATGAAGAATAAAAGTTGAAAAAGCGAAAAATTAAAATTTGCTTCCTAGAAGCAAGTATACAAAACCCGATTTTAAAAGAGAATTGTGTCTTAAAAGTATCCTTACTTGTATTCTCCGCTTCTTTGGCTCGGAATCAATACCAAATTTTTTAAAGTAAACACAAAATCTTTGGAACCGGGTATGCTCTTTTTTCAGTGCAGAGAAGGAATATGATCATCTCAAATATGTTTCAAGAGCATAATGTTTTCTTTTTGGAGGGGGGACGTGTAACATGTGAATACAAATGAAGACACAAGGAGCGAGGGAATTAATTAAGGATCCTGCTATTAAAAATTTAGTCAGGATATAAAAACGTTGATGCCTATATTTTTTGTTGTTTGCTTATTTCTCTCACCTATTAACCAATGTTACTCAGAACTCATATATTACACCATAGTTAAATGTCGTTCATATCGGATCGAATTTAGATATAGCTCCCATACATATGTGTCTCCAAATTATCTAAAAACTTCTTACAATACCCTAATGTACTATCCGATTTTATTCAAATTTAATACTGGGTTATACTTTGCAACACCTCTTGGATTTGGGAACTATCATGCATATCGGTTAATATTTAGATAAAATTCCCATAAATTTGTACCGCTTAATTTTCTTAAATACGGACATAGAATAGATTATTTTAATCTCCCAAACTTATCTTAAAACAAGTGGGGAAAGTCTAAAGTCGGGCGGGACCGACTATAATAGACCCTACACCACTTTATAGATATACATTTTCGATACCATCTAAAATCCTTCAAATTTGTTAGGTGCTATAAAGGGTTATGTTTCCATATACCTATATTGAACCGATTTATATAATAAGTGCATATCGGGCAAAAGATATATATGGAATCTATTTCTAAATCTGAACCGATTTTGATCAAATTTCGCATGCATAACAAAAACTCGCAATTCTACTCAAATAAATTTCAAATAAATTGGGGTAAAACCTCTCTGGTCATACAAGTGTAAATAGGGCAAAAGATATATATGGGAGCTATATCTAACTCTGAGCCGATATCAGCCAAATTCAGCATGCACAGTAAGAATGTTAATTCTACTCACTGTGCAAAATTTCACGCGAGCCGGAGGAAAACCTTGGTTTCTGGGGCAAAATAAGTGCATATCGGGCGGAAGTTATATATGGGGGCTCTATCTAAATCTGAACCGATTTCTCCCAAAATTAATAGGGTTCTATTCTAATACCAAAAATATACTAAAACTGTGACCTAGACAAAAATGTGTTCACAGACAAAATGTGATTACAAAAAATATGTTCACAGACAGACGGACATGACTAGATGATTCAGTAGCACGGTTGCCACTTGAGCCAAAAATAATCTACCAAAATTTGGAGAAAATGTTACCAAAACATAACAAAATTTTTTGGTTTTTGTTGTTTTCGTTCAGTCGTTTTGTTTTTAAATGCATATATCATCTGTGATGCGCATTTAGACTGATTGTCTGTACGAAGTACACATAGTGTACCGTAGTACATGTAATGATATAATGGCATTATTTATTAGCTTATCATTACCGGTTATTTTTATGGTGTATGGAAACGTGAAAATGTTGTCCGAAATGGTTGGGAAGACAGTTGTTTCGGATTTCCACATCCTCATCAGTTTCCTCTATTGGACGATCTACTGATCTCAATTATTAGACTATGTTGGTAAGTCATTCTTCTATTGCAAAGAACGAGCTTAAGCAAATCCAACATGTCCAAAAAAAGAAATGCAGTAGAAAACATTTTCACCTTACAATTTTTTTTGTCAATATTTAATTTCTATAGAAAATTTTATCAAAATTTTATATCTTCAGAAAATATTGTCAAAATTTTATTTCTATAGAAAATTTTGTGAAAAATTTATTTCTATAGAAAATTTTGTCAAAATTTTATTTCTGTAGAAAATTTTGTCAAAATTTTATTTCTATAGAAAATTTTTTCAAAATTTTATTTCTATAGAAAATTTTGTCAAAATTTTATTTCTATAGAAAATTTTGTCAAAATTTTATTTCTATGGAAAATTTTTTCAAAATATTATTTCTATAGAAAATGTTATCAAAATTTTATATCTTTAGAAAATTTGGTATAAAAATTTTATTTTTTTTTTATATAAAAATTTTATTTTTTTTTATATAAAAATTTATTTTTATACCAAATTTTGTCAAAATTTAATTTCTATAGAAAATTTTATCAAAATTTTATATCTTCAGAAAATTTAGTATAAAAATTTTATTTTTATACCAAATTTTGTCAAAATTTTATTTCTATAGAAAATTTTTTCAAAATTTTACTTTTTACTTGCTACAAGTAGAGGAAGTTGATAAGGAATGTGGTAATTCCGAAACGTGCGTCCATCCAACCATCTTGCAGTCTATAGGGCATTGCGCAAATAAATTTTACAAACATTCTTTTCCTCTGTTGGTTAAACTACACTTGTCGTTTAATCAATGCATGGTCTTAAGCTGGAATCAAAAACAACAATAAAATTTTATTTGTATAGAAAATTTTGTTAAAATATTATTTCTATCGAAAATTTTGTAAAATTTTTATATCTATAGAAAAATTTGTCAAGCTGAAATCAAAAACAACAACAATGATTGGAGAGTAAACCAACAATAACAAACAAAACGAATGAAGCACGCTCAAAAACAAACCCAGCCAACTGCATTCAAATCGATGATTTCAGTTTGGCAAAGGAATGCTTACAAATTTGTTTAGGTAGTAGCCGACAATCAAAACCTTTTTTCGGGAGGTTCAATGTTTTACAAACATTCTTTTCCTCTGTTGGTTAAACTACACTTGTCGTTTAATCAATGCATGGTCTTAAGCTGAAATCAAAAACAACAATAAAATTTTATTTGTATAGAAAATTTTGTTAAAATATTATTTCTATCGAAAATTTTGTAAAATTTTTATATCTATAGAAAAATTTGTCAAGTTGAAATCAAAAACAACAATAATGATTGGAGATTAAACCAACAATAACAAACAAAACGAATGAAGATATAGGAAGCACGCTCAAAAACAAACCCAGCCAACTGCATTCAAATCGATGATTTGAGTTTGGCAAAGGAATGCTTACAAATTTGTTTAGGCAGTAGCCGACTATCAAAACCTTTTTTTGGGAGGTTCAAGTGTAGTTTACTTTGGGTTGAGTGAACTACCCGAATTTATTCTGATAATTGGTTGATAGTTTTGCTGCAAGTAAAGGATGCTGATTAGGAATGTGGTAATTCCGAAACGTGCGTCCATCCAACCATCTTGCAGTCTATAGGGCTTTGCCCAAATAAATTTGACTAGCATACTTTTCCTCTGTTGGTTAAGCTACTGTTGAACCAAGTTCAACAATAACTATTTTTAATAATTGAATCACAAATCACATTCGCTAGGCGGTGGAAGAATGAATATATTTGTGAATTGCAAAAAAGATATAAATGGAAATCGGCCCAGAGTAACTTGAAGACTGACGATTTTGTAATCATTAGGGACGATAGGGTGTATTGGGAGAGTTGTAAAGGTCTTTAAAAGAAAGGATTCTCAACTTCGCGTACACAGAACGGAGTAATCACTCGCCCACTCATTAAACTGTGTATTCTTCCAATTGCCTCATAATAAAAGTCGGACCTTACTGTTCACACATTAAATAAACTTTAACTTTTCAGCACTTCACGAAGCGTACCCAAATGTCGTATCTGCCAAGATAGACATTTCCTAAAATACTGTCCTACATTCCTACGATTGCCTGTATCCGAACGAAGAGAAGTAATAAAAGAAAAGGGGTTCTGCTACAACTGCTTATGTACTCTCATACTCGACACTGGTGCCCATCCAGAAATACCTGCATCGTGTGTCAATGCCATCACCATACTCTGATTCACATGGACAAATCTCAAAAGACTTCTCGCTCCGGCTACCAGTCATCGCCCAATCGTACCAATCTTTAAGGCTTCGACAATCTTACACGTTCAAGATCTATACGTAACTGGCCTGCATTTGTCAATAGATCGTCCATCAGCCGTCGCAGCAGTCGTTCTTATTTATGCGAACGCATAAGCCATCGTCCCAAGACACACGTCTTCCTGCCCACAGCACTTGCTCGCGTGCCCCAAACGGCCCTATCAAATCCCGACTGCTTTTGAGTTCTGGTGAAGTCCAAACTATCATACTGCGAGGGTTAATCGAACGACTACATCTTCGGACAACAAAAAGAGATGGCAAAGAGTACTGCACATTGAATTTGGAATCATATCACGATCCCTTGGTAAAAATTCAAGTGATGGGTGTGGTGAGATCGGCTATCCCAGCTACGCTTCCAAAACCAACCACCGAGCCCAAACTGATATCAATATATAGCCACTTAATGGTCTTAGCCGACCCCCATATTCACCAACCATTGAATGTCGAAATTCTCGCGGGAAACGACCAGTTGCCAAAAATATTACGTGCGGAACTAATTCAAACTTCTTCTAGCATACCCATTGCTCAGAGTACCATTTTCTGATGGACAATATCAGGAAGTTGTCAGTACTAAGCGTTGCGATACAGCAAGCCGGGCGGTATGTTGAACCCAGTTCAACAATAACTATTTTTATACCCACCACCATAGGATGGGGGGTATATTAACTTTGTCATTCCGTTTGTAACACATCGAAATATTGCTCTAAGACCCCATAAAGTATATATATTCTGGGTCGTGGTGAAATTCTGAGTCGATCTGAGCATGTCCGTCCGTCCGTCCGTCCGTCCGTCCGTCCGTCCGTCCGTCCGTCCGTCCGTCCGTCCGTCCGTCTGTTGAAATCACGCTAACTTCCGAACGAAACAAGCTATCGACTTGAAACTTGGCACAAGTAGTTGTTATTGATGTAGGTCGGATGGTATTGCAAATGGGCCATATCGGTCCACTTTTACGTATAGCCCCCATATAAACGGACCCCAAAATTTGGCTTGCGAGGCCTCTAAGAGAAGCAAATTTCATCCGATCCGGCTGCAATTTGGTACATGGTGTTAGTATATGGTCCCTAACAACCATGAAAAAATTGGTCCACATCGGTCCATAATTATATATAGCCCCCATATAAACCGATCCCCCGATTTGGCTTGCGAGGCCCCTAAGAGAAGCAAGTTTCATCCGATCCGGCTGAAATTTGGCACATGGTGTTAGTATATGGTCTCTAACAACCATGCAAAAATTGGTCCACATCGGTCCATAATTATATATAGCCCCCATATAAACCGATCCCCCGATTTGGCTTGCGAGGCCCCTAAGAGAAGCAAATTTCATCCGATCCGGCTGAAATTTGGTACATGGTGTCAGTATATGGTCTCTAACAACCATGCAAAAATTGGTCCACATAGGTCCATAATTATATATAGCCCCCATATAAACCGATCCCCCGATTTGGCTTGCGAGGCCTCTAAGAGAAGCAAATTTCATCCGATATGGCTGAAATTTGGTACGTGATGTTAGTATATGGTATCTAACAACCATGCAAAAATTGGTCCACATAGGCTCATAATTATATATAGCCCCAATATAAACCGATCACCAGATTTGACCTCCGGAACCTCTTGGAAGACCAAAATTCATCTGATTCAGTTGAAATTTGGTACGTGGTGTTAATATATGGCCTCAAACTCCCATGCAAAAATTGGTCGATATCGGTCCATAATTATATATAGGCCCCATATAAACCGATCCCCAGATTTGACCTCCAGAGCCCCTTGGAAGAGCAAAATACTTCCCATTCGGTTGAAATTTGGTACGTGATGTTAGTATATGGTATCCAACAACCATGCAGGAATAAGAAGTTTTAAGATACCACAACCCAAGTAATTCGATTGTGGATGATAGTCTTTCGTAGAATTTTCTACGCAATCCATGGTGGTGGGTACATAAGATTCGGCCTGGCCGAACTTGCGGCCGTATATACTTGTTAATAACTGAATTATATCATTGAATTACACGAAATGAATTACCCTATTTTAAATATCGAATTAATATAACGTATATTGTATAAGAGTTTGAATTTGCATTTAATCTGGTAACACTAAAAAGTTAAGAAAAGCTTTAGCCAAAAATAACTATTTTTGTCCTATTTTAACATTAAACTTCAAACTTCTTGATTGTATGTGAAACCATTATACCCTTATTTTAAGAACTTCACTTGTGTAGCAATACTCGCAACGGTAAGCAGGTCACCCCGCAATAAACTTCATATCTAAAATTGAACTTTGGCCCTTTCTCTTTCTTTTTTTTTGGCTTTACCAATTTACATTGCTGGGAGTCGTTTCAACTCATACGATACAGTCCATTTCAGCAGTATATATCTCTCGGATTTGTAGTTTTGTCAATGAATGGTTTTAAAATTATTTCTATAGAAAAAATTTTTCAAAATTTTTTTCTATAGACAATTTTGTTAAAATTTTATTTCTATAGAAAATTTTATCAAAATTTTTTTGGTATAGAAAGTTTTGTCAAAATTAAAAAAAAATTATCTTTAGATTTAAGATAAAAATGCTTCAAAAATAGGCTAATACTTATTTTGAGAATATAGCATCTTTGGTTTAAAGTTTTTTTTTTTTTTGGGATTAAGAAATCATTTTTTAACTCGAAGTATACGTACTAATTTCAATGTTTAAACTGGCACGTGAATTTCTTTACAAATATATCGCAAAAATAGAAAGAAAAGTCGATAAAGGAGATAATTTTAATTTTATTGATCCTAGATTTAAGGCCAAATAGGTCGCTAAAAAATGTCTTTATTTTAAAGAAGCCGAGCCTCTTTGGGTTGGAATCAAATGTCAAAATCTTTAGATCCAAGTAAACTTTTTTGAGTGAAGTAACTGATTTCTTTCGAATGGATTTTCATACGATTTAAACGAGAAAATGGCATTCATCATTAGCTTTAATTTCGAATATGTATAACCAATTGTTCTCACATTTAAAGACTTATTTTGCCTAATATCCCTTGGATTATCTACCCCTTATGTCCATTCCTGGAATGAATTCTATACGTAATGTATTAATCAATCACTGTAAAGAAACCATCAAGACTACATAATGAGATGACCTTTTTGCAAAAGGTTACAAGTTCAACTAAGAAATGAGCTACAAAGAAAATTCAAGGCAATTTCTTAATCAAAAACAAAAAAAAATCAGCAGACAATAAGAAAAGCAAATCTTCATTGTTCAAAAGTGAATCATTTATTCTGAAGTGCAAGAGGATGAGTACTAGTTTGCAAACTCAGCTTTCATGACGCACGAAAACTATCGTGACTATACGTAAATTAGACAAGTAAGAAAGATATAAAATCAGCTCAGAACAAACATTTTAAAATGTTTGACAATACAAGGACTAGATTCCCATGACATCAGATTAGGTCAGACAGTGTTGCCGAAACTACCAATAGTTGAACCTAAAAATGTCCACCAATAAAAAGTTGCTGGGCCACAACAATCTCACAAGGGTCCTGAAAGTGCTATACGCTGACACCACAACTGACACCAGCAAAAGTATTTGGCAGTTCTTCCTCAGTCCGTCTAGAGTTGGACTTAATTTTCACTTAATAAGAAGTTCTCTTGAGGTGATATATAAAAATTCTTCTAACGAAATCACTCTTGTCAAGATGTCGTCTAAATGATTTCACCGTAATGTGAAACGCCGACCGGATTAACCCTCAAAAAAAAGGAAGCTCCTTTGCGGACCAAAAAATCTTTTTATACCCTCCACCATAGGATGGGGGGTATATTAACTTTGTCATTCCGTTTGTAACACATCGAAATATTTCTCTAAGACCCCATAAAGTATATATATATCCTGGGTCGTGGTGAAATTCTGAGTCGATGTAAGCATGTCCGTCCGTCCGTCTGTTGAAATCACGCTAACTTCCGAACGAAACAAGCTATCGACTTGAAACTTGGCACAAGTAGTTGTTGTTGATGTAGGTAGGATGGTATTGCAAATGGGCCCTATTGGACAACTTGTACTGAAACAAGTAAATTTTATTATTTCACACAAAAATTTAACTTAATGGAAACAAAATGGCGAAACTATATTGATGAACTTTTTTCCTTTAGTTTCGATGGCACTTTTTTCTGGGTGAGTGTGGTGTATCAATCTAGGTTAGGTGATAGCCCGATGTATCGGGCTCACTTAGAGTATTCAGTCCATTGTGATACAACATTGATGACACAGAAAAATATCACCAAAATATTTCCAACTAAAAAGTTGATTGAAGTTGAAAATTATTTCAATTAATAAATTAATTGATACAATTAACTTTTTAATCAAGATTGAAACATTAAGCTAATTATGTCAATGATTAAACATTTTAAAATGTTTAATTAAAAAATTAATTGATACAATTAACTTTTTAATCAAAGTCGGAAGACTAAGTCACTTAAAACCAGTGATCGATTTTTTTAATTTTTAACTAAAAATTTAAACTATCCATTTTTAATCAAACTAAAAACACTCAGTCAGTTAAAAACGTAATTGAAAATAGTTACATTTTTAATTGAAAAAAATTAATTGAGTATTTTTGATGTTGAATCATCAATTAATTATTTATTTGAATCAATTAAAAAATTAATTGGAAATTGCTGATAAAATCAATTAATTTTTTAATCAAGTATTTTTTTTTAATTTTCAATTAAAACTGTGATTGATACTATCATTTTCGTGATTGAAGACATTTCAATTAAAAAATTAATTGGATCAATTAATCTCGTGATTGAATCAGAACAAAAATTTTTTGTGTGGAACTTCTCTCTTATCACTGAGTGCTGCCCGATTCCATGTTAAGCTCAATGGCAACACACCTCCTTTTTATAGCCGAGTCCGAACGGCGTTCCACATTGCAGTGAAAGCACTTAGAGAAGCTTTGAAACACTCAGAAATGTCACCAGGATTACTGAGGTGGGATAATCCGTCGCTGAAAAACTTTTTGGTGTTCGGTCGAAGCAGGAATCGAAACCACGACCTCGTGTATGCAAGGCGGGCCTGCTAACCTTTGCACCACAGTGGCTCCATCGTCATCATTTCTATATTTATGGGATATATTGTGCAAATCAGTGATGAACAGTGATGAGAGGGCAACATTTAACATATGCGCGAGTCCTCACGAAATGATTTCACAATTGTAGAAATATATTTTAGCCATTCTGAATAAATTCCTAGTCCATTTGAAATAAGAGTAGCAAAGTTTTTTTTTTTAAGAAGGATTTCATGTAAACATTTATTATACTGAACCGATTTCGCAAGAACCCCCAAATTTATGGAAATTCATCGCCAAATCCCTATGTCCCCACACTGAAAAAAAAGCATACCCGGTTCCAAAGATTTTGTCTTTACTTTAAAAAATTTGGTATTGATTCCGAGCCAAAGAAGCGGAGAATACAAGTAAGGATTCTTTTAAGATACAGTTCTCTTTTAAAATCGGGTTTTGTGTACTTGCTTCTAGGAAGCAAATTTTAATTTTTCGCTTTTCAGCTTTTTTTCTTCATATGCTATCAAAGTCCTTTAAAAACAAGTTAACGACGACTTTATTTTCCAAATTAAGACTCGACTTCTAGTAGAAATTATGCTGTGTTTCAAGTAAAAAACCTCTTTAAATTAAAGTGTTGAAAAACATGTCCTATATTTGAACGATTTTTTGCTTTGTAGTCAAGATGCAAAAAGATAACAAATTTAAAGACAATTTCATTAAATTTAAAGATTTTTTCTAAATTATTAAAGTCAAGTTGACCTTAGCCCAAACATTTTTTCTTTCATGTTATGATATCCATTTTTAAATCAAATCACTTAATTATAAGGACAATACGACTTTATTGAAAACGACCTTTGGTCAAGGAAAAAAACTTTATACTAGAGAAATGCGTATTCTCTACTAAGCAAAATTTGCATTCGTATTTTAAAGACATGAAATCTTTGACCTCACGACAATATTTTTGTCAGTGCAACTCAAAAATTTCGTCCCCATCCACGAAAAAAATATCCACAATTTGGGGAAAATCCCCATTACTGGCAACACTACCTACACTGAGAAAAAATTTACATCATCAAAGATTATGCAACCTTAATTTTAGGTTATGCAATTTACACAATAATTAAAAGAAAGTTTATAATTTTTGCTTGAAAATTTTTGTCATTTAATTTAAGACGCACATCTTGGAAAATTTACATCCCGTCGTCGTCGTGCGGCTTTTAAATACAATGGAAAATTTCCTTAAACTAAAGAACAACAATTTTGATTTAAAAAAATCGTCCTTAAGTTAAGACAAAAACGCTTCAAATATAGGCCAAAACATATTTTGAGGATTAGATATCTTTGATTTAAAGTTTTTTTTGTTGGAACTAAGAAACCATATTTTACTTTGAAGTATACGTTATAGTTTGGATTTTTAAAGTGACATTTGTTTGTACGTGAATAGCTTTATTAATATAGTGCGAAAAGAGAAATGAAATCTATATCCTAATTTTAATTTTATTGATCCACATAGTACGTCGCTAAAAAAATGTCTTTATTTTAAAGAAGCCTCATCTTTGGCTCGGAATCAATACCAAAATCCTTAAAATAGGGTCAAAATCTATGGGTCTAAGAAATTTTTTTTAGTTTTTTTTTTTAGTGTAGAATCCACATGGACCTACTTACAATTTAAAAGACAATGCTAAGAATTTTTAAGAAACCTTGCCATTAGATTCGGCCTGGTCGTATATTTCCATGTTATTCATTGTTTTAGCATGCAACCAATTTTTATCTTCTTGTATACAGCTACAAAAATTCTTCTTTTATTCGCCATCATCAATTTGTATATTTTCCCAGAGAATTTTTAATCCATTTGCATGCATGCGAAGGGGGCAGCATAGCATGCCTCATGCATTCTCATCATTTATTTATGTTAGGTTTTTCATTAATAAAAAAATTAAATTCAACCATGCGAATATGTTTCATATGACTTGAGAGTAACAGCCATTTTTTACCAAATATTTTCTGTTAACCATGGCAAATATTTAAGTTTTTCTACTGCACCAAAAACTAAGCACATCGTATTTGCAAATACCTTTTATCTTATTCATAACCAATCAATCCATTCATTTGAATTGAAAAAGAAAAAACACAAACGAAATATTGCAAAAATGTTTTCGACGTGAAAATTCTGCCGGATTGTGATTGATTGATTATTTGTTTCGTTTATTTTGGGTTCTACAAAAACAAAATATTTGTAATATTTTTGCATTTTTTATTTTCTGCTTCTATCGTTACATGACATGGATCACTTAACATACCTGAGGGTGAGTTTTTTTTTTACCATTCAATTTGGATAGTGGGCGATTACATCGAAAATCGATGTTCCAATATGGATTGAATTCATGTCTCCCAGAAGTGGCCAAATTTTATATTAATGTAATCACTTGTAAGCAGAATGTAATCGGATATGCTCCGATACACTATGAAATAATTAATTCGTTTGACACAAGGTTTTGCATGAAAATATTTTGTATTGATTCACCTTACAAAAATATGTGGATATAGCATTTAGAGGTTTTTTGGAAGCCACCACAATGACATAATGCAAAGGTATAATACCCAGCAAAAACTGGGTAACCACTTGTGATTCCTCAAGCATTACCGGTAATCAACAAAATTTACTACACCGAAAAAAAGTGAACTGTTTTATAGGAAGAACGAACTACCACGTACGAAAATTGAACTAAATTTCACTCCACATTTTGAGATTTCCACAAAGCGTTGTTAAAACCAGGGCTGTGGAGTCGAGTCAATTTTGCTCGACTCCGGCTCCGACTCCGAATCCAGTATTTTTTATTAGCCTCGACTACGACTCCGGAGTCGACTCCAGGTGGTGTACCTAAATCTCATTTTAACAGTATTCCAATTGTAATTTTAAGGTGTAGTGTTCCAAAACTATTTTGCCATAAGTGTTTATATGTCCAAAAGAACTCTAATTTGAAATTTTGATACGACTCGACGACAAACCTCAGCATTTTAGGGATGTAAAGAGCTATACATTTTAATTTCAGGCCAATAACATCGGGTGTATAAGGAGATTTCTCAAGCAATTATGTAGGGCTATCTGACAATTTGGGAAATTTCCGCATTTATTTATGGATCTCTAATAACTCTAAATTCGAAATTTCTGACAAATCTTATGAACATTTTAGACTGGGAAAAATTTCTTAAAATAAATCGGAAGTTGGGTTTATATGTAGGTGCTATATCACAAAGAAAATTTTCGTGCGATTCCCAAAAATAGTAAGAATGAACTACAGTATGGTTAAAATGGTCATGATTTGGCGCCAATGATTTTATTCTTTACTTTTAGTTCATTTTTTCTTATATGAGAGGGTGTAATTTCGTGAGTTGTAGATAAAAAGTACAACAGGGCATTAAATTTTCTTGATTTTAACAACGCTTTGTGGAAATCTCAATATGTGGAGTTCAATTTTCGTACCAGGTAGTTCATTCTTCCTATGAAATAGTTCACTTTTTTCTGTGTAAATTTAAAGATTCTACCTGTGACTAGACTAGATCAGATTCTGGATTTAGAAGAACCATTTTTGTTTGAGTTTTAGAGAAATCGTGCATATCGTGCAAATGATGAAATAACGCCTTGATTTGAAATCTTAAATCTTTTTACCGCCATTATTTAAATGATTGCGAGTAGGAAAATCTTGAAATTGTACTTTCAGTTTCAAGCAATTTTCTGTGTGCAGTGTACACTGAAAGAAAAGTTTTCTTTTCTGAGGAACGAAATTTTAGTCAAACAAAGTTTCCTTTTTGCACAAATTTTAGACACAATTCGGATTATTTGCTCTAAACGAAAATACTTTATTGAAAGGGGAATTTCGTTTGTCTAAAATTTCATTCCGGAGGAAAATATTTTTTCTTTGGGTGTACCGTCAAGAAGAGAAATCGGTCTATATCGATGCCATACCAAATGGACCCGAAAAAATAAATGCGATATAGATTTTTGAGGATCTACAATACCAGTATATTTTCATTTTCGAGAAAATCGGATAAAAACTACGGTTTCTAGAAGCCCAAGGAGTTAAAACGGGAGATCGGTCGACACGCACCATATTCGGCTAACCTATTTGTGGTCAGCCGGATTCTAGAAGTCCTAGAAATAAATTCGGGAGGTAAAATTGGCGCAGAAGCGATGATTTTAACGTGGGGTTGTCATAGGATGGATGTCCACCATTTCAACAGCCGTTGCATTGAATTTGCATCACTTCTTAAGGTGTGATGCGAATCCAGTGATTTGGATGTGAATAAAGAAATTTTGCTATATTTTGACGAATAAATATTTTTTTAAATTTTTTTATGATTTTTAATGCATTATAGCGCTTGTCTGGAAATTTTGACATCAAATATTTTCAAAAATTCGCATTTTTTCTAGAAAGGATTTAGCATTTTTTTCGGCAAAATTTAAATAATTTGCACTATTTGATTAATTTTTAATCTGTTTTTAACCAATTTGAAACAATAAAATTTTAAATTTCTCAATAAAAATATGAAAAAAGCGAGTTATAAAAAATTGACTAAAATGAACTTCCTGTGCAGTTACAATAAAGAACTTCTTTGGGAGGACATTTTTAGAAGTGCTTTTAAAGTTGTGCCTTAAGAAGAACTTCCAAATTTTATTGCTGGGTATAGTCGAGAGATCAGTCTATATGGGGGCTAAACCAAAACATCGACCGATACACCCCATTTGCGACACACCTATTTGTGGTCCCATAATACCTCTAGATTTTCAATTTCAGGCAAATGGGACAGTATATACAGTTTCTAGACGCTCAAGAAGTAAAATCGGGAGATCGGTCTACAAGGGGGCTATACCAAAAGATGGACTAATATGCACCATTTGCGCTACACTAACTTTTGGTACTAAAATATCTCTAGATTTCAAATTTCAGGTAAATCGGATTGATAATACGGTATTTAGAAGCCCAAGAAGTAAAATCGGGAGATCGGTCTATATAGGGGCTATACCAAAACATGGACCTTTTCGACACACCCATTTATGGTCCTAAAATACCTCTAGATTTTCAATTTCTGGCAAATCGGATAGTAAATACAGTTTCTAGAATCCCAAGAAGTAAAATCGGCAGATCGGTCTATATAGGGGCTATACCAAAACATGAACCGAAAGGCACCATTTACGGCAAACATGTTTATAGTCCTAGAATCCCTCTAAATTTAAAATTTCAGGCAAATCGGAAAGCAAATACAGTTTCTAGAAGCCCAAGAAGTAAAATCAGGAGATCGGTCTATAAGGGGGCTATACCAAAAGATGGACCGATACGTGCCATTTTGCCACATCTTTTTATGGTCCTAAAATACCTCTAGATTTCCAATTTCAGGCAAATTGGATAAAAACTATTGGATTATAAGCCCAAGACCCCAAATCGGGAGGTCGGTTTATATGGGGACTATATGAAAACTTGGACCGATACAGCCCATCTTCGAACTTGATCTGCCTGCAAAAAAACGAATCTGTGCCAAATTTCAGGACGATAGCCCCATTATTGAAGGCTGTGGCGTGATTACAACAGACAGACAGACGGATATGCTTATATCGTCTTAGAATATCTCCCTGATCAAGAATATATATATATATATACTTTATATAGTCGGAAATCGATATTTCGATGTCATACAAACGGAATGACAAACTTATTATACCCCCGTCACCATTCTATGGTGTTTCGCAATAAAAATAAATAATATAAAGTATCAGTCCAACGCCGAACCATTTGCCAGTGTGATATTCTTATCTTAAGGGCAAGGAAACCATACAATTTTTTAGTGTATATAAAACTCCGATTTTGACGCTTATGACTATACCATCAAGCTTTTTAATAAATTCCCCTAAAATATGGTGGCAAACCGTAGCCTTTTCCACTTAAATATACACAGAAAAAAATTTCACGAGAATTTTTCCAATTAAAATTTTAATTGAGTTTTAAAAAATATTCAATTAAAAATTTAATTGATTCAACAAATTTTTTAATTGAAACAAAAATCAATCACAAAAATTAATAGTATCAATTAATTTTTTAATTGGATCAATTAATTTTTTAATTGGATCAATTAATTTTTTAATTGACCTTCAATTAATTTTTTAATTGATACTATCATTTCTGTGATTGAAGACATTTCAATTAAAAAATTAATTGGATCAATTAATTTCGTGATTGAACCAGAAAAATTTTTTTTGTGTGTACTGTGGGTTGTCAGCATCTTTCGGGTTTTCTCTTGTTAATTTGTGTTTTAGGTCAGTTTAATTTTACAAATTTATTTAACTTTCATTAGGAATACGCCCACTCGTTTCCCATTCCTTTTATCACAATAGAGATAAAGAGTTTATTTGTGAAATACCTTTTAAACAGATTTTCTGGTATAATTCCAAATCGCATTTGTCTTAATTTCTCTAACATTAAAAAACACCTACACACTGAAATAAAAGATGGGAAAGAGGGAGAATGCTTCTCTTACTCATGTATTTTAATTGAATTGATGATTGCCAACAGTGGTGCCAATGTTTTGAGCTGAAAATCGTCAATTATACCCACCACCATAGAATGGTGACGGGGTATAATAAGTTCGTTTTAAAAATATTTTTCGTCAAAATCGTCGATTCATCCCAAGGAATTCGTCAAAAAATCGTCACTCATAAAACAGTTCAAAAAAAAAGATTTACGAATAAAATAAAAGTTTTATTCAAACATCTGAGGCATCCATATATTGTATACACAATAAAGCTGTTATTATAAAAGGGGTTTTATTCATTTTATTTACATGAATAATGCCGTTTAAATCTCTAATTAAGTAATATAGTTTCCAGTTTTTTAAACAACGATTAATTGAAATAAATTTTTATACCTCCACCATAGGATGGGGGTATATTAACTTTGTCATTCCGTTTGTAACACATCGAAATATTGCTCTAAGACCCCATAAAGTATATATATTCTGGGTCGTGGTGAAATTCTACGTCGATCTAAGCATGTCTGTTGAAATCACGCTAACTTCCGAACGAAACAAACTTTAAACTTGGCACAAGTAGTTGTTATTGATGTAGGTCGGATGGTATTGCAAATGTGCCATATCGGGCCATAATTATATATAGCCCCCATATAAACCGATCCCCAGATTTGGCTTGCGAAGCCTCAAAGAGAAGCAAATTTCATCCGATCCGGCTGAAATTTGGTACATGGTGTTGGTATATGGTCTCTAACAACCGTGAAAAAGTTGGTCCCCATCTGTCCATAATTATATATAGCCCCCATATAAACCGATCCCCAGATTTGGCTTGCGGAGCCTCAAAGAGAAGCAAATTTCATCCGATACGGCTGAAATTGGGTACATGATGTTGGTATATGGTCTCTAACAACCGTGAAAAAGTTGGTCCCCATCGGTCCATATTTATATATAGCCCCCATATAAACCGATCCCCAGATTTGGCTTGCGGAGTCTCAAAGAGAAGCAAATTTCATCCGATCCGGCTGAAATTTGGTACATGGTGTTAGTAAATGGTCTCTAACAACCGTGTCAGAATTGGTCCATATCGGTCCATAATTATATATGCCCCCATAGAAACCGTTCTCGAGATTTGATCTACGGAGCGTCTTGGAGGAGCAAAATTCATCTGAGTCTCAAAGAGAAGCAAATTTCATCCGATCCGGCTGAAATTTGGTACATGGTGTTAGTAAATGGTCTCTAGCAACCGTGTCAGAATTGGTCCATATCGGTCCATAATTATATATAGCCCCCATAGAAACCGTTCTCGAGATTTGATCTCCGGAGCGTCTTGGAGTAGCAAAATTCATCCGATCCGGTTCAAATGTGGAACGTGGTGTTAGTATATGGCCGCTAACAACCATACCAAAATTGGTCCTTATCGGTCTATAGTTATATATAGCCGATCTCCAATCACACAAAAATTGGTCCATATCGGTTCATAATCATGGTTGCCAATCGAGCCAAAAATAATCTACCAAAATTTTATTTCTATAGAAAATTTTGTCAAAATTTTATTTCTATAGAAAATTTTGTTAAAATTTTATTTCTATAGAAAAGTTTGTCAAAATTTTATTTCTATAAAAAATTTTTGTTAAAATTTTATTTCTATAGTAAATTTTGTCAAAATTTTACTTCTATAGAAAATTTTGTTAAAATTTTATTTCTATAGAAAATTTTGTTAAAATTTTATTTCTATAGAAATGTTTGTCAAAATTTTATATATACGTATTTGATCGACTTTTTTTTTGATTTAATATATACCACGTATGGACTTACATACAATTTAGACGACGGTGTTAGGAGGTTTTAAGACACCTTGCCATCGGCAAGCGTTACCGCAACTTAAGTAATTCGATTGTGGATGGCAGTGTTTAGAAGACGTTTCTACGCAATCCATGGTGGAGGGTACATAAGCTTCGGCCTGGCCGAACTTACGGCGGTATATACTTGTTAATTAATTTAAATTAATATATCTGATTGTGACCACATGTTCTACATTGTTTAACAAAATTTTCTTGACAGAAAAATTTCCTATTCTCCAGGCGAATTTAAATCCTTATTACTTGCTCATGTATAATTTTTATTATTATTACTAATATCGATAATGAATAAATAAATAAAGTGAATTTAACTAAACTGACTTCATAGCAATCAGAATTATTTTGCTTTAAAGTTTTTAGACAAAAGAATACCTCGCAATGTTTCAGTTTCAAAGGGATTCCGAATTTTAAGTTTATTTATATTGATTGCTTTGTCATATAAATTGTCATATTATTAAGATCCAAAATAACTTGTTTACATTACAACTTATCGTCAACTTATAACTACGTCACATTGAAAAATTGTCAAATCGACATAAAAACCCTTAAAAGGAAACACTTGAGTCGAGCATTAAAAAAAGTCATCTCATAACAAAGTTGTTTAAAATCGTCGTCAAGTCAGAGGCCAAATTTACCATCAAAAATCGTCAAAATGACGAAAAATCGTCAGAGTTGGCACTGCTGATTGCCAATGTTCGGTGTTCTCTTAATCACCCACCACTCACTCTCGCACTCATTCAATGTTTAATGTCAAAGGTGTGAGAGTAAAGCCATGGGAAACGGAAACGGCAAATGCGACAGGTAGCAAAAGGAATTTAAAGGCTGATATATACACATGTCATGCGACATGAGTTAAACCATAAAAAAGTCTGCACGATTTATTTTGTTCGATTTCAATGGCATCGTTATGTATGGACGTGCATAGAATTCAAGAGTATTTCATAAATGGTGAATAAAAAAATATGATTGATTTGGCCTTAAATTCACTTACCTTTCTCAAAGTGGGTCCAATTATTTGCCCAATCACCTTTGAAGGATGTGACTTTGTTGGTAACACACACACAATAAAATATTCGGGAAATGACCTAAAAAACACCGTTTTTTGTGGGATGACTATGTGGGTCTTGTGGTTTATTTGTTGGGTGAAAACATTGGGGTAAAAGGTCAATTGATTGAAAGCACTCAAATAAGTGACCACCTTCCGAAAAACAAAAGCACACATCAAATTATCAAGCACGCAATTGCTGTTAATCATTTTATACCTCTAGAATATTGAATGAAAATAATTTCTCCGGGTAAAGGAATGACTTTAGGTTTTCTAATACCAAGCTGCTAATAAATTATAACAGTCTTTTTGAATTCGTTATCGATATGATTAATGTTGTCATTCACACAAGTATAGCAAATCGTCAACTTTAATTGGGTCCAATACATCAACTCAGCTAAAGTCGAGTAAGCTCTAAATTCAATCGAGACGTATATTGGATACTATTAGCTTAGGTTTGGATAGGTTAGGTTAGGTGGCAGCCCGATGTATCAAGCTAACTTAGACTATTCAGTCTATTGTGATACCACATTGGTGAACTTCTCTCTTATCACTGAGTGCTGCTCTATTCCATGTTAAGCTCAATGACAAGGGACCTCCTTTTTATAGTCGAGTCCGAACGGCGTGACATCCGCGTTTCTATTAAAGTTTAGTTAAAATTTTCTAAAATTAATATATTTTTTGTAAAACTAACTAAAATTTTCATTCCTGGTGGGTTCACTATTTTTTCAGTGTGAGTATACATCAAGTGTAATACATATCCCCTATTGCATCCTTTATGTTCACAATATCATCTGGGTATGGTCTTTAGAGAGGAATTTCCTCCCTGTCGACGTTTTAGTAACGCCATCTACAGACCAGTAGAATGCCTTTCTTGTGACCTTATAGTTAATGAATTATAATGAAGCTTAATTTGTCAACTGTCCAAGTATTTCGATGTCCTTTACCTAAAATAAAATTCATTTGAAGAATGCAGCATATATGGAATAATTGTAACCTTATGAAAAATTCAAGTCATTGTAAAACTTTGTATGAAATACATTTAAATAGAACTTAATATTCTACAACTTCTTAACTGGAACTCCATTAAATATTTAAATGTTCTTGATAATATTCCAATTCAATGTTATTATAGAAATTCATATTAAATGTTGAATTATTATTATTTTTACTACTGCATGTGAGTGTATGTCGGTTTCAAGGTGACCACACACAAAAAAATAATTCTTATCTACCAAACGATATTTTACACAAACAAAGATCGTTTCTCATTTGCTTTTCATTGTAAGAACGCTTCTTTGGAAGAAAAGTATATATTTTTTGTGGTAAACGTTTATTCTTTCCAGGATGTAAAAACAATTTCATAAAGACTAACTCAAAACAAGTATATACGGCCGTAAGTTCGGCCAAGCCGAATCTTATGTACCCTCCACCATGGATTGCGTAGAAACTTCTACGAAAGACTCCTCCACAATCGAATTACTTGGGCTGTGGTATCTTCAAACTTCTTAACATCGTTTTCTAAATTGTGAGTTAGTCCTTACGTGGTATATATAAGACAAAAAAGTTATGTATAGTTAAGTCTACAAATAATTACGAATCGATATGGACTTTTTGCACGGTACGTAGAGAGCCAGAATTGAAATATGGGGGTCGCTTATATGAGGGCTATATACAATTATGAACTTGATATGGACCAATTTTTGTGTGATTGGAAATCGATTTATCTGAGGGATATATATAACTATAGACCGATACGGACCTAGTTACGCATGGTTGTTAACGACCATATACTAGCACAATGTACCAAATTTCAACTCACTCGGATGAAATTTGCTCCTCCAAGGGGCTCCAAAACCAAATCTCGGGATTGGTTTATATGGGGCTATATATGATTATGGACTGATATGGACCACTTTTGGCATGGTTTTTAAATATCATATACGATCACCACGTACCAAATTTCCAGCAGATCGGATGAATTTTGCTTCACAAAAGGCACCGGAGGTCAAATCTGGGGATCGGTTTATATGGGAGCTATATATAATTATGGGCTGATATGAACCAATTCCTGCATGGTTGTTGGATACCATATACCAACATCACGTACCAAATTTCAACCGAATGGGAAGAATTTTGCTCTTCCAAGGGGCTCTGGAGGTCAAATCTGGGGATCGGTTTATATGGGGCCTATATATAATTATGGACCGATACCGACCAATTTTTGCATGGGAGTTTGAGGCCATATATTAACACCACGTACCAAATTTCAACTGAATCAGATGAATTTTAGTCTTCCAAGAGGCTCCGGAGGTCAAACCTGGTGATCGGTTTATATGGGGGCTATATATAATTATGGACCGATGTGGACCAATTTTTGCATGGTGGTTAGAGACCATATACTAACACCATGTACCAAATTTCAGCCGGAGTGGATGAAATTTGATTCTTAGAGGCCTCGCAAGCCAAATCGGGGGATCGGTTTATATGGGGGCTATATATAATTATGGACCGATGTGGACCAATTTTTGCATGGTTATTAGAGACCATATACTAACACCATGTACCAAATTTCAGCCGGATCGGATGAAATTTGCATCTCTTAGAGGCCTCGCAAGCCAAATTTGGGGGTCCGTTTATATGGGGGCTATACGTAAAAGTGGACCGATATGGCCCATGTGCAATACCATCCGACCGACATCAATAACAATTACTTGTGCCAAGTTTCAAGTCGATAGCTTGTTTCGTTCGGAAGTTAGCGTGATTTCAACAGACGGACGGACGGACGGACGGACGGACGGACATGCTCAGATCGACTCAGAATTTCACCACGACCCAGAATATATATACTTTATAGGGTCTTAGAGGAATATTTCGATGTGTTACAAACGGAATGACAAAGTTAATATACCCCCCATCCTATGGTGGAGGGTATAACAATATTTTATGGCTAATTGCATTTTCCGTCACATCTTTCTCACTTCCACTAGGTTTTTTAGTTCTTAGGAGCTATTTTGTAATACAAACAATATAGAAGAAATTATACGATTTTATATTTTTTTTAAATTTTACGGAGAATCGAACCGCGGATCATACAATTTGTCAGCCAATAACCTATCCACTGGGCTACGTAGCTGTTATTGACATCAACAATCAAACAGCTATATTTATATAGCATCGTTTTCGGCGCCCACAAGCCGATTAAACAAACTTTATTTAACAAAAACATACATTTAGTTAGGCACCGTGGAGCAATGGTTAGTACGTCCGCCTTGCATACCAAGGGCCGTAGGTTCCATCCCTGCTTCGACCGAACACTAAACAGTTTTTTTTTTGTTTGTTTTTTACATATACTTCAGATATGTCCGGAAGATTCCGAAAAGATATTCAATATTACTACTATATTAAATTTTAAAAATGAAAATGTAAAATGTGTCTCATTAAAGACTTAAGGTGGAATTACATACCATGCGACCATGAGTGCGTACGTTATATGCTATTGTCAAAAAAAGTTAAAATGTGGAAACTAGTATTGTTTTAGTCACACGATAAAAGTAACGTATGTTATGCATATGACGCATGAAGTTGACGAACTTTTAACTTTTCAATGCGTCAAGTGCGTTAACAACATTAAACAACATGTAAACAAATCAACAAACGAAAAGCAATCTAAAATATAGACGAGGAATTATTGAGGAAATTTAAAATACATAAAGTCCAATACTTTAAAAATTGTGTGGAATATAAAAAAAGTGCAGAGGCGAGGAATGTAATCAGCAAATTTATTTGTGTTCCGACGCATGCTGTGTAACTCAATTGAAGAATCGTATTCGTCAACGCATTCGAATACAACGTACGCACGCATGACCGCATGGTATGTAATTCCACCTTTAAAGTCAGAAATGAACAGTGCTTGATATAAACCAAATGGACAGTGTTTTTGATTCAAAAATATATTTTTTTTTTGTTGAAAAAAATAAACATTTTTAATAAACATTAACAAACGAATTTTTTTGATGATAAAAGTTTGAAATTTTCTAAGAAATTCAAAAAACTCTAACAAAAGAAAAACGTTTTCGGTACACGTTTTCCAAACGTTTTTTTTTTTTTCTTGTCTCGGAGTTTTCAATCCATTGCAGATCCTACACTAAAAAAATATATTGACCTAATATGACAGATTTTACATCATATTTTTTATGTCAAAACAGTAAGGCAATATTAATGACAAATTTGTTTCAATTAAAAGAAAAATTATCATCTTAGGTTAAAAATCTCTTCTCATTAACATAAAATTTTGTCTTTGAAGAAAATCATGTCATTGAAGAAAATCACTACAAACAAGTTTTTGAAGAAAATCACTATAAATATGATACGATATAACAAAAAATATTTTTACTTCAAATCAAATCGACTTACACATTCAAAATTGAAAGATGATTCGATCGGAGTATTCCGTGTATCATAATATGATTGATCCGCAGAAGAAATTGGGAAGGTGGAAAACGTTTCGTTCAAGGAATCAAGATCGATAGATGGATCAACAGTTCCACCACACTTGCCAATACCAATATCATTTAGAGTCTTCCATGTCTTTCCCGAACCTAGAGCATTCCCAAACATTCTTTCGAAACTCCTACGTTTCTCCCGAGAGATCTCCCTATTCACAGCCCTACGAGCAGCACGAAACTCGTCGTGGGCCTCAGTAGTCCTGAGGATTTTCCACTGGGCGAACCTCAAATCCCTTTGATCGATCAGTTCCCTGATACAAGAAGTGAACCAACCTTTCCTCCTTACTGTCCTGGTAATCATCGGTACGGTCATGTCAAAGAGCGATGTTACATCATCCTCCAAAAATGCTAACTGATCATCGGGGCAATCGATGCGGTATATAGATGACCAATCTATAAGAAAAAATTGTTGCCTCAGAGCTGAATTGTCAATGTTCCTAAAATCCCTGTAAGAATAAGTGTCAGTTCCATATGGAACACATATTCTATAGGTCAAAAAGATCAAATCATGCTTCGAGAAGCAAGGTGCTGATAATTGATCATAGTGGAGAATATTGTCTTCAGTAGACACTACGAAGAGATCCAGTAAAGTGTTAGCAAATTGCGTGAAATGTGTCGGAGTGTCAGTATTTATCACGTATAGACCAAGAGCTCTCATATCCCCTACTAATTGTTGGTTCGTAAGAAGATTGCTGTTAAAGTCACCTGCTATCACAATTTCATCGAATTGTGTTGAAAATATTTCCACTTGCCTCATGAAAGGGTCCATATCGATATTACTTCTTGGTCGGTATACACTCCCAATCAGAACTGTCCGATCGAGAGAGCAAATCTCCGTCGGAAATAAACCTAGGCTTGCAGTTTAAACCCTTCTTCACTTAAATAGCTACTCCTCCTGCAAAACCTTTACGATCTACTCTCAAAATCTCATAACCCTTCACCGACACCATTATATCGGTAATTGTGTCATCAAACCAGGTCTCGGATATGCAGACTATATCAACTGGGGATCCCTCGAAGATATGTCTGAACTCATCCATTTTCCTATACAGGCTCTGTACGTTAATGGGACATATGTGGAGACCACTATGCTAACTGGATAATATTTTAATCATATTTGCAGTTCCATCTTTGGACCATGATTGAGTGTTATTGGGTACACTCAACATCAATTAGAAATGCAGAAGTTATACAAGATTCAGAGCACAGTTCAACAAGACCAATAAAATGAACATTGAGAGAGAGAGAGAGATTTTTAAAGTTTAGAACACAATATTTTATACTTGTTCAAGTTTCATTACTATATCCTAATTGCAATTTTATGGAACCCATATCTAAAATTGGGTTGCTTCTTTTACTATATTTTTATTTTAAAAAGCTTCTATTGGCTCCGATATTTTTATCCAAAATCTTAAGTAAAGACCAGAATCTTTGGATCCAATTAAATATTTTTCTTTGAGTGTTCATGCATACCAATGCGAATTTTTGCTCCTCTTTAGCAACCACAAACCAAAGGCATCTTAGTCTTACAAGTTGCATGTTATGCATTTACTGGCTCTAAGGTATTTACATATACATGAAGTTCACTTGGAATATTATGGTGACTAGATGGGAAGATAAGCTGCCATAGTTATAAGAGCAAGTTTAGTTTATGGCTGGAAAAATTACTTGGAATGTGAAGGTGACAAACAAAGAATTAATTCTTGGAATAGAAGGATTGCAATAAGAATTTTATTAAAACAAAAAGTCACGTTTGAAAATATTGTGAATAAGCAAATATTTAATAATATATGCTAAATTTTATGACCCAATAATTTCTACATGTGAAATACCAAATTCTTTCTTAAGAAGATATTCACTTTTATTCCTGAAGTAGCCGTCGCTTTACATCGCTTTTCGTCTGTCGCCACCAGTGGTGCCAACTGTTTTGGAGAGATTGTAAAATAATTTTCAACAATTCGTCAAATATCGGCACCTATAAAACAGCCGAGAACAAAGTTTTAGAAGCAAAATAAAAGTGTTATTCAAACAAAACCATAAGAAAAGGGTTAAATTCATTTTAACTACATGAATAATACCTGATAAATCTAGAACTTGTTTAATAAAATTTTCTTGACAGCAAAATATCCAAGCGAATTTGAGTCCTTATTACTTACTCATGAATAATTTTTTATTATACCCTCCACCATAGGATGGGGGTATATTAACTTTGTCATTCTGTTTGTAACACATCGAAATATTGCTCTAAGACCCCATAAAGTATATATATTCTGGGTCGTGGTGAAATTCTGAGTCGATCTGAGCATGTCCGTCCGTCCGCCCGTCCGCCCGTCCGTTTGTTGAAATCACGCTAACTTCCGAAAGAAACAAGCTATCGACTTGAAACTTGGCACAAGTAGTTGTTATTGATGTAGGTCGGATGGTATTGCAAATGGGCCATATCGGTCTACTTTTACGTATAGCCCCCATATAAACGGACCCCCACATTTGGCTTGCGAGGCCTCTAAGAGAAGCAAATTTCATCCGATCCTGCTGAAATTTGGTACATGATGTTAGTATATGGCATCTAACAACCATGCAAAAATTGGTCCACATCGGTCCATAATTATATATAGCCCCCATATAGACCGATCCCCGATTTGGCTTGCGAGGCCTCTAAGAGAAGCCAATTTCATCCGATCCGGCTGAAATTTGGTACATTCTGTTAGTATATGGTATCTAACAACCATGCAAAAATTGGTCCACATCGGTCCATAATTATATATAGCCCCCATATAAACCGATCCCCCGATTTGGCTTGCGAGGCCTCTAAGAGAAGCAAATTTCATCCGATCCGGCTGAAATTTGGTACATGGTATTAGTAAATGGTCTCTAATAACCATGCGAAAATTGGTCCACATCGGTCCATGATTATATATAGCCCCCATATAAACCGATCCCCCCATTTTGCGTGCGAGGCCTCTAAGAGAAGCAAATTTCATCCGATCCGGCTGAAATTTGGTACATGGTGTTAGTATATGGTCTCTAACTACCATGCAAAAATTGGTACACATCGGTCCATAATTATATATAGGCCCCATATAAACCGATCACCAGGTTTGACCTCCGGAGCTTATTGGAAGACCAAAATTCATCTGATTCAGTTTATATTTGGTACGTGGTGTTAATATATGGCCTCAAACTCCCATGCAAAAATTGGTCGAAATCGGTCCATAATTATATATAGGCCCCATATAAACCGATCCCCAGATTTGACCTCCAGAGCCCCTTGGAAGAGCAAAATTCTTCCCATTCGGTTGAAATTTGGTACGTGATGGTAGTATATGGTATCCAACAACCATGCAGGAATTGGTACCTATCAGCCCATAATTATATATAGCTCCCATATAAACCGATCCCCAGATTTGACCTCCGGTGCCTTTTGGAGAAGCAAAATTCATCCGATCTGCTTGAAATTTGGTATGTGGTGATCGTATATGATATTTAACAACCATGCCACAAGTGGTCCATATCAGTCCATAATCATATATAGCCCCATATAAACCGATCCCGAGATTTGGTTTTGGAGCCTCTAGGAGGAGCAAATTTCATCCGAGTGAGCTGAAATTTGGTACATTGTGCTAGTATATGGTCTTTAACAACCATGCCTAACTAGGTCCATATCGGTCTATAGTTATATATATATTCCTCAGATAATTCGATTTCCAATCACACAAAAATTGGTCCATATCAAGTTCATAATTGTATATAGCCCCCATATAAGCGACCCCCATATTTCAATTCTGGCTCTCTACGTACCGTGCAAAAAGCCCATATCGATTTCTAATTATTTGTAGACAATATACCACGTATGGACCAACTCACAATTTAGAAAACGATGTTAAGAAGTTTTAAGATACCACAACCCAAGTATTTCGATTGTGGATGACAGTCTTTCGTAGAAGTTTCTACGCAATCCATGGTGGAGGGTTCATAAGATTCGGCTTGGCCGAACTTAAGGCCGTATATACTTGTTATTATTACTATTTGTCAGCACAACTTCCTAGCAAAAAAGTATATGACCGTTAACAACCATGCCTAACTAGGTCCATATCGGTCTATAGTTATATATAGCCCTCAGATAAAGCGATCCCCAATCACACAAAAATTGGTCCATATCGAGTTCATAGTTGTATATAGCCCACATATAAGCGAACCCCATATTTCAATTCTGGCTCTCTACGTACCGTGCAAAAGTCCATATCGATTCGTAATTATTTCTAGACTTACCTATACATACCTGTTTTGTCTAATATATACCACGTATGGACTACCTCACAATTTAGAAAACGATGTTAAGAAGTTTTAAGATACCACAACCCAATTAATTCGATGGTGGATGACCGTCTTTCGTAGAAGTTTCTACGCAATCCATGGTGGAGGGGCCACCGTGGTGCAATGGTTAGCATGCCCGCCTTGCATACACAAGGTCGTGGGTTCGATTCCTGCTACGACCGAACACCAAAAAGTTTTTCTGCGGTGGATTATCCCACCTCAGTAATGCTGGTGACATTTCTGAGAGTTTCAAAGCTTCTCCAAGTGGTTTCACTGCAATGTGGAACGCCGTTCGGACTCGGCTATAAAAAGGAGGTCCCTTGTCGTTGAGCTTAACATAGAATCGGCCAGCACTCAGTGATAAGAGAGAAGTTCACCACTGTGGTATCACAATGGACTGAATAGTCTAAGTGAGCCTGATACATCGGGCTACCACGTAACCTAACCTAACCTAACCTAACCTATGGTGGAGGGTACATAAGATTCGGCCTGGCCGAACTTACGACCGTATAATTTGTTATTATTATTACTATTTGTATGCATAACTTCCTAGCAAAAACATCGTCGCCAAAAACGTAGTGTAAATGTTCTTTTTGTATCCGGAATTGGTGCAGAAGCTATGAATTTAACATGCGCTTGCCATAAGACGGATGTCCACCATTTCAATAGCCGTTGCACTATATTTGCATCATTTCTTAAAGTGTGATACGAATTCAGTGTTTTGGATGTGATGAATTTAACATGCGCTTGCCATAAGACGGATGTCCACCATTTCAATAGCCGTTGCACTATATTTGCATCATTTCTTAAAGTGTGATACGAATTCAGTGTTTTGGATGTGATTTTTTTTTGCTGGGTTGGTTTATCGGTAATAAATAAAGTGATTTCAATAAGCTGACTTCATAACATTCAGAATTATTTAACGTTAAATAGTTTTTGGACAAAAGAATACCTTGTAAAGTTGATGTATGAAAAGAAGTCCGAATTTTAGGCGAGAGCAAGCTAGGTACAAATCAATATATATGCAATAAAAAAAGATTGGAAAATGTGTACCGAAAACGGGTTTCTTTTGTTAAAGGTTTTAGAATTGCTTCGAAATTTTTTTTTTGCTACAAAATGTTTATTTTTGCAATAAAAAAATAATTTTTGATCTAAAAACACAGTCCATTTCGTTTATACTCGTATCAAAAAATGTTCTTTCCTAACCTTAAGTCGTTAATAAGACACATTATAAAGTTTCACAGTAAAAATGTAATGTCGAACATCTTTTCGAAACCTTCCCAGAATTTATGTAATATATGTAAAAAAAATTTGGTGTTTGGTCGAAGCAGAGATCGAACCCACGACCTTTTGTATGCGGGGCGGGCATGCTAACCATTGCTCCACGTGGCCAACAAATGTATGTTTCTGTTAAATAAGGTTTTGTTTGCAACGGCTCGCGAACTATGCTATATAAATATAACTTTTTGACTGTTGATGACTATAACGATAATTGTCTGTTGATGACAATAACAGGCGAGAGGTAAAATTTAAAAAAAAAAAAAAAAATATATATATATATATATATATATATATATATATATATATATATATATATATATATATATATATATATATATATATATATATATATATATATATATATATATATATATATATATATATATATATATATATATATATATATATATATATATATATATATATATATATATATATATATATATATATATATATATATATATATATATATAAAATCGAATAATTTGTGTACATTGTTTGTATTACAAAAAAAGGTGTTCAGAACTAAGAAACCTCTTCGAAGTGAGAAAGGTGTGAGGGAAGACGCAATTAACCAGAAAACAAATTTTTGTTCGTCTGTATGAAATTCATCATAATGACGAAAAATAGTCTAGTGAACCTGATACATCGGACTGCAACCTAACCAACAATCTTTCGAATTAGCAGTGGCGATTTTACAAGGAAAATATGGTTATTTAGGCAATTTTTGCCAAAATCTGAAAAACATATATATGGAAGCTATATCAGATGTAGATATGTTAGGTTAGGTTAGGTTAGGTGGCAGCCCGATATATCAGGCTCACTTAGACTATTCAGTCCATTGTGATACCACATTGGTGAACTTCTTCACCTAACCTAACATTTGTACATCTGAACCGATTTTAATAAAATTTAGCACACTTGACTATACTACACAGAAGAAAATTTCACGAAAATTTTTCCAATTAAAATATTAATTGAGTTTTAAAAAATATTCAATTAAAAATTTAATTGATTCAACAAATTTTTTAATTGAAACAAAAATCAATCACAAAAATTAATAGTATCAATTAATTTTTTAATTGACCTTCAATTAATTTTTTAATTGATACTATCATTTCTGTGATTGAAGACATTTCAATTAAAAAATTAATTGGATCAATTAATTTCGTGATTGAACCAGAAAAAAACATTTTTTGTGTGTACTAATTGTATTCACAAAATTTCAAGCTAATCAGGGTACAACTCTGGCTTCTAGGGCCATATAAATGCATATAGCGAAAGATATATGGTATATGGGAACACTTTCTAAATCTGAACCGATTTCAATAAAATTTAGCACACTTGACTATATTATTAATTGTTCTCCCTGTTCAAAATTTCAAGCAAATTAGTGAAACCTCCAACTTCTGGGGCCATAAAAGTCTATATAGGGAGAAAGATATATATACACTGTTAGAAAAATATGTTTTTCATATGTTCCGATATAAACAAAATATGTTTCGGGCACAATTTTAAAACACAATATATTTAAGTGCAAACATGTAATGTTCCTAAACTAACACTAAATGTTTGGGACATCTATGTTAATATGTTAGAATATATTATGTTTGGGGCATGAACGTTTCATAAAAATCATATGTGTGAATGCGAACATATATAAATTTACAAATTTCGACTAAACATACATATGTTGTGATATTTATTCAAAGCGACAGAGAGAGTATAGAGAAAGAAATAGAGATGGAAACCGGGAGAGTTGACGAACGATATCAACATAACACAGCGAAAGAATCAAAAGAGAACAATTTCTGTGAAACCGCTTGCATGTTGTTTCGGAAAACTGTTTTATGATAAGGCCAAAAATTTGATATGGTTAAGTCTAAATATTATTTAATTTGAATAAAGAGAATATACATTCGGAATCAAGAGAATAGACATTTGAAAAACAAACAACATATGTTTTCGCCTTGAGAGCAGCATTTTATGTATGTGTGGACATGTGTTTTGTTTATCATTTTGGCATTATGGGCACAATTTTTTTCTTGGTTCGTTAAAAGAAATCAGGGGTCTTCATAAGATTATCGAAAGGGCACTATACTCTTTTTAGAGTTGGGACAGTAAAATGAAATAAGGAGGAAATAGTGAAAAATTACACTGTAAAATGTATAAAAACAAAGTTTAGTTCTTCTTTATTGATAAGTAGTCCACGAGGTTCGAGTTTTGCAGCTAAAGGCATTTTAGAGCGATTGTGTTAAATGCTAGTAAAAAACTGTTCACGCCTAAATAAATTTATGTTTATATTATAAAATTATTTATGTATGTTTATACTCGAATCCACGCTCTTCTTTTGTTAGAGATTTTGAATTCCTTCCAAATTTTATAGTTTTGTACCAAAAACTGTATTTTATCCAAAAATCAGTCAATTTCGTTTATATCAAGCACTGTTACTGACTATAAATCTTTAATAATCCACATTTCGAAGTTTCATTATAAAAATTTAATATAGTATAAATATAAATGTGTAAATTTAAAAAAAAAAAGTGTTCGGTCGGAGCAGGGATTGAACCCACGACCCTTTGCATGCAAGACAGACATGCTAACCACTGCTCCACGTGGCACACAAATGTATTTTTCTGTTAAATAATGTTATGTTTGCATGGGCTCGTGGGCGCTGCAAACTATGCTATATAAATGTAACTTATAACGATAATTATCTACTAGTGATTATAACAGCTACGTAGTCCAGTGGATAGTGTGTTGGCTTACAAACTGTATGGTCCTCAGTTCGATTCTCCGTGCTGGCGAAAGGTAAAATTAAAAAAATATATAAAAGTGAATAATTTGTTCAACATTATTTGTATTACAGAAAAAGGTGCCAAGAACTAAAACATTTCGTGGAAGTGAAAATTACGAGTATGTTAGGCAATGAGCACAATCGTCTTTGGGAAAAATTCTTCCAAGCATTTAATATTTTTGGGCTCAAAATGCTTCCAAACATATAATATGTTCACATAAAACAAACATATTAATGTTTCGGCAGTATCCAATAATATATGTGCTTCCTGCAAAATATGTTTGGAACATATGTTAAAGAAGCGATTTTTTTGAGAGTGTAGGAGCTATATCTAAAACAGAACTAATTTCTTCCAAAATCAATAGGGTACTATTCTGACCCAAGGCACATACTTGTGCCAAATTTGAAGTCGATTGGACTAAAATTGCGACCTATACTTTAATTACAATGATGTGTTTACAGACAGACGGACGGACATGGCTAGATCGACGCAGGAACCGGCACTGAGCAATATTGCCAATGAAACCATATGTCTCTCTCGTCTCCTACTGGGTATTGCAAACATATGCCATACTGTGGAACAGGGTATAAAACTGTTTTGGTAACACTCCGGAAAAATGACACATATTGAAAATGAAAGCTATTGAATGAAGATATGACATGAATATAGTTTCAGTTTTGCGTGATGACTGTATGCCGAACTGTGGCATCTATTGCCAATCCGACATAACTCATTTGCTTTCCAAAATACCTACAGTAAAACTTTTACACCCAGCAAAACAATTTGGAAGTTCTTGCAAAGGCACAACTTTAAAAGCACTTCCAAAAGATGCTCTCCCAATGATGTTCTTTATTTTATCTACCCAGGAAATTCTTTTCATTCAATTTTCTATAACTTGGTTTTTTCATACTTTTAATGGGTAATTTTAACTTTTTATAAAAATTATTTATTTGCAAAATATCACAGAATTTTTTAATTTACATCCAAAACATTGAAGTCGGATCACACCTATAGATGTGATGCAAATTCAGTGCAACAGCTGTTGAAATGGAGGACTTCCGTCCTATGACAAGTCCATGTTAATTTCATCGCTTCTGCGTCAATTTTGCACCTCTTCCGGATCCAAAAAGAACATTTTCATTACTTTTTGGCGACGCTTTTTTTTGCTGGGCAGTTGTGCTTATTTAATATCTCTTTAATCCAAGATATTATTGAATCTCAAAGCTTTCGTTAGCCTCGATAATCCGCCACATTTCTTATTTTGTGATGGTAAACACGTGCAGAAGAAATTAATTTTTCACTATACTATTCACCTGCCTGGAATGTAAGCTGAATTTGTCAAAAGTAACATGGCCTACATAACCCACACAACCATTTTTATAGCACCGCGGCATTGCCTGTTGGTTTGACATGAATGCTCACAAAACTTAAAATTCAATTCTTCTTTATGTGAAATTAATTGCAATGAGTGACTGTAGTTTGTTAACAATAAACTGTTCTTGATGCCTAATAGTGGAATAATAATCCTTATATATTTTTGTGGTTTTCATTTGATGTGGTTTTTGAGGATATTCTAAGTAGTGGCTAACCACCACTCAGTTTACTCACAGTTCTATGTGGTACTTAAATTTGTTCTATTCCTGTGATTTATTAGCATGCTGTGCAACACACACAATTACCCAGCAAGCATTTTCGGATTCATTTTTGGTCTTTCTCTAAAATGTAACCACTTCAGATAGCCAGAAAGTTTTCTGGTAGTAATATTTCAAGCATAACGACCACTATCGTGTTGCGTTCCCGTTCCCTAACCACTTTTCGACAAAAAGTTTGAAACTCTAATTCCCAACAGTGAAGCGTGGTGTGCACAGACCCCGGGGAATAAACGATATATAGATTTCTACACTAATGGTTCCAAATTGGATGGACAAGTGGGGTTCGGAGTATATTCTAAAGATCTGGAACTTCGCGACAGATTTCCTAATCATTGTAGTGTTTTTCAAGCTGAAATATTAGCAATAAGAGAAGTGGCGAATTGGCTGAGAAGTAATATTGCAAAACATGTTGGCATTAATATATACTCAGACAGTCAACCTGCAATAAAATCCTTGGACTCTGTGTCCCTTAACTCGAAAACTGCCATCGACTGCCGCAAATCTCTCAATGAGATGGCTGAGCAGCACAATATTCACCTAATATGGGTGCCTGGCCATAGGAACATACCGGGGAACTGCGAAGCGGATGAGTTAGGAAGGCTAGGGACTACCTTACAAATTCCAGGGGAACTAGAATCTGTTCGTATGCCTCTGATGCGGAGGAAAAGGAATCAATTAAACACCTCTTATGTGAGTGTCCTGCATTTTGTGTAAGGCGTAAGCAAATTTTAGTGGCATATAGCTTTAGATTACTGGCGGGCCTGGAGAACGTTAACCTAAGCAGTCTGCTAATGTTTTTGAAACAATCTAGTTGGTTCAACAGAAGAAAATACCAAATAATGGTACATATACCAAAATAATGGCGGTGAATGCCGTCCAATCTCCATTTTGTGTTTTCTTTCCAAGGCATTCGAGAAGATAATCCACAGGCAGTTATCTGACTATCTTTGTAATGGTTCGATGTTGTTTAACAGACAAGCCGGCTTCCGGCCTAAACATAGCTGCACCGCAGACGTATCTGAGGATAAAATACCTAACTTGGAGAGTGAGGTTACTTGTCTGCTCCTTCTTGATCACTCTAAGCCCTTCCATTCAGTAGATCACAACATATTGTCTGTTAAATTGATAAATATATTTACCTACTGTCATCATGTCATCGTTCACAATCTGTTACTGTCAAGATCTTTGTTCGTTAACAGAGGTGTTCCACAGGGGTCAATATTGGGCCCACTACTCTTCTCTATCTATTCTAACGACCTTCCCCGTCTATCTCGTGCACCAAGGTGCATTTATATGCCGACGACGTACAGGTGTATATCTCGAGTCCCTTATCCGAGCTCGATAATTGTGTTTGCAGATTGAACCATGACCTGGCGAGAATTCATACCTGGGCGAGTGCTAACGGTCTTTGCCTAAACCCTTTGAAATCGAATTATCTATCATAGGTAAAAGGAAATCGGATCCGATCCGGATCAGTATATCACTTGTAATGTCGGCCAAGCATCTTGGGGTTATTTTTAATGATAATGTTGAATCATATTTGCTACGCTATAGGACAGAGCTATGTGAAACTACGAACATTCTGGTCGACGCATTCTTATACTCCCCTAGCAATCAGATGTCTTTTAGCTAAGACTTACATTTTACCAGGACTACTGTATGGTACTGAATTATTCGCTAGCTGTGATACTGCGAGTCGTAGAAGACTGAATGTTCTTTTTAATAGAATAACGTGCTATATTTTTGATTTGAATCACCGGGATGCCTTTACCCAATATTCACGGACATTATATGGCGTAACTTTTGATGGTTTGATATGAATCAGGAGCCTACTCTTTCTCCACAAAATTGTCTACTCCGGTGCACCTGAGTATTTATTCGAGAGACTTCGTTTCCCTCGCTCCAGTGGGGGTAAGAAAATTATACCGCTAGTGCAACGCAGCCTTTTTTCTGACTGGCAATTGTATCGTCCTTTCGCCTTTGGAACACTCCACCTTTCAAAATTCAATCAGGAGCCTACTCTTTCTCCACAAAATCGTCTACTCCAGTGCACCTGAGAATTTATTCGAGAGACTTCGTTTCCCTCTCTCCAGTAGGGGTAAGAATATTATACCGCTAGTGCAACGCAGCCTTGTTTCTGACTGGCAATTGTATCGTCCTTTCGCCTTTGGAACACTCCACCTTTCAAAATTCAAACTGTTAGTGACACCAATAAATGTAATATCTTATGTTGTTTTATATGTTTTGTGTATACTGTAATTCAATGTAAAAGTTAAAATAATATTACGAACTCCCCTGAAGAAGACAACAAAAATTGTCGAAACGTTGGGAACAATGCAATAAAAAAGTCTTTTTATTTGCGGAAAACAACCTTAGGTCTGATAGCTTAATTAGATGGGAAAATTTTGTAAGGCGAAATTGTTTAATCACTTCGCTATCACATGAAAGTCTTTGTCTCCTCAATTTGTTATTGAATGTTGTGTATTTTTTAAACCAATATAAATGTAATTTGTTTTTTTTTTTTTCACAGGCTGTTCATTTATTCAATTATTATTCTACTAATTTCAATATTTTCATAATCATGATAGCTAACCTATAGTTTAATTGTTAATTTCTATCTGTTGTAACATTTAAATTTTTATTATATTTATTTTTTATGATTGTTCCTATTTCGGTTAACTTAAATTATTTTTAACTTCATTGTTTTCTTATGCACTATTTCCCAATCAGTTCTGAAGTTTCCTTCACTTTTTTTTGCTTCATCCTTTTTGTTGGTCACTGTTACCTTTTGTCTATCGAAATTATGTTATTATTATTATTATTTTCCAATTACATTAAAGTTTCTTTCTATGTAATTCTATAAACATTGGATCATTTTCCTGTACTCTAACATAATTATAAGAATCTATTATTCTTGTTGTACATGCCTTTGAAATAAATAAATCAAATCAAAATAATCGAAAAGGTTCAGCGGTTAAAAGTAGAAGTTCCAATATGTAATAGGTACTTTTAGTATCACAATGGACTGAATAGTGTAAGTGAGCCTAAAACTTAATCGAGCTGCCACTTTAACCTAACCTAAAGGGTGATACGGTCAAAATTTGGTCAATATAAACTTGACGTATTTCTTTCAATTTTGCATTTAAAAAACCTGAACACCCTCATTTTGAAGGTGTGTGGAATTCACTCTTCAGTTGTCAAAATGCCGTCCAAGCAAGAAGAGCAGCTTATCAAAATTTTGCTCGCGCATCGCGAAAATCCGAGCTACTCGCACGCAAAGCTGGCAAAATCGCTAAAAGTTGCCAAATCAACCGTTACAAATGTAATTAAAGTGTTTGGGGAACGTTTGTCGAAAGCCAGGAAGTCTGGATCGGGGGGAAATCGAAAACCGGAAGGCGCTGAGACGACAAAGAGAGTTGCCGGTAGTTTCAAGCGAAACCCTAACCTCTCCCCCCGAGATGCCGCAAATAAGCTGGGTGTATCGTCTACAACCGTGCATCGAGCCAAAAAACGTGCCGGACTATCGACTTACAAGAAGGTAGTGATTCCAAATCGCGATGATAAACAAAATACGACGGCCAAAGCGCGATCCCGGAGGCTGTACACGACGATGCTGACGAAGTTTGACTGCGTGGTAATGGACGACGAAACCTACGCCAAAGACGACTACAAGCAGCTTCCGGGATAGGAGTTTTATACGGCAAAAGGAAGGGGAAATGTAGCAGATATTTTCAAGCACATAAAACTGTCAAAGTTCGCAAAGAAATATCTGGTTTGGCAAGCCATCTGTACCTGTGGCTTGAAAAGCAGCATTTTCATAGCTTCCGGGACTGTCAACCAAGAAATTTACGTGAAGGAGTGTTTGAATAAACGTCTGCTGCCTTTCTTGAAGAAACACGGTTGTTCCGTACTGTTTTGGCCGGATTTGGCATCTTGCCATTACGGTAAAAAGGCCATGGAGTGGTACGCCGCCAACAACGTGCAGGTGGTTCCCAAGGACAAGAACCCTCCCAACACGCCAGAGCTCCGCCCAATTGAGAAATACTGGGCTATTGTCAAACGGAACCTAAAGACGACCAAAAAACTGCTAAGGACGAGCAGCAGTTCAAGGCAAACTGGCTTTCTGCGGCGAAGAAGGTGGACAAGGTGCCTGTACAAAATCTGATGGCAGGTGTCAAGCGTGAGGCCCGGCAATTCGGATATGGAAAAGCGAAAGCCTAACTGAATACTTTTCCTGAATTTTATACTAATTGAACTTGAAAAAGAAATTAAATTTGATTTTTTAAATAAACGATTTCACCGATTTACACGCGTTTTCCCTTGACCAAATTTTGACCGTATCACCCTTTAACTTATATTTAGCACAAAACCCCATCTATTTTGCATTGCCAGAAGTATAACAGCTCGATGTGAATATGGGGTTTACTCTGAGGTTATTTTGTAAACGTTAGCTTTAATATTCTCCCAAGTACGTGCCATTATACCAATGTTGTAATAGTGTACTCGTATATAAAATAAACACTGGCACACATACACATAAGCCAGCCCTGTGCCTTACAACAACAAATTTATGAGTCAAAACTCTTCTTCTCATTCTCCTTCTTGATGATGATTATTTCCACTTCCCTTAACATTTAGAATAAACATAGTAACTACATATGGTAACACTTTCCCATAAACTTCGCATGAACCCCCCTCCTCCTATGTCTTGTTTTCCCCTCCAGTTTATGTGTGAAGGAAATAAACAAAAACAAATTGCACAGTAGGTATGTTATAATGTTAGACTTTTGTTGATTTCATACAGACGTCAATGAAGACTTTTGATTCGAAATTAGCTTGGTAAGCTTTTGGGTTATTTTGTTTACAAATTTCATTGAGTTTGCTAAGAATACAAATTTGTTCGTGTACATGCAAACATACACACATACATACGCACTTCGTATTGTTGTTCCTTGGGGATCATGGCCTAAAATGGCTTCTCTCTTCCCTGCAAACATTTTCTATGGAATGTAGACAGTAGTTTTGCCATGGAAGATGAAACTTTCAAAGGCAATATCATGATATCGAGTTAGTGTAAGCATTCGGGGACAACTGACTCATTTTCATATGTTTCGGTGTAAAAATTGTATCCGTGGAACTGGAATTTTTAGTACATTAATTTAAGCGCAACTATATATTGTTCATAAAATAATAAAACATATTTGGGACATATATGCTAATATGTTAGAGCATATTATGTTTGGGACATTATATTTTCTTAAATATAATGTCTTTGGATGTAAAGATATATTAATTTAAAAAAAAATCGTATAAACATATGTATGATTAGAATACAGAAAAAGATGGCGACGGAGATTGATAACGAGAGATATGTAAAACTGAATTAATTACAAAAACTAAAAGTGATGGTTACTGAGTAAACGTTCATGATTGCTTATCGACTTCTATACATAAATAAATGTTTGGGGATAATATTCAAATACAAACATATATTTCTATTTGTATAAATATAATATATATTAAGAACATTTTCGTGCAAGCAAGAAAAAATGTTTACAAACTGTAAATGAGTCTGTAAAAGTAGTTCGTATGTGAGTACCGTTTTCATTTCGTAAATATGCGTGAGAGTGAATGGCTACGACACTTATCGTGCGTGAATAAATATTTGGCTTCGTGAATGTGAGCGAAATTTCACTCACGCGTACACCTCTAATCGAAATCTCGAGAAAGTTTTTTCCATTTTTTCTTTTAATTCAAAAGTCGACTTTTTCATTTTCATTATTATACCCTCCACCATGGGATAGGGGGTAGGTTAGGTTAGGTTAGGCTATTCAGTCCATTGTGATACCACATTAACTAAAAGTACTTATTACATATGGGCACTTCTAGTTTTAACCGCTGAACCTTCTCGATTATTTTTCTTCGCTGAACCAACCAGATTGTTCCAAAAACATTAGCAGACTGTTTTAGTTAACGTTTTCCAGATCCGCCAGTAATCTGAAGGTATATGCTCCTAAAAGTTGCTTGCGCTTTACACAAAATGCAGGACACTCACACAAGAGGTGTTTAATTGATTCTTTTTCCTCCGCATCATGACAGCTCATATCTGACGGAGGTGATATCTGACGTCTCGAGAACATTAGCATATCTAGTGTGCGGTTTAAGTTGAAATGAGGCCATATTTGCTTGGTGTCGTTACAACCCTTGCAATTCTCCCATCGAACATTTGCCATCATAACAGCCTTCTCACGCAGTATGAGCTTGCAGGTGGTAGCTAGGGGCATACCAACAAATTCTAGTTCCACTGGAATATGTAAGGTAGTCCCTAGCCTTGCCAACTCATCCGCTTCGCAGTTCCCCGGTATGTTCCTATGGCCAGGCACCCATATTAGGTGAATATTGTACTGCTCAGCCATCTCATTGAGAGATTTGCGGCAGTCGATGGCCGTTTTCGAGTTGAGGAACACAGAGTCCAAGGATTTTATTGCAGGTTGACTGTCTGAGTATATATTAATGCCCACATTTTTTGGAACATTACTTCTCAGCCAATTCGCCACCTCTCTTATTGCTAATATTTCAGCCTGAAAAACACTATAGTGATTAGGTAATCTTTTCGCTATTCGAAGTTCCAGATCATTAGAATATACTCCGAACCCCACTTGTCCATCCAATTTGGAGCCATCAGTGTAGAAATCTATATATTCTTTTTTCCCTGGGGTCTGTGTGCACCACGCCTCACTGTTGGGGATTAGAGTCTCAAACTTTTTGTCGAAAATTGGACTCGCCAAAGTGTAATCCACTACGTTAGGCACATCTGGCATTATTTTGAGGACAGAACTGTGACCGTAACCTTTCTCCGACCACAGCGATAGTTCGCGCAACCGCACAGCCGTTGTTGCAGCTGACTGTTTGGCCAAAATGTCTAAAGCCAATAGATGCATCATGACATTAAGGGAATTTGTTCCTGTCTTGCTGAATGCGCCTGAAATACACAATCACGCCATACGCTGAACTTTATCTAAACAAGTCGGTTTCTGAAGTGCCGGCCACCAGACTACAACACCATATAGCATTATAGGTCTCACCACTGCCGTGTATAGCCAATGCACAATTTTTGGTTTTAGTCCCCACTTTTTTCCTATTGCCTTTTTGCACGAGTACAAAGCTACAGTTGCCTTTCTCGCCCTTTCTTCAATATTAAGCTTAAAGTTCAGCTTCCCGTCCAAAATAACGCCAAGGTATTTTGCACAACCACCAAAGGGAATTTCAATACCCCCTAAGGAAATAGGCCTAACCGTGGGAGTTTTGCGATCTTTGCGGTACATGACTAATTCTGTCTTTGCAGGATTTACCCCAAGACCATTGGCTTTCGTCATCCGGAGGGCCCTCTGAATAATATCTCTGATTGTGGATGGGAATTTTCCCCTGACTGCCAGAGTCACATCATCTGCGTATGCCACCACTTTTATCCTTTCTTTTTCTAGAGTAACCAGAAGGTTATTTATAGCAACATTCCAAAGAAGAGGTGATAGAACTCCTCCTTGGGGAGTGCCTCTGTTCACATACCTTTTTATGTTTGCTTGTCCTAGTGTGGCTGAAATACGTCTCTTCATTAGCAGTTCGTCTAACAGCCTGAGTATACATGGATCAACATTCAGAGTTGTCAGTTCATTTAATATCGAGCTGGGATTGACATTATTGAACGCCCCTTCGATGTCTAGAAACGCCACGATTGTGTATTCTTTGACAGATAGTGAGCTTTCAATAAAGCTGACTAGTTCATGTAGTGCGGTCTCAGTAGACCCGCCCTTCGAGTATGCATGCTGTCGTTTCGAGAACAAACTTGAATCGATGCTAGGGGGTATATTAACTTTGTCATTCCGTTTGTAAAACATCGAAATATTACTCTAAGACCCCATAAAGTATAATGTCGTGATGAAATTCTGTTTCGATCTAAGCATGCCCGTCCGTCCGTCTGTTGAAATCACTCTAACTTCCGAACGAAACAAGCTATCGACTTTAAACTTGGCACAAGTAGTTGTTATTGATGTAGGTTGGATGGTATTGCAAATGGGCCATATCGGACCACTTTTACGTATAGCCCCCATATAAGCGGACCCAAAGATTTGGAACCTATAAGAGAAGCATATTTCATCCGATCTGGCTGAAATTTGGTACATGGTGTTAGTATATTTACATATACAAATGAAAAAAAAAATATTTGGGTTTCTCTATGTTGACAGGCAAGTCACTTCATATTTTGTTGTCGAGTAACAAACGAACATATACAATAAGTCTCAAGAAAAAAGTAAAAACAATTTTGGAATTTGAATCAATTCTCAAGCCAAAAATTTGAAAATTCTCAGTTTTGATAATCAATGTACTCTCATACAAACGATATGAACTTTCAAAAATAGAGAAACCCAAATTGATTCAAATTCGAGTGACTGCTTTTCAGTCGACTGGGTTGTCGTTCGACATACAGAAACAGGGTATAAGATCTTTGACATATGTCAAAAGCTTTTTTTTCTGCTATTTCAATTGCTTACAAAAATTTATTATTCAATAAAATTTATTTTCAACAACCAATTTGAAGATATTTTAAAAATTGCAATACATATATTTGGTTAAAAATGATTTCCTCAATTGCTGTGACCATTACAACCTTTCTACATTTGGTATTGGGCATAACATTCTTCATGGAACCAACTCCATACATATGGTCCACAACAGTACCCTCAGTGGCAAGTTGGTTATTTGTAATTGGATTTCTGGATTTGCTTTTGGATTTTTCACTATTTCCACTGCGCTATAAGCATTTACCCTATGTGTGTCAGATAATAGTGGAGACTTTTGGATCCATAATTCTAACAGAATTTTGTTCGACCATTATTTGGTACAACATTGAAAAAATTTCTTGTAAGCTGTGTAAATCTATGCTCTTGGCAATAGGAGGATTGTCCCCTGCAATATACAATGAATGGGAAGTCTACATTTTGGGCATCTTGACGACATCGATAAGCGTTATGTTCCTATTATCGGTGCTATATGCAACGGATCATTATTTTATTGTATATAAAAAAATCAAATTGGCATATCGTAAGAGTGGTAAGCATTTAAGCCATTTATGGCAGAAGTTCAGACCAAAAATGCTTTGGACAAAGAGAAATGAAGGTACCAACGAAAATGTTTCGGAATATTTGGTCTATTTACCAAACAACTGCTATCCACAAATGGACCATGAATATGATCGATTCACGCAATCTAGAAAATATGAAACCCGCAGTTCAAAAAGAAATCGAAGCCAAAATCGTTACAAAAGATATCGTTGATTCAAGTACACTGAAAATTTACTTGAAAATTTACACTGAAAATTTGTCTACAATGTTTTTATGCTTAATTTTAATAGTCTCAGTTGGAAACTCGAAATTAACCCTTAAATGCACAAGATCACCGATTCCTCCGAAAAAAATATATAATATGCTAAATGGTACAAAGAACATATGCATACCACGTTTTTTAAAAAAAAATATGTGTGTGTTTTTTTAAATAGTGGTATTATTTTAAAAAATAGAGTGCGCTCTAAACTAAGATCTTATTTATTAGATATAAAACATTTGATTTTAGTAGAGAATAGAGATATGTTTACACTACACCGTTTTTTTGCCAACATTACTTTCATCTCTGGTAAATTTATTATTTTACTTCCAATTTGTAGTTTTTTGAATTTTTGGTCAAAATTTGATTTTTAATTTTGACTACAGATTACTCAAAATATTTTTAGAAATAGCGTTATGATGTATTAAATGCAACAAACTTGACTTCATTCGGTCAAAAGTTTAAGACGTAAGAATTTTTTATCTGCACTGGAAAAAAAGTATTGTCGTGAGGTCAAAGATTTCATGTCTTTCAAATACGAATGCAAATTTTGCTTAGCATAGAAGACGTATTTCTCTAATATAAAGTTTTTTTTCCTTGTATTGCGCATCACTTGTAAGTAATGGCTGGGTTTTTGATCCCCAATGGCATATCCTAATAAAAGACGCCTGAGTTTCTTTTCGTCGAATTCTGTGAATGCGAAATAAGCTTCTTTTTTAATGCCTCGTACTTACATCCCTCGAATGTTGTAGCCATTATAATATCTAACGCAAATTCTAGTGTTTCCGGGTCTAAATTACAAATTTATGTTATGGTCGTATTTAGTTTCACTTCTTGTAATTCGATTGGCTTTGAATACAGCTTCAACTTGAATGAACCAGAGTTTAGGGTTTTGCTTCCAAAATGGTGGCAATTTGAGGCTGTGTCTGTTGAAAAGCTAAAGTGTTTTGCAGGTTTGAGCCTTCGCTTCCAGTATTTTCTTCAGTCATAGTGTTCTTATGTCGGAGTCACCAATGTAGGTGGTCCAAAAAAAGCGCGCTATTTATCAAAAAATTATTTATTTAAAAAAATTGATTTAAATAATTTAAAAAAGTAAAACTGAAGCGAAGAAATAATTTGACATAAAACACAAAACAAATTAGATTAAAAAAATGAAATTTAAAATCGAGTGTCGCCACAAAGTCGTATTGTCCCTATAATTAAGTGATTTGACTTAAAAATGTGTATCATAACATAAAAGAAAAAATTTTTGGGCTAAGGTCAACTTTAATAATTCAGAAAAATTCTGAATTCTGAAAATTAATGAAATTGTCTTTAAATTTTTGTCGTTTTGCATCTTGACTACAAAGCAAAAAATCGTTCAAATATAGGACATGTGGTTAAAAACACTTTATTTTAAAGACGTTTTTTACTTGAAATATAAGCATAATTTCTACTGGAAGTCGAGTCTGAATTTTAGAAAATAAAGTTGTCGTTAACTCGTTTATAAAGGACTTTGATAGCATATGAAGAAAACAAGTTGAGAAAGCGAAAAACTAAAATTTGCTTCCTAGAAGCAAGTACACAAAACCCAAATTTAAAAGGGAATTGTGTCTTAGAAGAATCCTTACTTGTATCAATCAATCATTTTTAAAGTAAAGACAAAATCTTTGGAACCGGGCATGTTTTTATTCAGTGTGGTTGTATCTTAAAAGATTCAGTGCGTATTTAAAGGTTAATTTTAGTTAAATTTAACCAAAAATAAGATAGAAACAAGTATATACGGCCGTAAGTTCAGCCAGGCGGAATCTTATGTACCCTCCATGGATTGCGTAGAAACTTCTACGAAAGACTGTCATCCACAAACGAATTACTTGGGTTGTGGTATCTTAAAACTTCTTACATCTTTTTCTAAATTGTGACTTAGTCTATACGTGGTAGAGAGCCAGAATTGAAATATGGGGGTCGCTTATATGGGGGCTATATATACAATTATGAACTTGATATGGACAAATTTTTGTGCGATTGGGGATCTGAGGGCTATATATAACTATAGACCGATATGGACCTAGTTTGGCATGGTTTTTAAAAGTCATATAATAGCACAATGTCCCAAATTTCAACTGACTCGGATGAAATTTGCTCCTCCAAGAGGCTCCAAAACCAAATCTCGGGATCGGTTTATATGGGGGCTATATATGATTATGGACTGATATGGACCACTTTTGGCATGGCTGTTAAATATCATACACTACCACCACGAACCAAATTTCAACCAGATTGAATGAATTTTGCTTCTCCAAAAGGCACCGGAGGTCAAATCTGGGGATCGGTTTATATGGGGGCTATATATAATTATGGAGTGATATGAACCAATTCCTGCATGGTTGTTGGATATAATATACTAAATTACTAAACGTACCAAATTTCAACCGATTCGGATGAATTTTGCTCTCCCAAGGGGCTCCGGAGGTCAAATCTGGGGATCGGTTTATATGGGGGCTATATATAATTATGGACCGATTTCGACAGATGGACCGCTTTTTGCATGGTTTTTGAGGCCATATATTAACACCACGTACCAAATTTCAACTGAATCAGAATTTTGGTCTTCCAAGAGGCTTCAGAGTTCAAATCAGGTGATCGGTTTATATGGGGGCTATATATAATTGTGGAGCGATGTGGACCATTTTTTTCATAGTTATTAGAGACCATATACTTACACCATGTACCAAATTTCAGCCGGATCGGATGAAATTTGCTTCTCTTAGAGGCTCCGCAAGCCAAATCGGAGGATCGGTTTATATGGGGGCTATATATAATTATAGACCGATGTGGACCAATTTTTGCATGGCTGTTAGAGATCATATGCTGACACCATGTACAAAATTTCAGCCGAATCTGATGAAATTTGCTTCTCTTAGAGTCAACGCAAGCCAAATTTGGGGGTCCGTTTATATGGGGGCTATACGTAAAAATGGACCGATATGGCCCATTTGCAATACCATCTGACCTACATCAATAGCAAGTACTTGTGCCAAGTTTCAAGTCGATAGCTTGTTTCGTTCGGAAGTTAGCGTGATTTCAACAGACGGACGGACGAACATGCTCAGATCGACTCAGAATTTCACTGCAGGCTTACTCTTAAAATGCTTTCAGCTGCTAAGTTAAAATATGATTGTTTTTAATTGTGGCAAATATTAAAAATGCCCTTTCAAGAGAAGCGTTTAAAAAAGATAACGAAAATAATGCTATTGCATACTTGCTTGTATTTTGGATCTTCTTGTTGACTTCCCTCATCTTTTTTCTCATAATTCATGCCAGAATTGTTCCGAATTTGCTTAAGAATTGCTCCACTTTATAAGGTCTAAAATATTTTTTCACCCCCAAAAATTCCCCTAAATAAATATTACCCCAAAAAGCCCCTAAACGTGAAAACACCCCCTAAATTTTGGGGGGAAAACCCCTAACCTGGCAACACTGCATCCTAAAGCATTCCGGGCGAATAGAAATAGTCTATGGGTCAATTCTGCAAAGAAGGAAAAAGCCATGGAAAGTACTTTTGTTGAGTGTACAAAATACCTCGAATTTATATTGGAAAGTTGGCTGATTGTTGAAGAGATGACGAGGCAATTGGGAAAAAATGAAGACTAAAACCAAACAATGTGCATTGGCTATATATGGTAGAGTTTAGACATACCTGCCGTCACCAAGTTTAGATAAAGTCGAAATCATAAATCAATGCCCACCACAAATTTTTAGATCACCGAATAAAGTATTTTTGTTTATTTTGATTTTTATTATCAACAAATTATATATATTTTCAAGCAATGATTTCTTAGTAAAATATAACATACGAATAAAAGTTTGTGCCATTTGTAGCAGGGGCACATTTTTCATCACAAAAAGAAATAATTTTTTTTGCTACAAAATTTCCCTTCTTCGCTTCTATTCATCAACTCAATTGGAATGCCAAAGTAAAGAATAAAAATATTAAAATATTATCTTTTGTTTCATTTGCATGTTTACCTTCAATTGTGCCGCTTTTAAATCGTTGAAATGTTTTGTAATTGGCCTTCTCTATATGTATGCGTATGTGTAAGTTTTTTTCTCTTTTTTTTTCGTGGGAGAAATTATGTTTGTTTTGCAGCACTTACCTTACAAATGCGCGAGTGCGTGTGTGTAAGACTCACGTAGTCTGGTTTATATTTATGATCCTTGTTTTTCTTTTCTCTTTAGTTGTTTTTTGTTTTGCGATTTTATTACATGAACAACGAACAAACAGATACACTGGAAATAAAAGAGAAATGAAAACTTATACAATGCACTTGAATATGCTCAACATACATATAAATATGCGTAAACATTGCGAAAGTAGTCCACTGAAAGGCAAAGGGTAGTAAGCGTTGTTTTTAAGAAACAAATTCATTTTCATATTTTCATACAAAAATATTTTCTGAGAAATTGGCCGACTTATCTGAACCTGAAATTTGGTTCACACATTGCTAAAACATAAAGTGTACTCCCTGTGCCAAATTTAAAATTAATTCTACACCCTGTGTGGTCATATGAGTGTAAAGCGGCCAAAAGACATAAATGGGAGCAATTTCTAAATCTGTATCGATTTTTTCCAAAACCAATAGGGTTCTATTCAGACCCAAAATATATACTTGAGCCAAATTTTATTTTACTAGAAGTGGGAACCAGACTTTGTATTCACAGACAAATGGACATGGCTAGACCGTTTCAGGCGCCGACGCTACGCAATATTCCCAAATACACTATTTCGTCTCCTTCTGGGTGTTGCCATCAAATGCACTAACTTATAATGCGCCGCATTTTGGAACAGGGTAGTTGCATATTTAAGAAAATTAAGAGGTACATTAGATAGGGTCACGAAAAAAAGTTGATGCGGTCACCCCCCAGTTTTGTAGCATATTCGAAGACAATTTCAGAACACCAAAACTTTTTTCCGTGCACCCTACGACCCCACGAAATACAATTTATTGTCATTTGAAGTTCGATCGAAAAGAAACGCACATCGTTGTTCGTGGTTGGTCAGGGGCTATATTTCGTGCATTGGTCATTTTTGACTCCGACGTCAAATTTGATTTTTAATTTTTTTATTTCGCTTCGTATACCCCTATGATGCCCATTTCTGATAACCATTATAAAGATCTTAACAAAATATGAATCTTTTGCTTTTGAAGTATTTACTTATATTCATAACCAAAAAGTTACAGAGATTTTAAAAAGTCAATAGGTCACCCTACACACCACCAAATAGTTTTTGCTGTGTTGTCATGATGTCCGATCGAAACCACATGCACATCGTTATTCACATCTACGAAATTAATTTATAAGGCATTTAGAACACAAAACCTGTTTATCTGTAAATTTCAAACGGTACCTTTGTATACATACTCGTTGTTTGCACTACGGCATTTTCTGCGTTATGCAAAGTGCATGTGTTTTTGCAAGAACAATTTGAGAGCCTACTATTTTAAAATTCTAACAATCACTTTCGCTACATGATTTTTTAAGTCTGTCCATATTTTTGTGAGAGAAGGCTGTTGATAGTATTTGAAAAAAGTGAAAACAACAGCCTTCTCTCACAAAAATATGGACAGATTTAAAAAATCATGTAGCGAAAGTGATTGTTAGAATTTTAAAATAGTAGGCTCTCAAGTTGTTCTAGCAAAAACACATGCACTTTGCATAACGCAGAAAATGCCGTAGTGCAAACAACGGGGGGTCGTAGGGTGCACAAAAAAAAAGTTTTGGTGTTCTGAAATTGTCTTTGAATATGCTACAAAATTGGGGGGTGACCGCATCAACTTTTTTTTTTCCTTTAGGCCGTGACCCTATCTAGGGTACATGTTTATGGGTTCTTTGTTTCAATCTGACTATAGTTCATAGTCAGTTTTGTCAGGCAAAATGTTCGGTTTACCCTACTTTCCCATACATTCCCAAACAATTTTCCTTACAATATTTTTCGTTAAATTTAAACAAATTTTAGAAAACAAAATGATTCTAAGTACTTTATTATCTTAAAACATGAAAATGCAATGTATATAACTTAGAATATAAATTTGTTTTGCCACAGTTGGTAGAATTCTACCCAAAATAGTGTTTTTTTGTTAAATCTCTATAAAAATAAAATTTTGAAAAAAGTTTCTATAAACAATTTTTGTGAGAAATTCTATAGAAATAACATTTTGACAATTAATTCTATAGAAATAAATTTTTGAAGAAAAAAATTCCATAGAAATAAAATTTTGAGAAAATTTTTTTATAGAAATAATATTTTGAAAAAATTTCTATAGAAATACAATTTTGACAAACTTTTCTATAGAAATAAAATGTTGACGAAATTTTCTACAGGAATAAAGTTTTGACAAAAATTTCTATCGAAATATTTGTTTGGTAGATTTGTGGTAATTTGTGGTAATCTTCAAATTTTGTTAGATTTTTTTGGCACGAGTGGTAACTGTTGTTAGCACACATTGTTAAGGATCAAGCCTTGCCGTTTCTAATATCCTCCTCTAGAGCCACCAAAATGTAAAAATTATTACAAATTGTGTTGAGTGAAAATGTCCCTTATATTGTGGCCCTACATCCCTACAAGACGCTAAATATTAGAAAACCCCTACATATAGGGAATTTCCCCTACTTCCAGCAACAATGGCTGTAGTTGATATTGCACCTACGGAGTTAGTATGCCAATAATATTGAGCCCATTATTAAAAAAGAGAAAATCGCTCAATTAGTGTGGGTAATAAATCCAAATTTGTAAAAATCGAGCAATATTCTTATGTAAGACTTACAAGTACATATAAATACGATCGACTACTACATCAAAATTTGAGTAACATTGGTTAATAAATAAGAGTACTATGGCCAAATTTGGGAAAATCGAGCGATGCATATATATGGAAGCTATATCTAAATCTGAACCAATTTGTATAATATTTTGCTGGTTTGATTAATACCACAAAAGGTTACCTTGTGCAAGATTTGAGTAAGATCAGTTAGGAAATGAGGCCTGTATGGTCAAACATAAGGTTATTAGGGGCGAATTTTTCAAAATCGGGTGATACATATATGGGAGCTATATCTACATCTGAACCTATTTTGATGAAATTTTGCACATATAGTTAGTACTATAGAGGACTGGATCTAGCCAACTTTTAGTAAGATCGGTTAATAAATAAGGGTTATATGGCCAAATTTGGGAAAATCGGGCAATATATATATATATGGGAGCTATATCTAAATCTGAACCAATTTCGATGATTTTTTGCACATATAGTTAGTGCTATAGAAGACAACATTTAGCCAAATTTGGGTAAGATTGGTTGATAAATAAGGGTTTTATAGCCAAATTTAGAAAAATCGGGTGGTACATATATATGGGAGCTATAGCTAAATCTGAACCGATTTCGATGAAATTTTGCAGACTTGAAGGGCGATGGAAAAGATGACCTTTTGCCAAATTTGGTGACGATCCGTTTGAAAAAACGCGCAACGTGACCCCATTTGTCGAAATCGGGCGATACATATATATGGGAGCTATATCTAAATTTGATCCGATTTCTTCCAAATTCAATAGCGTTCGTCCTTGTGCCCAACTCCCTGTACCAAATTTCATCAAAATCGGTTTATAATTGCGACCGGAATCCTGTGAACAACAAATACATGGACAGACGGACGGACACCAAGCGCTAGATCGACTCAGGAGGTGATTCTGAGTCGATCGGTATATATTTTATGGGGTCTAAAATCAAAATTTCTGGTAGACACATTTTTTGGCCGATCAAACTTATTATACCCTGACCACTATGTGGTTTAGGGTATAAAAAGGACATAGTAGGGCTAATGTTGCCAAATTAGCGAAAATTGGACATTGTATTTATGTAAGAGCTATATGTAAGTCTGAATAAGATCAGCTAGTACATCTGAGTTTGGAATTTGAGTAACGCTGATTAATAAATCAAAATATTATGGGAAAATCAAGCGATACATATATATGGGAGCTCTATCTACATAGGACTTCAGAAGATTAGATTTTGCCAATTTTGCCCCATTCAAATATGAATATACTAGAAGGTTAGGTTAGCTCAGGTTAAAGTAGCAGTCCGATTTAGTATCAGGCTCACTTAGACTATTTAGTCCATTGTGATACCACATTTAACTAAAAGTACCTATTACATATATCAATTTTTTTTTTGTGTAAATAGGGTTTTCCTTTATACAATCAATGTAATTTTTTTAAAAACAAGGTTTCGGGAAAATTCTAAACTAAACTGAGGATTATTTCTTGCTTCCAGTGTGATAGAAAAATTGAATACGGATAAAGTCCTTTCTTTGTAATCGATATTTTCGTTTATTTATATATGAAAAATTTTTACGACGCTGAAAAATTTATTTTCTTTAGAAGCAAATAAAAGAGACTTGAGAACATCGTCACAACGTTTCTAAAAAATTCGTTGGGATTTTAAGAAATGATTTTACAACAAAGCGGAATTTCGTTTAATTAAAATTTCGACCTGGAGGAAAATATTTTTTCTTTGGGTGCAAGACATGTAAATTATCTCTTCAGCATTTGCGATGAATGGAAAATCGCCGTAAAGAGAATAATATAGTAAAAAATTATTATGTGCTTCTCAGTGAGAACGTGTTGTACACTCAAAAAAGGTGGACCCTATATGGTACTAAAGCCAATTTAATTCTATTTTATTTTAAGCAATTATTATGTTTTAATATAGTTTATTTGACTTTAATAATTTTTTGCGTTCGTTGGTCAAATGAACCAGAAAAAGGGAACAAATTATACACAAATGAAGCATAAAGATTTACTAAATTCCTGTCTACCACTAAGTAGTTCAGAATTTCTTAAAATTTGTAAATTTTACCAATAATACGCCCATTCGAACTTTGGCACTAAATACATTTTTGCAATTTTTTCCTTCAAACTACGAAATTTTCTTTAGTAATTGGTTAAAAAAATAATTATTTATTATGTTATGTCTAACATTTTTTTCTTAATTTTGTCGGAAAATATCTACGTATTTTTGTGAAATTGGCGTAACATTTGCGTTTATACTACAGTTTAGTTAAAATTTTCTAAAATTATCCAAAATTTTCCTTGCATGGGGGTTCACTGAGTCTAAGTTGTCAGTTGTACCTCATCTTCAGTACCTCCCTACAAAAAAATCGACTTTCGAAGAAAACATATAACAAAGTAGATATTAATGTCATTTAAATACAGAAAACCGGTTAACCGCACTGAAAAAACAGTGAACCCACCAGGAAAGATAACTTTCGATTAATTTTAGAAAATTTGGAACTTTTTTAGAAAATTTTAACTAAACGGTATTACAAGCGCTGGCATCACTCCGATATGGCAAAAATAAGTAAATATTTTTCGACAAATTGAAGAAAATTTATTAGACATAACTAAATTTTTTCAGTAGTTAAAGAAAATTTTGTAGTTTTAAGAGAAATCTTGGAGTTCAAAATTGCAAGAATGTCTTTAGTGACATACGAAGTTCACGATGGACACATTTTTGGTAAAATTTACAAATTTAAAGAAATAATGAACTATTTTGTAAGAAATACGAAATTAGGAAATCTTTATGCTTTATTTGTGTATAACTTTTTCCCGTTTTTTAGTTCATTTAACTAACATACGCAAAAAATTATTTAACTAAAATAAACTTTTTCCAAACATAATGATTCTATGAACTAATATAAAGTTAATATGGCTTTAGTGAAATAGAGAGTTCACTTTTTTTTGAGTGCGAGGGCCAAAAACGTGTTTTCCCGGTTCCCAATTTTTTACACTATCCTGTTTCGGTTTGTGAAATTGAATCCAATTGTTTACTTTATTTTACTAAAATATTAAATTGGTAAACATTGTTAAAAAAAAAAAAAAAAAACAAGTAAGTAAAGTCTAAAGTCGGGCGGAGCCGACTATATTATACCCTTCACCACTATGTAGACAAACATTTGTGTTACCATCTCAACTACTTCAAATTTGCTGGGAGCTATATAAAGGTTTGCATTTCCGGATACAAATACTTTTAATGGAAACAATTTTTTGTACTTCTACAAAAACTCTAGAATTAAAATTTAAATCGGCTAACGCCCTGGGATGAAACACAATGTTAGTAAAAAACCATGGGAAATATGATTCGAGAGAAATTTTAATGCAATTGTACAAAAGAGATTTATGATTTTTCAGGCGATGCATATGTATTCGAGATATAGGACAATTTGAGTAATATTTACAATTTTTGGTACTCAGCAGTGGCGATTTTACAAGGATATTGGTTAGATCTCGCCAAGATAGGTGGTCAAGTGTGCGTTGTGATATATTATTTGGTCTAGTCGGGCGACTTGGAGCCTTATTTAAAACTCATCCGTTCTGTGGAAATTTTGGCATTGCAGTGTGTAGGATATGGCTAAGATATGGTGAAATCATCACAGAATTTTGTGTAAAGTGTGAGAATTTTGGCCATATTTGTATTCTCTGTGGAAACTATCCAGTCAATTGGAGGAAAATCCCATTGAAAATGGGTCTAAAATATGAAACAGTCTACCATATTTCCCCAACTCTGGTGTACGTATATATGGGAGCTATATACAATCTGAACCGATTTTGACTAAATTTGACATGTATAGTTAGAATAATAATTCTGCTATCTATGCGAAATTTCACGTAAATGGGAGTATAACTTTGGCCGCCCTGGTCATATGAGTGCCAATCGGACAGTAGATATATATGGGAGCCATATCTAAATCTGGAACGATTACTCCTTGTGCGAAATTTGAAGCAAATCACGGCAAAACCCTGGATTTTGAGGCCATATAAGTTCAAATCGGACGAAAGATATATATGGGAGCTATATCTAAATCTGAATCGATTTTGACCATATTTGGCACATACAATAGTATCGTAAAAAGTACCGCTTGTGCAAAATTTGAAGTAAGTCAGGGCAAAACTCTGGCTTTTGAAACCATATAAATCCAAATCGGGCGAAAGATATATATGTGAGCTATATCTAAATCTGAACCGATTTTTACAAAATTTGACACACTTAACGATACTATTAAACGTACCCCTTGTGCAAAATTTGGAGCAAATCACGGCAAAACTCTGGCTTTTGTGGCCATATAAGTTCAAATCGGACGAAAGATATATATGGGAGCTATATCTAAATTTGAACCGATTTCAATCAAATTTGCCAAGCATTGGTAGAATGTCAATTCTACCCTCTGTGCAAAATTTCACGAAGATCGGTAGAAAACTTTGGCCTCTGTGGTCATATGAGTCTAAATCGGACGAAAGATATATATGGGAGCTGTATCTAAATCTGAACCGATTTGGCTGATATTTTGCAAGATTTTCGAGATTCATAAAATATTTGGATGTACGGTATTTCAAGAAAATCGGTTGATAAACACGCTAACTATGACCACATCGGGGATAAATATATATGGCAGCTATATCTAAATCTGAACCGATTTTTTCCAAAACCAATAGCGATTGTCTCTGTCCCAAGAAACGGCCCTATGCCAAATTTGAGGACGATCGGACCTAAATTGTGAGCTGTACTTTGTGCACAAAATTACATATACAGACAGACGGACGGACATCGCTAAATCGACTCAGAATTTAGTTCTAAGCCGATCGGTATACTAAAAGATGGGTCTCAGACTTTTCCTTCTTGGCGTTACATACAAATGCACAAACTTATTATACCCTGTACCACAGTAGTGGTGAAGGGTATACAAAAAACACACATTTCTTTTATGTTTGGAATAATATCCATGTTGTTGAAAATTGATGCAGTGTAAAAAACATGTCAAGAATCTAAAAAAAAAATAATTTAGTATATAAAATTAAATTAACGTAATGTTTGCATTCTTGTAAAGTAACACACGCTGAAAAGTAGGTTACTTGCCACCAAACATTGAACATGCCAAACAGGATTTAGTAAAAAAGCAACTAATCCACACCCTGTTAAGGCATACATATACATAAAAGAATGTCCTTTTTCTGCTTGCGTTAGCTTTACCATTTTCCATGCTATGAACATCAAATGGGTGGTTCTATAGTTTTGATTTTCTTTTTCATAAAATTACGGATAGTGCAATAGTTCGTGGAAAATACAGCAAACCAAAAAAAATGCTGAAACATTTTTGTTCTAACTATTTCGTGTGTTTGGTTTCGAAGGAAATTTCGTAAATACACGCAATCTCTGTAATCCTTCTTAGTTGTTGGAATGGGTATGCATGGCTCAAAGTAATCGTAGTAGTGGAAACTGGGAACTAGGTGCAGCTATAGTCGGTCATGAACCACTCGAATTAGGTGACCTTTTAAATGCATGTAGCGTCTTTACATGTTAATGCGTTAACCACAGCCTTCGCTATTTATCAAGATGGAAACGGTTTTAGACTTGGACTTCATGTGAAAAGTAAAATAATAAGACTGACGTATTTTCATGACACGCATTTTCATAGTACCCACATTTAACGTGTTATGATTAAAACAAAACAACAAAAAAATGCAAAATTCATTTTTATACCCTCCACCATAGGACGGCTGGTATAATAATTTTGTTATTCCGTTTGTTCTCAGTCGATCTAGCGATTTCCGTTCGTCAGTGATGCCAACTCCCGAAGGGCAAAAAGTACCAAAAATATATTATATATTCTAACATACCAGTACCCACAACACAAACTACTCCAGCCAGCTAAAATTCAATGTACAACTTTTGGAAATTGGTTCATTAATTTTATGAACTTATGAACCTTTATCCATACTCGTAAATAACTTTTTTGGAGAAAAATGAGGCATTTATACTTGATTAGACTGTCCAGGATCATGTCGTAAAGCTGATAAGCGAATGCAGATACAGTCGACTCCGCTTTAGCGCAATGCGCTTTACTGAAAAACCTCGGATAACTGAAATCGATCGCATTCCCCAGTTGTTTTTTCTGTCCATTTCATTTAAATTACTCCGCTTTAGTGAAACTCCGCTTAACTGAAAAAATCGGATTACTGAAAAGTTTTTTGTGTTCAAATGAGTTTCGTCACATTAGTATGACTTCGCTTTACTGAAAATGCCACATTCTCGCTATTGAGAGAGAGTACATTTTCTTCTCCGTATTGAGAACGCTTTATTTCAAGTGAAGATGGCACTTTCAAAACAGTTTAAATCACTCTGTAAATAAAATCAACTGAAAGGTAAAATTGTAGATGGCACACACACGGAATCAAACACCATGTTTTTATTATTTTATGTACATAGCATTGGTCATAAGTTCGGTTAACTGAAATTGAGTGGATTTTTTTTCCAGTTATACGGAGTCCGCTTTACTGAAACTTTTTCAGTTATCCGAAGTTCGCATTACTGGAAGTTTTTTTTCAGTTATCCGTAGTCCGCTTTAGCAAAAACTTCGGATAACTGAAATTAAATGGCTGCATTTTTAACGTTTCAGTAAAGCGGAGTCGACTGTATTCGTTCGTAACGTCTCTTGTTGAAGAAATATAGTGCAATGGAGTTGTAAACTACGTTTAGTCTTTGCAAGTCAGCTCTCCTACAATTTGCAAATATTTCTACTTCATGTAGAAGAAACGGGATCAGATACGTGTTTGCTAATAGGATTCGAGTTTGAAGAGGTGTAGAAGATTGTACAGCCCATAAGTTACGAAGCATTCCATAGGTTTTGGCAATGATGTGTTGTATATAATTGGTTCACGTTAGACGGTCGTTGAGCGTTATACCGAGGTTTGTGGCGGATGAGACAATGTTGATTGCAGTGTGTTTTATATGAATATGAAGTTCGTGTTATAAGTTTATCCAGCTCTTGTGAGTTATCAAACAATTCGACTTCGTAGGATTGATTTTCAATTCATTTTGCGCAGCCCAGTATAGATATAGACAATATACAATTTTGGGATTTATTTCCCACTTATTTGATATTGCTTTGTTGACTATCCTCAACCCTTTTTATACCCTCCACCATAGGATGGGGGTATATTATTATACCCTCCACCATAGGATGGGGGTATATTAACTTTGTCATTCCGTTTGTAACACATCGAAATATTGCTCTAACCCCCATTTTCATGAAGTTCCGTTAGTGTTCCGTTAACTAACGAACTTTTAAACCGTATTATGGGCATAGCCTATATATTCTATATGCCAGTTAGGAACTTAACTGCCGATAATTCTTCCGTTAAAGGTTACCGTAGAGAAGATATTTGCAATTTAATTTCTATTAACTGACAGTTAAAGCCTAACGGAGCTACATGAAAATGGCCGTAAGACCCCATAAAGTATATATATTCTGGGTCGTGGTGAAATTCTGAGTCGATCTGAGCATGTCCGTCCGTCTGTTGAAATCACGCTAACTTCCGAACGAAACAAGCTATCGACTTGAAACTTGGCACAAGTACTTGCTATTGATGTAGGTCGGATGGTATTGCAAATGGGCCATATCGGTTCACTTTTACGTATAGCCCCCATACAAACGGACCCCCAAATTTGGCTTGCGAGGCCTCTAAGAGAAGCAAATTTCATCCGATCCGGCTGAAATTTGGTACATGGTGTTAGTGTATGGTCTCTAACAACCATGCAAAAATTGGTCCACATCGGTCCATAATTATATATAGCCCCCATATAAACCGATCCCTCGATTTGGCTTGCGAGGCTTCTAAGAGAAGCAAATTTCATCCGATCCAGCTGAAATTTGGTACATGGTGTTAGTATATGGTCTCTAACAACCATGCAAAAATTGGTCCACATCGGTCCATAATTAAATATAGCCCCCATATAAACCGATCCCCCGATTTGGCTTGCGAGGCTTCTAAGAGAAGCAAATTTCATCCGATCCGGCTGAAATTTGGTACATGGTGTTAGTCTATGGTCTCTAACAACCATGCAAAAATTGGTCCACATCGGTCCATAATTATATATAGCCCCCATATAAACCGATCTCCCGATCTCTTGGAAGACCAAAATTCATCTGATTCAGTTGAAATTTGGTACGTGGTGTTAATATATGGCCTCAAACTCCCATGCAAAAATCGGTCGAAATCGGTCCATAATTATATATAGGCCCCATATAAACCGATCCCCAGATTTGACCTCCAGAGCCCCTTGGAAAAGCAAAATTCTTCCCATTCGGTTGAAATTTGGTACGTGATGTAAGTATATGGTATCCAAAAACCATGCTGGAATTGGTTCATATCAGTCCATAATTATATATAGCCCCCATATAAACCGATCCCCAGATTTGACCTCAGGTGCCTTTTGGAGAAGCAAAATTCATCCGATCTGGTTGAAATTTGGTACGTGGTGGTAGTATATGATATTTAACAACCATGCCAAAAGTGGTCCATATCAGTCCATAATCATATATAGCCCCCATATAAACCGATCCCGAGATTTGGGTTTGGAGCCTCTTGGAGAAGCAAATTTCATCCGAGCCAGTTGAAATTTGGTACATTGTGCTAGTATAAATATGACAGTTAACAACCATGCCTAACTAGGTCCAGATCGGTCTATAGTTATATATAGCCCTCAGATAAATCGATCCCCAATCACACAAAAATTATTTGTAGACTTACCTATACATAACTTTTTTGTCTAATATATACCACGTATGGACTAACTCACAATTTAGAAAACGATGTTAAGAAGTTTTAAGATACCACAACCCAAGTATTTCGATTGTGGATGACAGTCTTTCGTAGAAGTTTCTACGCAATCCATGGTGGAGGGTACATAAGATTCGGCCTGGCCGAACTTGCGGCCGTATATACTTGTTCAATATTGAAATTAAAATCCAGCTTCCACTTTCTGTTATTATCAGTATTGAAATTATTTATTTCATTGTTTTTACATTTTGTAATTTACAGCAACTGAATGACCGATTTTACACAAAATTACAATAGAGTGCTAATTATGAGCTTATAGAAACTTCATGTCATTGAGTATTGCATCATAATTTTCGATTCGTTCAAAGCAAACTTTTGATTCATTGTGACTTGTGGCACGTGTTGTGTGTCCTGTTAACAAATGAACGAAATTAGAACACAATGGAACACACATTAGAACACAATGGTTATTCGTTTAGCCCCAAGATATGGGTAATTGCAAAATGATTAATAATTGCCCTTTAGGCAACATTTCTATAAAATGTCCTTGATTAGGTTAGCATCAACATCATACATCAACTAGGAAGCTTAGATGTACATGCGAACATCTATGCCATGGCTCGTTCTTTGTCTACTTGTTGAGAAATTCAATTTATCGTTGTTTCAACCATTCATCATTCATTATAGGCTTATCGTCTGTTGATTCTAACCTTTAATAGGCCATAATAGAGAGATGTTATTATTAAATTCTTAAAAGCCAATTAATTTGAAAATAATAATGACACAACTGTATGAGGTTCAATGGCACAAAAAATTTATCTCTTTTCTGGGAAACCGAGTCATAAACCTCGTTCTCAGCGTTGTTTCACCAAACAAAATTCGTTGCGAACAAACATGGCAATGGATACCATAAACATAGATTTATTAGGCTTTTTAACAGACAACTTTCCCACAAAATAAAAAAAAAACACTATATTAAAAATAATGAAAATAATTATTAAATGTCAGACCCACCGTGGTGCAATGGTTAGCATGCCCGCCTTGCATACACAAGGTCGTGGGTTCGATTCCTGCTTCGACCGAACACCAAAAAGTTTTTCAGCGGTGGATTATCCCACCTCAGTAATGCTGGTGACATTTCTGAGGGTTTCAAAACTTCTCACTGCAATGTGGAACGCCGTTCGGACTCGGCTAACATGGAATCGGGCAGCACTCAGTGATAAGAGAGAAGTTGTGGTATTACAATGGACTGAATAGTCTAAGTGAGCCTGATACATCGGGCTGCCACCTAACCTAACCTAACCTAAATGTCAGATCCATCTGTCTTTATTTTTATACCATCCACCGTAGGATGGGGGGTATACTAACTTTGTCATTCCGTTTGTAACACATCGAAATATTGCTCTAAGACCCCATATTCTGGGTCGTGGTGAAATTCTGAGTCGATCTTAGTGTGTCCGTCCTTCCGTCCGTCCGTCCGTCTATTGAAATCAAGCTATAGACTTAAAACTTGGCACAAGTAATTGTCATTGATGTAGGTCAGATGGTATTGCACATGGGCCATATCGGTTCACTTTTACGTATAGCCCCCATATAAACGTACCCCCAAATTTGGCTTGAGGATCCTCTGAGAGAAGCATATTTCATCCGATCTTGCTAAAATTTGGTACATGGTGTTAGTATATGGTCTCTAATAAACATGCAAAAATTTGTCCACGTCGATTCATAATTATATATAAATAAACCGATCTCCAGATTTGACCTCCGGAGCCTCTTGGAGGAGCAAAATTCATCCGATCTGCTTGAAATTTGGTACGTGATGTTGGAATACGGTCTCTAACAACCATGCCAGAATTGGTCCATATCGGTCCATAATTTTATATAACCTCCATATAAACCGATCCCCAGATTTGACCCCCGGAGTTCAATTGTGGGTGACTGTCTTTAGCAGAAGTTTCTACGCAATCCATGGTTGAGGGTACATAAGATTCGGCCTGGCCGAACTTACGGCCTAACCTAACCTAACGGCCGTATATACTTGTTTCTTTTTTTTCTGAGAAAACAAGGGAAAAAAGCAAAAAATACTTCAAATGAAAGATTCCACTCGTGTTAAATCCAATTACCATTTTGGAACAGGCAATTTACTTAACTTTCAGATTTTAAAGTTGTTCTGGCCTTTTTTTGTATTTGTAACAAATCATGTTCCTTATTAGGATAAAACTGACAAAAGGTTCTCTACTCACATCTAATTTTCATACATTCCCCCATAGGAGGTAATAATGAGATGGTTATGCCATTTGTAATACAATGAAAAATATGTTTGTGGCCCTATATACATATATAGTACATACATTGGGCATCAAAATAAAGTATATAAACTGTTTGTGTTACTAAGTTTATTTTGTTGTATACGAAAGGTTATGCGGAGTTTTTGGAAGAATTGAAAAAAAACAGCAACCACTATGACCTGCTCCACCCTGGTTGCAAATTGAGTCATCTCCTCAGCCAGATCTATGCAGAAGACTTTTGAAATGAGCATTAGCGCCGGCTGAATCGTGTGGTCAAGCTTGTACAGATTTGTATACGGCATTTTCTTCTCAATGAATCAATTAATCAAGTTCCTTATTTTCTTTATTCAAAAAAAGCTCGAATATTGTTATAATATAAAGATTGGTTCTACACTTTAGTGACAGCAACTGAGAAGATTGAAGCAACAATCAAAACAAGTAAGTAAAGTAGAAAGTCGGACGGGGCCGACTATATCATAGCCTAAACCACCCTTACTGAATTAGTAATCATAAGCATTTGTGGGGTAACATTGATATAGGTCTGGGAGATAAACCGCAGTTGCATATTTAAGAAAATTAAGGGGTACATGTTTATGGGTGATTTGTCTCAATCTGACTATAGCTCATAGTCAATGCTGCCAGGGAAAATGTTCGGTTTACCCTACAAGGACAAAAAAGTTCCTTACTTTCCCATACATTCCCCAACAATTTTCCCTACAATATTTTTCGTTAAATTTAAACAAATTTTACAAAACAAAAATGGTCCTAAGTACTTTATTATCTTAAAACATGAAAATGCAACATATATAACCTAGAAAATAAATTTGTATTACCACCACGGTTGCCACAGTTGGTAGAATTCTACCAAAAATAGTATTTATACCCTGCGCCACACTGTGGAACCGGGTATTATAAGTTAGCGCATATGTTTGTAACACCCAGAAGGAGACAAGATAGACACATGGTGTCTTTGGCAATAATGCTCAGGGTGGGTCCCTGAGTCGATATAACCATGTCCGTCTGTCCATCTGTCCGTCCGTCCGTCCGTCCATCCGTCTGTCCATCCGTCCGTAGGTCCGTCCATCCGTCCATCCATCCGTCCGTCCATCCGTCCGTCCATCCGTCCGTCCGTCTGTCTGTGAACACATTTTTGTGATCAAAGTCTAGGTCGCAATTTAATTCCAATCGTCTTCAAATTTGGCACATGTTCCTAATTTGGGTCAGAATAGAACCCTACTGATTTTGGAAGAAATCGGTTCAGATTTATATATAGCGCCCATATATATCTTTCGCCCGATATGCACTAATATGGACCCAGCAGCCAGAGTTTTATACCGATTTGCTTGAAATTTTGTACAAACATAACACTTAGTCGTATAGTCAAGTGTGCAAAGTTTGATTGAAATCGGTTCAGATTTAGATATTGCTACCATATATATCTTTCGCCCGATATGGACTTATATGGCCCCAGAAGCCAGATTTTTGGCAGAATTTTGTTGAAATTTTGTACAAGGGGTACAATTAGTAGTATAGTCATGTGTGCCAAATTTGATTGAAATCGGTTCAGATTTAGATATAGCTTCCATATATATTTTTCGCCCGATATGGACTTATATGGCCCCAGAAGCCAGAGTTTTGGCCCAATTTGGTTTAAATTTTGTGAATTCTAACAAATTAGCTTTCTGAAAATAAATTTCGTGTTGTTGCATTACTATGTAACAAAACGAAATAAAAATAAGATTAAGGGACTTGTAAGCTATATGAAAAGATGATGTACAGTGGGAGAAAAGATGATTCAATTTGTAAGAGGAAAATTCCTAGATGTTTTCTCCATAAGGAGTTAGCATAAAGGGCCCAATATTGAGTTATCTCTCCCAGCCAGATTTATACTAAAGGCTGTGGAAAGGTTCATTCGCCCGAACCGAAACATGTACAGTCCAGGCGTGTATAGATTTGTATCTGGCGTGTTCTTTGCAATGGCTCTATTAACCATGTTCCTTAATCTATATCTGTGCATAAAGCTCGAAAAATAATTGTATAATTAGGAATAAAGTTTTGACAAAAATTTCTATAGAAATCCTTGTTTGGTGGATTTGTGGTAATCTTCAACTTTTGTTAGATTTTTTTTTGCACGAGTGGTAACTGTTGTTACCACACATTGTTAAAGATAAAGCCTTGCCTAATTTCCAAATCTAGACCCACCAAAATGTAAAAATGATTACAAATTGTGTTGAGTGAAAATGTCCCTACATTGTGGCCCTACGTCCCAAAAGACGCTAAATATTAAAAAAAAAACTACATATAGGGAATTTCCCCTACTTCTAGTAGTTGATATTGCACCTACGGGGTTAGTATGCCACTAATATTGAGCCCATTATTAAAAAGAGAAAATCGCTCAATTAGTCTGGGTAATAAATCCAAATTTGTAAAAATCGAGCAATATTCTTATGTAAATACGTATAAATACGATCGGCTGGTACATCAAAATTTAAAATTTGAGTAACATTGGTTAATAAATAAGAGTACTATGGCCAAATTTGGGAAAATCGAGCGATGCATATATATGGAAGCTATATGTAAATCTGAAGCAATTTGCATAATATTTTGTGGGTTTGATTAATATCACAAAAAGTTACCTCATGCAAAATTTGAGTAAGATCAGTTAAGAAATGAGGCCTCTATGGTCAAACATAAGGTTATTAGGGGCAAATTTTTCAAAAACGGCCGACACATTTATGGGAGCTATATCTACATCTGAACCGATTTCAATGAAATTTTGCACATACCGTTAGTACTATAGAGGACTGGATCTAGCCAACTTTGAGTAAGATCGGTTAATAAATAAGGGTTCTATGGCCAAATTTGGGAAAATCGGGCTATTCATATATATGGGAGCTATATTTAAATCTGAACCGATTGCGATTAAATTTTGCACATACAGTTAGTGCTATAAAAAATTACATTTGGCCAACTTAGAGGACGATCGGTTGATAAATAAGGGTTTTATGGCCAAATTTAGAAAAATCGGTCGGTACATATATATGGGAGCTATAGCTAAATCTGAACCGATTTCGATGATTTTTTGCACATATAGTTAGTGCTATAGAAGATTATATTTAGCCAACTTTGAGTAAGATCGGTTGATAAATAAGGGTTTTGTGGCCAAATTTGGGAAAATCGGGCGATACATATATATGAGAGCTATATCTAAATCTGAACCGATTTAGATGACATATTGCAGACTTGAAGGGCAATGAAAAAGATTATTGTTTGCCAAATTTGGTGACGTTCCGTTTATAAAAAAGCGCAACGCAACCCCATTTGTCGAAATCGGGCGATACATATATATGGGAGCTATATCTAAATTTGATCCGATTTCTTCCAAATTCAATTGCGTTCGTCCTTGTGCCCAAAAACCTCTCTGTACCAAATTTCATCAAAATTGGTTAATAATTGCGACCGGAATCCTGTGAAATACATGAACAGATGGACGGACGGACACCAAGCGCTAGATCGACTCAGGAGGTGATTCTGAGTCGATCGGTATATATTTTATGGGGTCTAAAATCAATATTTCTGGTAGGCACATTTTTTGGCCGATCAAACTTATTATACCCTGACCACTATGTGGTTTAGGGTATAATTGAAATTTGATAATGAAATCAATTGAATTTATAATCAAGTATTTTGTATGCCCAATTAAAACTGTGATTGATACTATCATTTTCATGATTGAAGACATTTCAATTAAAAAATTAATTGGATCAATTAATTTCGTGATTGAATCAGAAAAAAAACTATTGTGTGTATAGCAAAACCGGTCCATGTTTTGGTATAATCTTCACATACACAACTTTTTTGTGGACTTAAAATACCACTAGATTTACAATTGCAGACAACTCGAATTAAAATTAAGGTGTCTAGATGCTCAAGAAACTAAATTGGGGGTTGGCTTATATGGGGGCTATGTCAAAGCTGGACCGATATAGATCATCTTTGAACTTGACCTGCTTGTAGCCGAATTTCTCCCAGATCAAGAATAAACAGTGAAACATGTCAAACATGGACATTCTGCAAACCGGAAACCTCTCAAAATCGGACAACTCCCAAATGTGGAAAAAATTTAGACGACTGCGAGTGTCCACTTCTGAGAGTACTCATTGTAAGTACTTTACATAGACGAAAATCGATATCTCGATATTTGTTACCAACGAAATGACAAATGTATTATACCCCCGTCGTCATTTTATGGTGTTAGGTATAATTTTAGAATAAACAACAAAATTTGCTATAGCTCTTAAAGTTGACCATTTCTACACTGAAAAAAAAGCATGCCCGGTTCCAAAGATTTTGTCTTTACTTTAAAAATTTTGGTATTGATTCCGAGCCAAAGAAGCGGAGAATACAAGTAAGGATACTTTTAAGACACTATTCTCTTTTAAATTTGGGTTTTGTGTACTTGCTTTTAGGAAGCAAATTTTAATTTTTCGCTTTTTCAGCTTGTTTTCTTCATATGCTATCAAAGTCCTCTAAAAACGAGTTAACGACAACTTTATTTTCCAAATTAAGACTTGACTTCCAGTAGAAATTATGATCTGTTTCAAGTACTAAACGTCTTTAAAATGAAGTGTTGAAAAATATGTCCTATATTTGAACGATTTTTTGCTTTGTAGTCAAGATGCAAAAATGCAACAAATTTAAAGACAATTTCATTAAATGTAAAGATTTTTTCTGAGTTATTAAAGTCAAGTTGACCTTAGCCCAAACATTTTTTCTTTCATGTTATGATACCCATTTTTAAGTGAAATCACTTAATTATAAGGAAATACGACTTCATTGAAAAGTTTATTGACTTTTGGACAAGGAAAAAAACCTTATGGTAGAGAATTGCGTCTTCCGTGCTAAGCAAAATTTGCACGCGTATTTTAAAGACATGAAATCTTTGACCTCACGACAATATTTTTTTCAGTGTATCATCCACCACAGCTTCAGTTCACTCTCCCTAATGATATCCTTGTTAAACTTTGACATTCACATGATTTGTTTTCGTTTTTTATTGGCATGCAAAAACAAAAGTAATCCGTAGGGATCATGAAATGTTGCTTCCTTCTTGGGTTTATGGAAAAAGGTATCGTTATAGGTTTACGAAAGCAAGTATTTGGGAAGTCGTTGTTGTAAAATTATATTAGGTTTATAGTCCAAAAATGTATCAAAATAAAAATAACAATCAATCATTTTTTTTTTTCTGAAGAATCTAGATACCAGAGATATATACACAGTGAAATTGGTTGTTTTTTAGAGAAAATGTGTGTTTTATTAGTACCTAAAAATAAATATTTGTTAACAAAAACTAAAACTTGGAATAAATTAAATTAAAGCAGAAATAAGTCCATTTCACTCGGATATACGCGTTTCGTTGTACACCCTATTGATAAATTATTTGAACACTGAAAAAAAGCACGCCCGGTTCCAAAGATTTTGTCTTTACTTTAAAAATGTTGGTATTGATACCGAGCCAAAGAAGCGGAGAATACAAGTAAGGATACTTTTAAGACACAATTCTCCTTTCAATTTGGGTTTTGTGTACTTGCTTCCAGGGCTGTGGAGTCGGAGTCGGAGTCTTGGAGTCGGAGTCTGAAGATTTGGCTGGAGTCGGAGTCGGAGTCGTAAAAATTTTGCTCGACTCCGACTCCGGCTAAACCAAATTTTTTAAAACACTTCACATTTTTGTAACTAAAAAAGTTTTTACGCAAATTAGTTTCCAATGCGTTATGCATTCGATCAATGTACATCATGATTGGAAATGAAAATCAACTTCCTAGAATGTTAGACTAGCAAATGGGCTGGATCGATCCATTTTAATCCCCATATCAATTTATTTGAAATAATTCGAACAATAATTCGAATTTATTGTTTTTAATTTTATTTTAAGGCTATATACCTACACACATATGACAGAAAAATTGTCAAAGCTGTTTTTTATAGAAAATTTTGTCACTATTGTATTTGTATGGAATGTTTTGTCAAAATTTAATTTCTATAAAAAAATTATTCGAAATATTATTACTATAGAAATATTTTTTTCTATAGAAAATTAAGTCAACATTTATTTCTATAGAAAATAAAAAATAAAACAAGTATATACAGCAGTAAGTTCGTCCGGGCCGAATCATAAATATCCCCCACCATGAATCAAATATACTAATTTCCTTAGAAAATTTCATGGGGGTTTGATGACAGATCAGTTTAACCAGTTCGCATCCCGAAAATAAATGCAAAGATTTTACCTTTCAGATTCCGGATTTATAAGAACTATTTTTGTTTGAGTTTTAAAGGAATCATAAACATATCCTGTAAGTGTGCAAGAAAATTAAGAAAAAATACCTTGATTTGAAATCTAAAATCTATAGTACACCAACTGTTTTATGATTACGAGAAGTAATATCTGGCAAATTTACATTTATGGTAAATGCACCTTCTGTACCCTCAATATCTGAAATCTGTCTATATGGAGGCCTTACCAGCGTTGCAACAACGAATTTTTATTTTGGACCAAATTTTATCAAAATTCGTATCAGGGGACCAGTTTTCTAATTTAAATTAATATAATTTAAAAGTTACAATTTTTCTAAAATTTTTCTTCGAAAGAAAATTTGTTCAAAATTTTATTTCTATATAAAATTTTGACCTCATTCTATTTCTATCGAAAATTTTGTCCATATTTTATTTCTATAGAAAATTTGGTCCAAATTTTATTTCAATAGATTTCATTTTAGCCAAAATTTCAATTTAGCCAAAATTTAGTTTCTATAGAAAATGTAGCCAAAGTTTAATTCTATTGAAAATTTAGCCAAAATTTAATTTCTGTAAAAAATTTAGCCAAAATTTTATTTCTATTACATATTTAGAAGAAATCTTTTTCTACACACAAAAAAATTTTTTTCTGATTCAATCACCAAATTAATTGATCCAATTAATTTTTTAATTGAAATGTCTTCAATCACGAAAATGATAGTATCAATCACAGTTTTAATTGGGCATAGAAAAAAATCTTGATTAAAAAATTAATTGATTTTTTCAGCAAATTTCAATTAATTTTTTAATTGATTCAATTAAAAATTTAATTGATGTTGATTGCAAAACTCAAATTATTTATTAATTAAAAAAGGTAACTATTATTAATTACTTTCTGAATTTGGCTTAGGGTTTTTATTTGGATTAACAAATGATTGTTTGAAATACATTTTTAATTAGTCTTCCGAATTAGATTAAAAAGTTAATTGTATCAATTAATTTTTTAATTACAAATTTTAAAATTTTCAATCATTGACTTAATTAACTTAATGTTTCTATCATGATTAAAAAGTTAATTGTATCAATTAATTTATTAATTGAAAAAATTTTCAACTTCAATTAACTTTTTAATTGGAAATATTTTGGTGATATTTTTTTCTGTGTATAGAAAGTTATCGCAAAATTTTATTTTTTCTTAAAATTTGTACAAAATTTTTGCATAATATTGTATCCCAAAATTTTTTAAGAAGCTTATTTCTATACAAAATTTTGTTAAAATTTTATTTCTATGAAAATTTTGTTAAAATTTTATTTCTATGAAAATTTTGTTAAAATTTTATTTCTATAGAAATTTTTGTCCAAATGTTATTTCTGCAGAAAAATTCCATTTCGTCTGACCATCGGACCAACTTCAATAATTTTTTGGGTCTATTTTGGTCCAATCGGACTAATGGGGCTACGCCAAAAACATGGAAGGATACGTACAGTATTCAGCACATCTATTGTAGTTCTAGTATATAGACCCCAAAACGGAGGGCCGGTTTATAAGGGGACTATATCAAAAACTGGACCGATACACAATATATTCGGCACACCTCTTAATGGTCCTAGAATACCTCCAGATTTCCAATTTCAGGCAAATTGGATAAAAACTACGGATTGTAGAAGTCCAAGAAGTAAACTCGTAACATCGGTCTAAAAGGGGGCTATATCAAAACTTCGTCCGATAATGACCATCTTCGGCACGCCTTGTAATGGTCCTATAATACCTCTAGATTTCCAATTTCAGACAAATTGGACAAAAACTACGGATTCTAGAAGCTCAAGAAATAAAATCGGGAGTTCTGTCTATATGGGAGCTATATTAAAACATCCGATAATCACCATTTTCAGCACTCCTCCTTATAGCCCTGGAATACCTCTAGGTTTCCAATTTCTGGCAAATTGGATAAAAACTACGGTTTTTATAAGCCCAAGACCCCAAATCGGGCGATCGGTTGATATGGGAGCTATATCAAAACCTGGACCGATCTAGCTCATCTTCGACATGACAAACTTTTTATACCCCTGTCACTATTCCATGGTTGTTGGTATAAAAATATTTTTATGTAGAAAATTTTGTCAAAAATTTATTTCTATAGAAAATTTAGCCAAAATTTTGCTTCTATAGAAAATTGTGCAAAATTTTATTTACACAAAAAATGTTCCAAAATTTCTATTAATAATTTTTTCAAATTTTTTTCTATAGAAAATTGTGCCAAAATTTTGTTACTATAGATTTTTTTATACAAAATTTATACAACATTTTATGTCGATAGAAAATTTAGTCAACATTTTATTTTTATAGAAAATTTAGTCTAAATTTTCTTTCTATAGAAAATTTTGCAGCATTTTATTTCTTTAGAAAATTTTGCAAAATTTTATTTACTACACAAAAAATTTTCCAAAAATTTCTATTGATATTTTTTTCAAAATTTTATTTCTATAGAAAATTTTGTCAAAATTTGTTTACTATATTTTTTTTTTATAGAAAATTTGGTAAAAATTTATTTATATAGACAATTTTCTCAAACATTTATTTATATAGAGAATTTAGTTCAAATTTTGTTTCTATAGAAAATTTTGCAAACTTTTATTTACTACACAAAAATTTTTCCAAAATTTCTATTTATATTTTTTTTTTCAAAATTTTATTTCTATAAAACAATTTGTCAAAATTTTATTTATATAGCAAATTTTCTCAAATTGTTTTCTTACCGATACTCACTGCTAAGTCGAAAACTGGTAAAAGTGACTCAAATTTTGCTATATAAAAAATTATGAATGTTTCCCAAATATTGCACGAGATTTTGTAGAAGTCTGATTTCAGATTTTATCAAAATATAGATCTAAATACAAAGTTGTGCAGAGTATGTTACAATCGGCCCGCCCGACTTTAGACTTTCTTTGCATTTTTATTTTTTGCTATAATTGTGTTACGTCCCATAACGTTAGATTTAAATTTTAGGTACAGAGATTTTCTAGAAGTATATACAATTTTGTCTAAATCGATTCAGATTCAAATTCATACATATGGGAATATAACCCTTTATAATAATTTTCGTCCACAAATACATATACTGTCGGTATCTTCTCATATTATGATGGGTATTTATATCATTATTTTATTTATTAAACATTGCCCTAAATTTGAAATAAAGACTTTAATTGGTATAAATGCGAAATTAAGACCTTTCTTGCACACAAAAATAAATACGATACTTTATATCGATCCACATATATACCCCATATATACCCCCTCAATAGAACTACAAATAAGTGGTACTAAAATGAGATTTAGTTATATTACCCGGAGTCGACTCCGGAGTCGGAGTCGGAGTCGAGCTGATGAAAAATGCTGGAGTCGGAGTCGAGCAAAATTGGCTCGACTCCACAGCCCTGCTTGCTTCTAGGAAGCAAATTTTTATTTTTCGCTTTTGCAGCTTTTTTTTCTTCATATGCTATCAAAGTCCTTTAAAAACGAGTTAACGACAACTTTATTTTCTAAATTAAGACTAGACTTACTGTAGAAATATGATTTGTTTCAAGTAAAAAAAACGTCTTTAAATTCTTGAAAATCTTTAAAGTGTTGAAAATCATGTCCTATATTTGAATGATTTTTTGCTTTGTAGTCAAGATGCAAAAAGGCAACAAATTTAAAGACAATTTCATTAAATTTGAAGGATTTTTCTGAATTATTAAAGTCAAGTTGACCTTAGCCCAAACATTTTTTCTTTCATGTTATGATACCCATTTTTAAGTGAAATCTCTTAATTATAAGGACAATGCGACTTCTTTGAAAAGTTAATCGACTTTTGGACAAGGAAAAAAAACTTTATATTAGCGAAATGCGTCTTCTATGTTAAGCAAAATTTGCATTCGTATTTTAAAAACATGAAATCTTTGACCTCACTACAATATTTTTTTCAGTGAATGTCCTTTCTTCAATTTAATTTATTATACCATACATGCTACTGTGTTGGCTTTGACACGAGTACCAGAGACCAGTCCAGTTTGGATGGATGTTGCAATCGATATAGATCGATTTTCTCGACAACATGAATCAAAACCCAATTCAAAGATTAGGTATAGAGTGTTTTTCACGGTAACAGAATCCCGATATTTAAATATATTTTCATGTATGTTTTCTTGGGAGTTAAGCGCGGCAATTCCAAGATAATTTTCGTCGTAATATTTTATATAAAATATGTTTACGCAAAATATTGAGATTTTGACAATTCCCACTAGACCTAACCTAACTGACTCCCAATGATTTTTATACCCAGCACCACTCATTAGATCGTATAAATCGTTGCAACGTTTGTCTCAATTTCCGGCTTATATGCTCTTAAAGAAAGAATTTCCTCTTTATAACAAAGAGGAATTTCTTTTGTCTAAATTTCGTTCCGGAGTAAAATGTGTTTTTGTTTTTTTTTTTTTTTTTTTTTTTTGAGTGTACAAGAAAGAAAGACAGAACTATGGTATTTTAATAAAATGTAAAGTCTATTAAAAGTTATTCTGATTTTACTCCAAACTGAGTTTAGTCCAAATCGTTTCAGATGTTGGTATAGTTCCCATTTGCAAATACATTTACGTTGACTAAATTGTTTACAGAAACGAAATTTTTGACAAAACTTTATTACTATAGAAATAAAGTTTTGACAACATTTTTTATAGAAATAAAATTTTGACAAAATGTTCTATTGGAATAAAATTATGATATATTTTCTTAGAAATAAAATTTTGCCAAAAGTTTCTGTATAAAAAAATTCGTATAGAGATAAAATTGTAAAAAAAATTTCTATAGAAAAATTTTGAAAACTTTTCTATAGAAATAATATTTAAAAAAAAATTGACAAGCATACTTTTCCTCTGTTGGTTAAGCTACACTTGTACTATAATCAATGCATGGTTTTAAGCTGAAATCAAAAAAAAAAAAATACGGCCGTGGATTGCGTAGAAACTTCTACTGAAGACTGTCATCCACAATCGAATTACTTAGGTTGCGGTAACTTTTGCCGATGACAAGGTATCTTAAAACTTCCTAATACCGTAATATATACCACGTAGTCCATACATGCTATATATTAAACTTAAAATGGCCGATTAAATACGTATATAATTAACTTTGACAAAATTTTCTATAAAAATAAAATTTTGACAACATTTTCTATAGAAGTAAAATTTGGACAACATTTTCTATAGAAATACGATTCTAACAAAATTTTCTATAGAAATAACATTTTGACAAAATTTTCTATAGAAATAAAATTTTTACAAAATTTTCAAAAGATTTAAAATTTTGACAACATTCTCTATACAATTAAAATTTTGACAACATTTTCTACAGAAATAAAATTTTGCCAAAATTTTCTATAGAAATAAAATTTGACAAAATTTTCTTAGGAATAAAATGTCGACAAAATTTTCTCTAAAAACAAAATTTTGACAAAATTTTCTGTAAAAATAAAATTTTGCTAGATTATTTTTGCTCGAGTGGCAAGCATGATTATGAACCGATATGGACCAATTATTGAGTTATTGGGGATCGGCTATATATAACTATAGACCGATATGGACCAATTTTGGCATGGTTATTAGCGGTCATATATTAACACCACGTTGCAAATTTCAACCGGATCGGATGAATTTTGCTCGTCCAAGTGGCTCCGGAGTTCAAATATAGGGATCGGTTTATATAGGGGCTATATATAATTATGGACTGATATGGACCAATTTGTGAATGGTTCTTAGAGACTATATACTAATACCATGTACCAAATTTCACCCGGATCGGATGAAATTTGCTTCTCTTAGAGGATCCACAAGCCAAATCTGGGGATCGGTTTATATAGGGGCTATATATAATTATGGACCGATATGGACCAATTTTTGCATGGTTGTTTGAGACCATATACTACCACCACGTACCAAATTTCAACCGGATCGGATGAATTTTGCTCCTCTAAGAGGCTCCGGAGTTCAAATCTGGGAATCGGTTTATATGGGGGCTATATATAATTATGGACCGATATGGACCAATTTTTTTATGGTTGTTAGAGACCATATACTAATACCATGTACCAAATTTCAGCCGTATCGGATGAAACTTGCTTCTCTTTGATGCTCCGCAAGCCAAATCTGGGGATCGGTTTATATGGGGGCTATATATAATTATGGACCGATGTGGACCAATTTTTGCATGGCTGTTAAAGACCATATACTAACACCCTGTACCAAATTTCAGCCGGATCGGATGAAATTTGCTTCTCTTAGAGCAATCGCAAGCCAAATGTGGGGGTCCGTTTATATGGGGGTTATACGTCAAAGTGGACCGATATGGACCAATTTTTGCATGGTTGTTAGAGACCATATACTAACACCATGTACCAAATTTCAGCCGGATCGGATGAAATTTGCTTCTCTTAGAGCAATCGCAAGCCAAATTTGGGGGTCCGTTTATATGGAGGCTATACGTAAAAGTGGACCGATATGGCCCATTTGCAGTACCATCCGACATACATCATTTTTCTATATGAATAAAATTTAGACTAAATTTTTTATAGAAATAAAATGCTGACAAAATTTTCTATAAATTCAATATCTTTAAAAAAATTAATTTTCGTGTTAGGTCATACTATCTAAGTTTCCTTTTTGTAGAAGTAATAACTTTCTCTTGTTAGTGCAAGCTAAAAATTTCAAATTAGACACATTTATAATCCAAGGGCTATTTATAACCGAAAAATATTGTTACTAATAGGAGAGATCATACACAGAAAAAAATTTCACGAAAAATTTTCCAATTAAAATTTTAGTTGAGTTTTAAAAAATATTCAATTAAAAATTTAATTGAATCAACAATTTTTTAATTGAAACATGAATCAATCACAAAAATTAATAGTACCAATTAATTTTTTAATTGGTTCAATTAATTTTTTAATTGACCTTCAATTAATTTTTTAATTGATGCTATCATTTCAGTGATTGAAAACTTAATTGGATCAATTAATTTCGTGATTGAATCAGAAAATTTTTTTGTGTATGATATATTATTGAAAATACTGAAATAAGCTTCTAAAATAAAAAAAAAAAAACATTTTTTTCGAAGAAAACACAAAAATTTGGTAATATTTTCTTAAAATTTTGGTACGACTGGCAACAGTGATTATTATACGTACAAATCATTGATGACCAGTTGTAGTAAAATTTATGTGATAATAAACGTGGCTACACTGTTAATCAAAAAATATGCAAAAGAATTTTGTTTTTCTAGTTGAAATATAAAATTTATATATTGTTGCTAAAAATCTCCTAAGTAACATAAATCTATCCACTAAAACTAACCTCATATGGGGAAAAATATGAAATTTGGGGGAAAATCCCCAACTTGGAAACACTGATTCATTTACACAGTTCTCCACAACAAAATACGTCCATGAAAGGGAGCAACAACCATTTGCATTTATTTGATTCTCTCGCAGTGTCTTTCATAAAATCTTCGTCTTCATCTTCATTTATTCTCTATATCTTTCTCTCTGATCAATATCTTTTAACAAATATATGTTTACACAAAATACTATTTTCATCCCCACTACACACCATACACTGAAAAAAATATTGTCGTAAGGTCAAAGATTTCATGTCTTTGAAATACGAATGCAAATTTTGCTTAGCATAGATATATAATATAATATAATATATAATATAAAGTTTTTTTCCTTGTCCAAAAGTCTATAAACTTTTCAATGAAGTCGTATTGTCCTCATAATTAAGTGATTTTAATTAAAAATGGGTATCATAACATGAAAGAAAAAATGTTGGGCTAAGGTCAACTTGACTTTAATAATTCAGAAATTTTTTTTTTAAATTAATGAAACTGTCTTTAAATTTGTTGTCTTTTTGCATCTTGACTACAAAGCAAAAAATCATTCCATAATAGGACACGTTTTTCAAAACTTTATTTTAAAGAAGTTTTTTACTTGAAACATAGCATAATTTCTACTGGAAGTCGAGTCTTAATTTGGAAAATAAAGTTGTCGTTAACTCGTTTTTAAAGGACTTTGATAGCATATGAAGAAAAAAAGCTGCGGAAGCGAAAAATTAAAATTTGCTTCCTAGAAGCAAGTACACAAAACCCAAATTTAAAAGAGAATTGTGTCTTAAAAGTATCTTTACTTGTATTCTCCGCTTCTTTGGCTCGGAATCAATACCAAAAAATTTTAAAGTAAAGACAAAATCTTTGGAACCGGGCATGCTTTTTTTCAGTGTATGTAACTCCTGTTCTTTGTCTTATTACTAAAGCAAATGTCTCATATATAAAAATATCAGCTATTATTGTAAACTATTTGCGGGCCCATTTATAGATAAATCCATTGTAAAGTTCGCTCCGTTTTCTCGACTGGATTAGTTCGTTAAAGGTAAACTAGTTCATCCTGTAGTCAATACATACATATATGTGTGTGTATCTGTGCGTGTGAACGGTAAGTAAAAGAAAGTAAAACAAGTAATTGTCATGAGGTTATTCCGCTGTGCTGCCGGACTGTCTAACTATCCTATTCGTCTTTTTGTCCTTATGTGTTTTTTTATCGTTTCTGGTAGTTTTTTGTTGCTAGTCATTTGTTCGAGAATCCTGACGAGTTGCTTGACTTTTTCCAGTTAATTTTATTGAAGTTGTCGCCATTCACTGCTAGTCATTTATTTAGTGTCCATGCTACACCCATTTCTTGTTGTGCCTGACAGAAATGTCCTCATTGTTATTTTATTCAATTGAAATTTGCAATTGTCTATCTGTTTTTTTTTTTCATGTAGAATAAAAATGTAACTTTCTATTCAACCCTTTTCGTTTTGCGAACGAACATTTGGTTTTCCGCAATTTCATTTTACATCTAAATCGTGTTGTTTTTTTTTTTGTTTTCCTCAATAGAATGGGACGGATAGGGTTAGAAAAAGTTGGTCATTCCATTTGTAACATATCAAAGTATTAGCTTTCGAGCCTTTAAATTGTGTTTGAGGACGGCTAAACTTTATACGAATCTATTAATTACGGCCATTCGACTAATTAAACAAAATTCATTTCTCGAATAACTATTTATTGCCCATGAAAAACTGCAATAAATGATTTGCATACCGAACTTAAGATCCTGATGCTGTACAAACTATACTATGACCAAAGTAGAAAAGTTTCGATCATTATGTCTTATTCGAAGAGTCTACAATTCCAAATTTTAAGAAAAAAATTTTTTGTTTATATCGACCATCAAAATTTGACCAAAAACTTCAAAATGAGATATTTTTAAATTCTATGAACGCAGTTCATCAAATACAATTTGTGGCATATTTCATAATATTATATAACAACGAAGAGTCTATAAATGACCAGAACAGATTAAAAAACAAATGTATTAAAAAACAAAACAAAAAAAAACAAATAATCCTAAAATAATTTTCTTGTACATCCCAAACCATTCCACGTTTAATACGATTTCCTTCAATAAGTTTTCTGGGTTGATGGTATAAATCATGTGACCAACTTTCGTTATGCAGTCAACTAGTCAACCAACCAAGAAAGCCTCTACGGAAATTTACTTTAACAGTAACCAACGTTTATCTTCGTTACCGGTACTAACCCAATCTGTCCCCAATATTCGTAAAGACTAAACATTCTATGGAATATAAATCACAACATAAACTTTGTCGAAGGATTAGTTGATAAAGTTAACATAAAATGGAAGCAACACTGGATAATAAAGTTTGTCCAAGTCGAAATGGTCGCAGGGGATCGATAAGGTGTGTTTGTGTTGCTAATGGAATTTAAAACAAGTACTTCATATACATACACATAACATATGCTTGATAATTGTAAACAATACACTGAACGAAAAAAAATTGTTTGCCAAATTTTAATTAATATTTACAAATAGCTTACGAACATTTTATCAAATTGTAGATTTTTATACCCTCCACCATAGAATGGGGGGTATATTAACTTTGTTATTCCCTTTGTACCACATCGAAATATTGCTCTAAGACCGTGGTGAAATTCTGAGTCGATCTGAGCATGTCCGTTGTCAGTCCGTCTGTTGAAATCACGCTAATTTCCGAACGAAACAAGCTATCGACTTGAAACTTGGCACAAGTAGTTGTTATTGATGTAGGTCGGATGGTATTGCAAATGGGCCATATCGGTTCACTTTTACGTATAGCCTCCATATAAACGGTCCCTCAGATTTGGCTTGCGGAGCCTCTAAGAGAAGCATAATCCTTTCCGATCCGGCTGAAATTTGGTACATGGTTTTGGTATATGGTCTCTAACAACCATGCGAACATAGTTATATGTAGCCATGCGTTCATAGTTATATGTAGCCCCCATATAAACCGATCCCCAGATTTGGCTTGCGGATCCTCTAAGAGAAGCAAATTTCATCCGATTCGGTTGAAATTTGGAACATGGTGTTAGTATATGGTCTCTAACAACCGTGCCAGAATTGGTCCATATCGGTCCGTATTTATATATAGCCTCCATATAAAACGTTCTCCAGACTTTACCTCCGGAGCCTCTTGGAGGAGCAAAATTCTTCCGATCCGGTTCAAACTTGGAACGTGGTGTTAGTATATGACCGCTAACAACCATTCCAAAATTGGTCCATATCGGTCTATAGTTATATATAGCCGATCCCCAATCACACAAAAATTGGTCCATATCGGTTCTAATCATGGTTGCCACTCGACCAAAAATAATCTACCAAAATTTTATTTCTATAGAAAATTTTGTCAAAATTTTATTTCTATAGAAAATTTTGTCAAAATTTTATTTCTATAGAAAATTTTGTCAAAATTTTATTTCTATAGAAAATTTTGTTAACATTTTATTTCTATAGAAATTTTTGTCAAACTGAATTATATACGTATTTAATCGATCCTTTTTAATTCAATATATGCCACGTATTGACTTACTTATAATTTAGAAGACGGTGTTAGGAAGTTTTAAGATATCTTGCCATCGGCAAGTGTTACCGCAACCCAAGTAATTCGATTGTGGATGACAGTCTTCAGTAGAAGTTTCTACCCAATCCATAGTGGAGGGTACATAAGCTTCGGCCTGGCCGAACTTACGGCCGTATATACTTGTTTTTTATCGTTATTAAACTTACAAATATAATCTATATATATAAAAGTCAAAGTATGTTTGTTTGTTTGTTTGTATATTCCGGGTAAGCTCGGAAACGGCTGAACCGATTTTCTTGAAACTTTCAGAGATCGTTGGGGGCGCTCATGTGGTGAAAATATGGTAGCGGATCAAAGTTGAACGATTTGCTTGAAATTTCCATTGAAGGTTGGGGTTTACATCTAGACAAAGATCCGCTACTTTATTTTACGATATTTGGTCGCGGAGGGGGACCTCCCCTTTGTCCGACTTTTTGTAAAGTACAGTGAAAAAACAAAATTCTCTAAATTACCTGAGATTTACAGAGCTACTTTATTTTTCGTTAAAAGTCGGGAAGGGGGACCACCCCTTTACCCGACTTTTTTAAAATATAATGAAAACAAAACTAAAGTCCTCCGACTGAAAATTTACGGTAAAACTGTGTGAGATTATAAAAATTATATCATGTTCCTCATTTTTTAATATTTGGTCGAGAAAAAATAAAAGACCATTGGGAAACATTCGCTTCTCCTTAAGTACATACAGAGAAACAATTAAATTTACTTGAAATGTACAGAGGACGTGGGGAGAGGTTATGAAATTAATATTGGATACCTGATTTTGTGATATTTGGACGGGAGGAGTGGCCGCCCCTTGTCCTGCTTTTTAAAAATTGAGCTTTTAATTTGCTTAACAATTTCTGGGACGTTTGCACAAGTTTCGCTACATCACATTTCGATATTTGGTCTGTGAGGGGGACCTCATCGAAAACTGAAAAAAAAACTAAAATTCTCAAATTTTACAAAGGCCGTGGGGGATCGTTATAATATTGATTTGGTGTACCTGTTGTTTGGGTATTTGGACGGGGAGGGAATTTCTCCTTGCCCCACACTTGAAGGAAAGTTTCTAGATTTTCTTCGAATTTTCAGGGAAGGTTAAGGGTACTATTCCCTTCGGTGTTTGTCGATATTGTATCGTGGAAAGTGATTTCCTTTTAAAACAATAGAGCAAAATTTAACCTTCTCCGATCTACTTGAAATTTAAAGGGAACGTGGGAGGAAGTGATTAAATTAATACATGATTCTTAATTAACACATGATTTTTCGATATCTGGCTGAGGAAGGGGAATAGTGAAATAAACTTTGTCAATTTACTTGGAATTTATAGGGATAGTTGGGCAGTTTGTGAAATTAAAATAGGGTACGTGAAGGTGGGGAGAGGGTTCCCTATTCTCCGATGTTTTGAAAATTGAAAGTAAAGGGTTGTCCGTAAATGGGAACTGGGTACATAATTTTATGTTTTTAGCACAGGCTTCTGCCAGACTTCTTTTTAGTAAAGAACTTAAACTTACATGAAATTGGCAGCCAACGTAGAGGGTGCATCATTTTCCGGTATATTTTCGGGAAAGGCATGTTCTCCATGTCCAACATTTTAACAAATGTGGTAGATTTTGAAATACTTTTGCTCTTTCCGATTTATTGGACGGGAAACAGTGATCCTTTGTATGTTGTTGTAATATAGTGCTTAATTTTCCGGTCTATTGAGAAGATGGATACCTTTTCTTGACAAACCACACTTAAAATTCACAGGTAATATAGAAGATTGTCCAACTACTTAGATACAGAACATTATTAAAAAAATTGGGGAAAAGGAACACCCTCTCCACGACATTTTTTAAGGCGGACCGTTTTACATCTGCATATCCGCCGCATTTCTATCTATAAACGAAAAAGCAAGTAGTCCGATTTGTTTGAAAGAATTCAAATATTTCCGAATTTGTTTTCAGCACGAAGGATACTCGTATGGTTGACTAAATTAACACCAAATGATCCTAAACATACGCTTCGGAAGATGCAGCGAAGCGGGCCTGGGTACGCTAGTATGATATAAAGGGAGATACGGTCAAAATTTGGTCAATATAAACTTGACGTATTTCTTTCAATTTTGCATTTAAAAAACCTGAACACCCCTCATTTTGAAGGTGTGTGTGTAGAATGTTGCTCCTATTTTGATTTTGGAATTCACTCTTCAGTTGTCAAAATGCCGTCCAAGCAAGAAGAGCAGCGTATCAAAATTTTACTCGCGCATCGCGAAAATCTGAGCTACTCGCACGCAAAGCTGGCAAAATCGCTAAAAGTTGCCAAATCAACCGTTACAAATGTATATAAAGTGTTTGGGGAACGTTTGTCGACAGCCAGGAAGTCAGGATCGGGGGAAATCGAAAACCGGAAGCCGCTGAGAAGACAAAGTGCCTGTGGCTTGAAAAGCAGCATTTTCATAGCTTCCGGGACTGTCAACCAAGAAATTTACGTGAAAGAGTGTTTGAATAAACGTCTGCTGCCTTTCCTGAAGAAACACGGTTGTTCCGTACTGTTTTGGCCGGATTTGGCATCTTACGGTAAAAAGGCCATGGAGTGGTACGCCGCCAACAACGTGCAGGTGGTTCCCAAGGACAAGAACCCTCCCAACACGCCAGAGCTCGCTCAATTGAGAAATACTGGGCTATTGTCAAGCGGAACCTAAAGAAGACCAAAAAACTGCTAAGGACGAGCAGCAGTTCAACGCAAACTGGCTTTCTGCGGCGAAGAAGGTGGACAAGGTGGCTGTACAAAATCTGATGGCAGGTGTCAAGCGTGAGGCCCGGCAATTCGGATTTGGAAAAGCGAAAGCCTAACTGAATACTTTTCCTGAATTTTATACTAATTGAACTTGAAAAAGAAATTAAATTTGATTTTTTAAATAAACGATTTCACCGATTTACACGCGTTTTCCCTTAACCAAATTTTGACCGTATCACCCTTTAATTGTTGAATAGTGGATTTCTTTATCGGTTTTCTAAGTGATCAAATGCCTACGATATTTTTGTTGAGTATTGGATTTTTTATCAGTTAAAATTAAAAAATATTTTTGATAAAACTCCTACAACTCTAGACGTAATATTAAAGGTTAAATGTAATTTACGACCAATTTCATTTTACGACCATTTTATGTTGCCAGTTAACAGAAAGTAATTTGCAAATATCTTCTCTACGATTAACTTTAACTGAACAATTTTCTTTTAAATGGAATACATAGGCAAGATGACAGATATTTCTTTACTACGGTTTAAAAGTTCGTTAGCTAACGAAGCACTAACGGAGCTTCATGAAAATGGGGGTAAATGTAATTTTAATTTTAATTTCATTAAATCAAATTAAAAACAAATATACACGGCCGTAAGTTCGGTCATACCGAATCTTATGTACCCTCCACCATGGATTGTCTGTCATCCACAATCGAAATACTTGGGTTGTGGTATCTTAAAACTTCGTAACATCGTTTTCTAAATTGTGAGTTAGTCCATACGTGGTAGAGAGCCAGAATTGAGGGCTATATATAACTAAAGACCGATATTTTGCTCCTCCAAGAAGCTCCAAAACCAAATCTCGGGATCGGTTTATATGGGGGCTATATATGATTATGTGCCACTTTTGGCATGGTTGTTAAATATTATATACTACCACCAAATTTCAACCAGATCGGATGAATTTTGCTTCTCCAAAAGGCACCGGAGGTCAAATCTGAGGATCGGTTTATATGGGGGCTATATATAATTATGGACTGATATGAACCAATTCCTGCATGGTTGTTGGAAACCATATACTAACATCACGTACCAAATTTCAACCGAATCGGATGAATTTTGCTCTTCCAAGGGGCACCGGAGGTCAAATCTGGGGATCGGCTATATATAATTATGCACCGATGTGGACCATTTTTTTTTGCATGGTCATTAGAGACCATATACTAACACCATGTACCAAATTTAAGCCGGATCTGATGAAATTTGCTTCTCTTAGAGGCTCCGCAAGCCAAATCGGGGGATCGGTTTATATGGGGGCTATACGTAAAAGTGGACCGATATGGCCCATTTGCAATACCACCCGACCTTCATCAGTAACAACTACTTGTTTCAAGTCGATAGCTTATTTCGTTTGCAATACGATCCGACCTACATCAATAACAACTACTTGTTTCAAGTCGATAGCTTGTTTCGTTCGGCAGTTAGCGTGATTTCAACAGACGGACGGACGGACATGCTCAGATCGACTCAGAATTTCACCACGACCCAGAATATATATACTTTATGGGGTCTTAGAACAATATTTCGATGTGTTACAAACGGAATGACAAAGTTAATATACACCCATCCTATGGTGGAGGGTATAAAAAAATGTATATAGGCCGTAACTTCGTCCAAACCGAATCTTATGTTCCCTCCACCATGGATTGAGTAGAATGAATATTCTGACAAGCAAATAAGAGGCCATCTAAAGCATAAATTAGATCATTTTCAGTAAGCAAAACCTTTTTAAAATACATGTGTCTGAATTCCTTTAATGCAGGACAATGGCCTAGGAAATGTTGTAAGTTTTCAATATCAAGCATATTGCACATAGAACATTGGCGGTATACGGTCTGTGGAAATATGTTGCCATTCAATTGAATTAGGTCACTTCTAGCTTTGAAGATCCACATAATTTCTTCCTGAGAGAGATGCTCATTTATATAAAACTGGGTGCTTGAAAGATTCAATTTTTTATAAAACCTTTGAGTTTCTCTTGCTTGCCTATTACACTTGTTAAGATATTCTATTCGCATATTTTGCAGCAAAAGTTCACTTCTCCGCATCCAGTCAGATTTCGTATTTATCTCCATTCTCCCAACATCGTGTTTCAACATTAAGTTATTTATGGCTTCTGCCCAAAATATTCCGCTTTGCAATATTTTTTTTGCAAGTTGGTGAGGAAGTCGTTTTTCATTATAGTCAAAAATAATTCGAGACAAATATTTCATATGTGTTCCCAAGGTAAATATGTGGCCATTTTCTACACCAGTTTCCAGCATTAGTACATATGTGGGCGTACATTTTGGCAAATTTAAAATTTTTTTCAAAAAGTATAGAACAAGTCTGTCGACTTCCCCAAAGTTGGAGTAACCCCAAACTTGCGACCCGTAACTTTGTATCGCTCTGCAAACCGCCAAAAATAATTTCCATTTAGAGTTTACTGATACATTGGGCTTATTTAGAAAACTTTCCCATGTGCAATTAATGCTATTCTTTCCAGCTTGATTTCTAGCTACGACGTGTTTGGTGAAGGATAGTTTCGGCGTCAAAGTCAACCCAAGGTAGCAGTATTCAGATGTGACCTTAATTTGTTCGCCTTTATAATACCACTGTTCATATTTTGATATTTTACCACCTTTCCTGAATACCATAATTTGGGATTTACTCATATTAACCTCCATATTCCACAAATTACAATATTCTTCCAGTCTATTAATCATCCGTTGAAGTACATTAACATCATTCGCCAGCAGGACAATGTCATCAGCATAAAGCAAAAGACGTATATTTAAACCTTCCACGTTTGTGCCGCCCCCAAGCCATTCATAAAGATCATCTAGGTACAGAGCAAATAAAAGTGGTGAAAGTAGGCAGCCTTGCTTCACTCCTGTTTTTGTGGAAAATTCTTCTGACAGTTCTGTGCCTGTCCACACAGAAACTATGGTCTTTTCATACACCCTTTCGATAAATCGGACTATTTTTGTCGATACACCAATGTTATGTAGCTGATACATCATTGCACTTCGAGATACCTTATCAAAGGCAGCTTTGAAGTCGACAAAGAATGCATACGTCTTCATTTTTCTATTCCAGTTTAGGTGAATGACTGACGTTAGTGAGAAAATATTGTCTGATGTGGAGTAATTTCTACGAAAACCTGCTTGAAATTCGTTTAATTTGTCGTGTTTCTCAACCCAATCTGTTAATCTCTGTGAAACCATTCCCATCATAACTTTGGGAAGACAATTCATAAACGAAATTCCACGGCAATTACTTGGTTGTGATTTATCGCCTTTCTTGAATATAGGGTATATAATGCTCTTGCAGAATGAATTGTCTACTTCCCCATTCTCATTCGCATTATTTGGATTGTGGTAACACTTGCCGATGTCAAGGTATCTTAAAACTTCTTAGGATTGTCTTAGTCCATATGGGGGTGGATTAAATAACTATATAAGCTAATTCAGTTCTTGGTCGGTATATATAGAACGTATATGAAGCAATTTTCACACGACAATTAGAGGCACAACTTTCGGATTGGATGGAATTTGACTTGCAGGAAGCGCAGGAAATCAAATATGGGGATAGGTTTATATGGAGGCTATATATAATTATGGACCGATATGAACCAATTTTTGGTCATTAGAGGCCATAGACTTAGTTACACCACGTACGAAATTTCAACCGGATCAGATGAAATCTGCTTCTTCAAGAGTCTCCGACGAATATGATGGAGGATATAAAAAAAAAACATTACATAGTCTATGATAGAGCGAATGAGATGGAAGTTAAAGCAGGCATCGAACACGTGGCCAATATCCATGTTAACCAATATGTATATGACCAATATCAATGTCATCATGGCATCTAAAACATCACTCAATATTCTCGGTATCCTTGCTACTTTACCTATACCGACAACTTTTAGTTTTTTTTTAAGAATCTATTTTTATCTTAATAGAAATAATTTTATTAAGTTATAACTTCTTCAAATGAATTTCTTCGAACAATGTGTAGATGTCTATACATATTCTAAGGATTTCTCTCTCCCTCTATCTCTGCCTCTCAATCTAACTATGCTCGAAATAAATTTGTTATACCATAAGCCTTTTAATGCTACATGAATAAAGATGATAAAAGAAGACAACAACTACAACACTGGATTACCAGAGGCGTTAGGCAAAACAATGTGATGTGTTGTGTGGATAACCTCTGGTTAGCTCCAATCAGATGAGAAGAAATACTAAATTAATTGAAGTATTATTGCCTGGGATTAGATCACTTATAATTGCCATTTCTGTTCCATCCGTGTTTGGTTGCTTGTGTTGGTACTTGTGTCACTCATTATTATTTCATGTCCATGTTCCATGAAGAATCTTACTTGAACATTTAATTATGACAAAGAATACCAATTTTGTACGTCCCCGTCTGAGATTGTGATTGGATTTGCGAATAATGTTCTTTTATCTGTTTTTGTTCAAGTAATTTTAGAAGGACGTAAATAAGACATTTGTCCAAGTTGTAATGACAGTTTTGATTACGTGTAGCCAAAACTACAACTTTGATATATTAAAAAACAGATACTTCAATGTAAATGCATAATTCTGGTTGAACTCCTTGAGTGGTGGTCTGTAGGTGGAGCCTAGAGAAAAATGTAAAATACCCAAAACTGAAAATATAAAGGCAAGATTTTAGGGTTTGTCCAGAACTTTATGGAGATGGTTGCTTACCAAGCGCGATGACGGTGCAAAGTTAAATTCAATTTAAGCTGTCTATGCTGTCAGACATATTAATGGCACAAAGTTGTGATTTCAGCAAATTCATTTTATGGGTAGAGAAGGACAAATATCGGTAAGATTAATTTTAAGTGAAAGTTTTCACTGCAGGGAAAAGCAATGAGTTGCCACTTTCTCCATACTATGTAATTTACAATTTCAAGTAGATACCAGGGCTGTGGAGTCGAGCCAATTTTGCTCGACTCCGACTCCAGCATTTTTCATCAGCTCAACTCCGACTCCGACTCCGGAGTCGACTCCGGGTAATATAACTAAATCTCACTTTAATACCACTAATTTGTAGTTCTATTGTGGGGGTACCCTAAGTGAATCGATATAAAGTATCGTATTTATTTATGTGTGCAAAAAAAAGGTCTTAATTTCACATTAGATGCCAATTGAACTCTATATTTCAAATTGAGGGCAATGTGTAATAAATAAAATAATGATATAAGTACCCATCATAATATGAGAAGATACCAACTGTATATGTATTGGTGGACCAAAATTATTGATACTATCTCAAATCCTTTAAATTTGTTGCGAGCTATATAAAGGCTTATATTCCCATATGCATGAATTTGCATCTGATTTAGACAAAATTGTATATACTTCTACAAAATCTATGTACTTAAAATTTAAATCTAAAGGGACGTAACACAATTTTAAAGTCTAAAGTCGGGCGGGCCGATTATAATATAATCTGCACAATTTTGTATTTAGATCTACATTTTGATAAAATCTTAAATCAGACTTATACAAAATCTCGGGCAATATTTGGGAAATATTTATAATTGTTTAGACAATTTCGCAAAAATGCATTTATGATTCATTCATTGAAAAATTTGAAAATCTGAGTTATTTCTACAAGTTTTCGACTTAGCAGTGAGTATCAGTGAGCATACAATTTTGGAAAAAAATTTGTCTAGTAAATAAAATTTTGCAAAATTTTCTACAGGAACAAAATTTTGACTAAATTTTCTATAGAAATAAAATTTTGGCAAAATTTTCTATAGAAATCAAATTTTGACCAAATATATAGAAATAAAATTTTGAATAAAATTTGTATAGAAATAAAAGTTTGAAAAAATTATCAGCAGAAATACAATTTAAAACAAAAATTGTGTAACAATTTTGCAAAATTTTCTATAGAAATAAAATTTTGCAAAATATTCTATAGAAATAAAATTTTGACTAAATTTTCTATAGAAATAAAATTTTGACTACATTTTATATAGAAAAAAATATTTCTATAGTAAAAAATTTGTGAATACACTCTTCATAGCTGTGAGTATCAATGAGTATCAGTAAAAAAAATTTGACAATTTTTTCTTATAGAAATAAAATTTTGAAAAAATTATCAATAAAAAAACAATTTTAGAAAAATTTTTGTGTAGTAAATAAAATTCTGCAAAATATTCTACAGAAACAATATTTTGACTAAATTTCTATTTCTATAGAAAATAAAATTGTGACAAAATTTTCTATAGAAATAAAATTTTGGCCAAATTTTCTAATAAAAAAATCTATTACTATAAAATTTTGGCAAAATTTTCTATAGAAATAAAATTTTGACCAAATTTTCTATAGAAATAAAAGTTTGACCAAATTTTCTAATAAAAAAATCTATTACTATAAAATTTTGGCAAAATTTTCTTTAGAACTAAAATTTTGACTTAAATTTTTATAGAAATAAAATTATCAATAGAAATAAAATGTTGAAAAAAATTTTGTGTAACAAACAAAATTTTGCAAAATTTTCTATAGAAATAAAATTTGGCAAAATATTCTATAGAAACAAAATTTTGACACAACTTTCTACAGTCATAAAATTTTGACAAAATTTCCTATAGAAATAAAATTTTGACTAAATTTTCTATAGAAAAAAATATTTCTATAGTAATAACATTTTGAGTAAATTTTTTATAGAAATAAAATTTTGACAAAATTTGCTATAGAAATAAAATGTTGGCAAAATTTTTTATAGAAATAACATTTTGACAACATTTTCTATAAAAAACAACTTTGAAAACATTTTCTGTCAATATTCCACATATGTATATGGCCTTAAAATAAAATTAAAAAAAATAATTTCGATTGTTCGAGATATTTGAAATAAATTGATATGGGCATTAAAATGGATCGATCCAGCCCATCTGCTAGTCTAACATTCTAGGAAACATAAAAAGATAGCCGTAATTGGAAGTTGATTTTCATTTACAATCATGCTGTAAATTGATCGAATGAATAACGCAATGGAAACTAATTTGCGTAAAAACTTGCTTAGTTACAAAAATGTGAAGTGTTTTAAAAAATTTGGTTTAGCCGGAGTCGGAGTCGAGCAAAATTTTTACGACTCCGACTCCGACTCCAGCAAAATCATCAGACTCCGACTCCAAGACTCCGACTCCGGCTCCACAGCCCTGGTAGATACTTCAGTTAATTAAATGGAATTAGTTGATTCACTTAAGATTTATATTCAAATTCAATTACTAGTCAAATACAAACATTAATTCTGTATGTACAATCCAATTATAATCTAGTTATAATCAATAGAAAGTTATTAGTTGAATCAAGGTAAAGTTGTTGAACTGACTTCAACAGCAAACATTATTTTCCTAATTTCAAAAAGCCTTTAAATGAAGAATAGAAAATCGTCAAACTAATTCATAGCCTATCTTTGAAGTTGTTTCACCTTTAACTCAAATATTCAATATCCCCACTTGAAAACGAAGCACAATTCCAAAAAGGAACACTGAAAAAAATATTTACGTGATATTAAAGATTACGCAACCTAAATTTTAGGATGCGAAATTTACAAAATATTAAGGACAAATTTCTTTAAAATAATGAAATTTTAATTAAAATAAAGTTTATAATCTTTGCTTCAAAAATTTTTTTCATTAAATTTAGGACACAAATTTTGTAAAGTGATGTCCCTCCGTTAAAGTCGCATGTCTTTGAACTAAAGCTAATTTTCCTTTAAGTAAAGAAACACATTTTCGTTTTAAGAAATTGTCCTTAAATTAAGTAAAGTTTTGAAACTTTAGATTTAAGATAAAAATGCTTCAAATATAGGATAAGACTTATTTGGAGGATTTAGCGTCTTTGGTTTAACGTTTTTTTAGAATTAAGAAAACATTTTTTAAGCTTAAGTATCCGTTATAATTTGTATTTTTATACCCACCACCATAGAATGGTGACGGGGTATAATAAGTTTGTCATTCCGTTTGTAACGCATCGAAATATCGATTTCCGACTATATAAAGTATATATATTCTTGACCAGGGAGAAATTCTAAGACGATATAAGCATGTCCGTCTGTCCGTCTGTCTGTCTGTCTGTCTGTCTGTCTGTCTGGCTGTCTGTTGTAATCACGCTACAGCATTCAATAATGGAGCTATCGTCCTGAAATTTGGCACAGATCAAGTTCGAAGATGGGCTATATCGGGCCATGTTTTGGTATAGCCCCCATATAAACCGACCTCCCGATTTGGGGTCTTTCGCTTATAGAAACCGTAGTTTTCATCCAATTTGCGCGAAATTGAAAATCTAGAGATATTTTGGGACCTTGAAGAGGTGTGCCAAAAATGGTGAGTGTCGGTCCATGTTTTGGTATAGCCCCCATATAAACCGACCTCCCGATTTGGGGTCTTTCGCTTATAGAAACCGTAGTTTTCATCCAATTTGCGCGAAATTGAAAATCTAGAGGTATTTTGGGACCTTGAAGAGGTGTGCCAAAAATGGTGAGCGTCGGTCCATGGTTTGGTATAGCCCCCATATAAACCGACCTCCCGATTTGGGGTCTTTCGCTTATAGAAACCGTAGTTTTCATCCAATTTGCCTCAATTTCAAATTCTAGAGGTATTTTAGAACCATAAAGAGGTGTGCCAAAAATGGTGAGTAGCGGTCCATGTTTTGGTATAGTCCCCATATAAACCGATCTCCCGATTTTTCTTTTTGGGCTTCTAGAATCCGTAGTTTTTACCCAATTTGCCTGAAAATGGAAATCCAGAGGTATTCTAGGACCATAAAAAGGTGTACCGAAAATGGTAATTATTCAACCATGGTTTAATATAACCCTCATATAGACCAATCTGACGATTTTTATTGTTGGGCTTTTATAATCCGTAGTTATTATCTAATTTGGCAGAAATTGGATCTAGTACCATAACCGAAGATATTATGTCTCGATCTTCCTATTAAACTCCTAGGGTTTCCAGAAATTGTAGTTTTTGTCCGATTTGCCACAAATTGAAAATATGCTGGCATTTAAGATCTACAGAAAACAGTACTTATAAAGTTGTGCCTTTGGAAGAACTTTCAAAATTTTTTCCTGGGTAGTTAATACCAGCTCAGTTTTATAAAGATCCTTGTAGAGCGGTAGGTATAGAGTTACTAAAGTTAAAAAAAAAAATAAAAAGAAAATTCGTGCTGTTTTGTGTGTGTGTGTGTGTGACCAAGATTCGAACCAAGGATTTTTAATTTCAAAGCAAAAACGTTACCCACTGAGCCACGTTTCTCAATTCACTTCTCACTCATATATAATTCGTAGAGCAGAATCGTTTACAAGTAGAAACAAATATAATAACGTGTTGCAAAGTCGTTTATTTAGCAGCGAATGCTTTCATTGGAGTAAAGCGCTGAAACGCGCAGTGAGATTAATGTAACCAACACAGAACACATAACTATGATGTCAACCCATTACTGGAGTAGCATTACATTTAGCGCGAAAAAAGGTTTTATAATTCTATTTTGTACTATAAATTAATGTACAAAATATGCACATTGAACATATTTCATAAAGATATAAATTTAATAATTTATGTTAAAAGAAAAAAAACATTTTCCTAAAAATCTAGCTTGTGCGAGTTTCGAACCACGGATCTAATGATTATTAGTTCAAAGTCTTGCTTACTGAGCTACACGAGCCAACCAAACCCCGATGTACATATTTTGAATATGTATGGCAAATGCAAGAGCTATGTAATTTACTGTGAGAAACGTAAAAGCAAAAACACACACAAGAGAATATTGCAAAGACTGTGTTCTCTATTGTTTGTGTAGCAGTGAATCAATGATCTCCTTGCATGGAGCAAAATTCTTTCTATTTTGGACAAGCAAGCAATTTAACTTGTATGTGTTGCTACGCTCTTTGACTCAGTGTTGCCAACTCCCCAAGGCCAAAAAGCACCAAAAAAATATTATAAATTCTAACATACCACCTTCCACCACAAAATCGAAAATTAAATGCTCTACTAAAAAAAAAAAAAAAAAAAAAAAACTTCCGAAGACGTATTAAGATGGGTATTAGATCGAGTTTAGCCGCTAAAATAGTCATTTTTTCACAATTACTTTTCTTTAATAAATCATTTTAAGGAATACAAACTTTGTGAAAATTTGCTTTTGGTTATTCCCCATCAAGTAATAATAAAATTTGCAGCAAATATGCATAATTTTATGCCCATTTTTACTGATATAGTTTTCACTTTAGCGGCAAAACTCTAACTTAGTACTCACCATTATGAACCGCTATTCAAGTATACACCTTGATCAGTTTTAATGCTTTCGTCCAATTCATTTTGATCAGTGATGTTTTTCACCTTTCAAAATATTAATATATGGAAGGAGTCTATTGCTTATTTCATTTGTGCGTGCTTTTGTGATTTTAATACAAACGTTTTTAATGACATCTTTACCAAATTCAAAAATTCGACACTCATCGCTCGACTTTCCTACAGAATACCCTAAATAACAATATTAATTAAAAAATAATTAATACCAACTTCCTAACAATCAAATTCTATATTTGGCAATAAATTTGAGTTTCTTCGGCTCTTGAAAGTCTAATCAAAATTTTTGTATCAATTAAACTTAATACTGGGGCCAAATCACCGCAGTCGAAATCGAGTACTTCGTCATCGTAATGGAGTTTACCCTGATCACCGCAGTCGTTATCGAATTGTTTCTACTCGAAGTTGAACACGATAGGTAGCATGCTATCGAAAACGAAGTATGTAGTGATTTTAGAGCAGAAAAAAGGTAAACAAAAAGAAAAAAGTTGGTGAAAATGTAATTATTATTCTATTTTGGCAAAATACATTTAAGAAAATATAATATTACTTGCATTTAGGGAAACGGATCAAAGAAAGGAATGCTCAGTAGCCGCTTCAACAAAAAAAATTATTTTTTCAAGAACATATTTAAAAGTTTCTTTTGACAGATGAAACGTCTTTTAAATCTATGGATGCTAAAAACACAATTAGTTAAAAGCACTCACTTCAAAATAGAATCACTTACTCTACTTCAGGCAATGCTAAAGGACTGCTTTTGTCACGAATATTTTTCCTTATTAATGCCACTTTGTACTCATCCTCTGAACCCGAAGACGAGGAATACATAAAAAAACACACACACAAAAACAATATAAATATCTCAGAAATAACATAATTTGGTAACAAAAAATTATTTTGAAATTCTTCTATCTTCCAATTTCTTATTACCATATGTTTACAGCAATGTAAAAAAAAGTAGTAGACAAAATAAATTACGATCGAATGCGGTGATCCAAAAATTTAATGCGATCGAAATGTTTCTCTATACGAAATAGGACTCGATGACGAATGCGGTGATTTGGCCCCTGTTCAAAATAAAAAAAGCACCAAAAGCACTAAATGAAAATGCCAGAAAGCACCAAGTTGGTGCTTTTTTTGAAAAGGCACCAAAAAGGCAATTTGGTGCTTTTTAGAAATCAAAAAGCACTAAATTTGGTGCTAAAAGCACCAAATTGGCAACACTGCTTTGACTAATTCTACGGAGGTATGAGATGAAAGCAAATTCTCTCTTTAATTTCTTTAAAACTAATGTGTATTTTTAGTTTCTTTCCCACATTCATTTTACGTTTGAGCAGTGTTGCCAACTACCGAAGGGCAAAATGCACCAAAAATATTGTATAAATTGTAATATACCAGTTCCCACTACTACTTACAAAAAACAAAAATATTTCCCAACATGTTTACTTTAGAATTTTTATACCCACCACCATAGAATGGTGACGGGGGTATAATAAGTTTGTCATTCCGTTTGTAACACATCGAAATATCGATTTCCGACTATATAAAGTATATATATTCTTGATCAGGGAGAAATTCTAAGACGATATAACGATGTCCGTCTGTCTGTCTGTCTGTCTGTTGTAATCACACTACAGTCTTCAATAATGAAGCAATTGTGCTGAAATTTTGCACAAACTCGTCTTTTGTCTGCAGGCAGGTCAAGTTCGAAGATGGGCTATATCGGTCCAGGTTTTGATATAGTCCCCATATAAAACGACCTCCCGATTTGGGGTTTGGGCTTATAGAAACCGTAGTTTTTATCCAATTTGTCTGAAATTGGAAATCTAGAGGTATTTTAGGACCATAAAGAGGTGTGCCGAAAATGTTGAGTATCGGTCCATATTTTGGTATAGCCCCCATATAGACCGATTTCCCGATTTTACTTCTTGGGCTTCTAGAATCCGAAGCTTTTATCTTATTTGCCTGAAATTGGAAATCTAGAGGTATTGTAGGACCACAATTATGTGTGCCAAAAATTGTGAGTATCGGTCCATATTTTGGTATAGCCCCCATATAGACCGATCTCCCGATTTTACTCTTGGGCTTATAGAAACCGCAGTTTTTATTCAATTTACCTGAAATTGGAAATCTAGAGGTATTGTAGGACCACAAATACGTGCGCCAAAAATTGTGAGTATCGGTCCATGTTTTGGTATGGTCCCCATATAAAACGACCTCCCGATTTGGGGTCTTGGGTTTATAGAAACCGTAGTTTTTATCCAATTTGTCTGAAATTGGAAATCTAGAGGTATTTTAGGACCATAAAGAGGTGTGCCGAAAATGGTGAGTATCGGTCCATATTTTCGTATAGCCTCCATATAGACCGATTTCCCGATTTTACTTCTTGGGCTTCTAGAATCCGAAGTTTTTATCCTATTTGCCTGAAATTGGAAATCTAGAGGTATTTTCGGGTCATAAAGAGGTATGCCGAAAACGGTGAGTATCGGTCCATATTTTAGTATAGCCCCATAAGAACGATCTCCCGATTTAACTCCTTGGGTTTCTAGAAACCGTAGTTTTTATCTGATTTGCCTTAAATTGTAAATATTCTGGTATTTTAGGCTCACAAAAACGTGTATCGGATTAAATTTTTATCGGTCCATTTGGTAATGCCATATAGACCGACTTCACTTCTTGAGGGTGTAGAAAGCGCACTGATTATGCAAATTGCTTGAAACTCAATGTAAAATTTCCAGATTTTACTTCTACAGATTTAAGATTTGAAATCAAAACGTTATTTTATAATTTTCTTGCACACTTACAAGAGATGTTAATGATTCCTCTAAAACTCAAACAAAAATGGTTCTTATAAATCCAGAATCTGATATAGTCCTCATAGGTGAAATCTTTAAATTTATCTTCGGGAAGTGTCCTCAAGTCCTCAAGCCCTCCTGAAATTTCAAAGGAACCCCTAATATTTGGTTCATGGTGGTGGGTATTTAAGATTCGGCCCGGCCGAACTTACTGCTGTATATACTTGTTTTAAATTGGCATTTGTTTGTACGCGAGTATCTTTGTTAATAAACCGCGAAAAGAGAATGAAAATTTGATAAATGACATCTGTATCCTATTTTAATTTTATTGGTCCTAGATTTAAAGCCAGATAGGTCGCTAAAAAATTTCCTTATTCTAAAGAAGCCGCATCTTTGGCTCGGAATCAATACTAAAATCCTTAAGGGAAGGTAAACATCTTTGGATCCAAGTAAACTTTATTTTGAGTGAAATTGGAGTTTATTTTCCTTTGCAATATTGGGATTTATTTTCATAATGAAAACGAGCCCCAAAAATAAAATAAAGTTACTCCCCCTAAGTAAAGACCTTGTGTATTGCGAACATAAGGTCGAAGGGGTCGAAAACTGTTGTCGACACGAATGTTTTTCCTTTGATATCCTTGTATATTTACTTGATGAGATGTTGAAAAGTTGTTTGGTTTTCTCTGCGAGCTACGAGCTAACCAAATTCATGTGGGCCATCAAGATAGTAATATCACTGGAGAACACTTGGAAATCAAATGGTAATGATTGCCTTCATGGTTGATGGTATTTGTGGATGGTATCTGAACTAAAGGTGTGCACGTGAGTAATATTTTACTCACGCTTACGCACACTCACAAAAAGAAAACTTGTACTCACGCACACTCACGCACGAAAATGTCGTGACTATCGAAAAATACCGTGACTCACGAAAAATATCGTGACTCACGAAATATGTCGTGACTCACGAATAATTTTATGAGTAATTTACCTGAGGGAGCCACCGTGGTGCAATGGTTAGCATGCCCACCTTGCATACACAAGGTCGTGGGTTCGATTCCTGCTACGACCGAACACCAAAAAGTTTTTCAGCGGTGGAGTATCCCACCTCAGTAATGCTGGTAACATTTCTGAGGGTTTCAAAGCTTCCTTGTCATTGAGCTTAACATGGAATCGGGCAGCACTCAGTGATAAGAGAGAAGTTCACCACTGTGGTATCACAATGATTTGAATAGTCTAAGTGAGCCTGCCACAAAACCTAACCTAACCTAACCTACCTGAGGGACGTGTCTGAAATCATGAGCACGATTAAAATCGAGAGCGTTATTAAACTCTTAACATCTTAGGTGTCACTAAAATTGCAAATGAATTTAACTTTTAAGAGTTTTATGTTGGAGAGCGGGATTATTTTCGTGAGCGTAATTCGTTACTCACGCACGAAGATATTGTTTTCGTGACTCACGCACGACATTTTGGTTTGTTAATCACGCACACTCACGCCGTTGACATGAGCGTGACTCACACGTGAGTCGTGAGTCACGACAATTTCGTGTCACATGCACACCTCTAATCTGAACCACGATTGGTAGAATACTACCAAAAATGCTAGAATTTTTACTGTTTGGTAGATTAGTAGAATTCTTGATGTTTTGGTAGATTTTAAATGTTTTAAAAAGCTAACATTTTGGCTAAATTTCCTATGGAAACACAATTTGGCAAAATCTTGTATAGAAATAAAATTTTGTAAAATTGTTATCAAAATTTGACAAAATTTTCTATAGAAATAACATTTTGACAAAATTTACTATAGAAATAAAATTTTAACAAAATGTTCCATAGAAATAAAATTTTGACAAAAGTTTGCTATAGAAACAAAATTGACAATTTTTTTATAGAAAAAAAATGGACAAATTTTTCTATAGAAATAAAATAAAATGTTGACAAAACTTGCTACAGAAATAAAATTTTGTCAAAATTTTCTATAGAAATAAAATGTTGACAAAATTTTCTATACAAATAAAATTTTGACAAAATTTTCGATAGAAATAAGGTTTTGACAACATTTTCTACAGAAATAAAATTTTGACAAAATTTTCTATAGAAATAAAATTTTGACAAAAGTTTTCTATAGAATTAAAATTTTGACAAAATTTTCTATAGAAATAAAATTTTGACAAAAGTTTTCTATAGAAAAAAAATTGACAAAATTTTTTTATAGGAAAAAAATTTTTGACAAATTTTTCTAAAGAAATAGAATTTTGACGAAATTTTCTTTAGAAATAAAATGTTGACGAAATTTTCTATAGAATTACAATATTGACAAAATTTCCTATAGAAATAAAATTTTGACAAAAATTTGATGAAAAACTTCAAAATAAGATTTTTTAAATTTGGTAGATTTTTGATAAAATTTTCCTCAAATTATTTTTGGCACGAGTGGCAACCGTGCCGTGTTCTTTTTTCTTTCAGGATATTACTGATTTGCAAGACTGTAGTCTGAAGAATATAGGACTGGCTTCTGGGTGGAAGACCTAGAAAACTTTTTGGAGAACACCAATGTAATATAATAGGAATAACCCTGACGGAGAAAACTAGAGGACGAGAAATCGCAATTAGGATTTTCTTTTTCCCGGGATCCCGATCAAAGGGAAACCTGCTTTAATGTGTCATACATTTAGACATTTGAATAAATTATAAATCGCCTAAAGCTATGGTTATAAGGCGCTACGTGGACAACTAACAATATATATTCTGTTCATCTCTTACATCAGCCATAAATCGTACTAACATACGAAATATTTTGTAATACAAAAAATTTTTACAACGGTTAAGACAGTATCTTTGGGTATAGTTTTCGGAAGCACACTATTAGTATAGAGGTATTTTTTGAACATTAAAGAACTGTTTGGAATTGAAAGAAACTTTTTTCGGTTTCACCATCGTAAAACGGGGTCACTATATGCACATATTCGGTCAATATTCCCAAAAGCGAAACACTATCGCCTAATACCTCATTCACATTACACTTCCAAAATCAACTTTAACTAGATTTTAACTGTCATTTGCCTTATAAATAAGGGATTTAAAATCAATTTTTAATAGATTTCGAGCCTAATGTGTATGAGGTATAAGCTTGAAATTAAAAACTATCCTAATAAAGGTTAGAAGTTTCATATTTCATTAAAATATCCTTGCAATAATTATGAAATTTTGAAATCATGCAATTGCAAACGTGGGTTACCTTTATAGTGGTTTACTCAGTCTACCAGTCTATCGGAATGCCGGTTTACAGAAATATGACAATCATAAATTAGGAAGAGCAATTGGGAGCCCGTTAGAATCTGGGCTATAACCTACGACTATGTATGTCCCACAAGTCAACTACTACTACTTGGTACCATAGTCATTCACATCATACTTCCAAAAACAACTTTAACTAGATTTCAACTGTCATTTGCCATATAAAACCATCTATTATATATAAAATATTGTGAAAAAAAATCCCGGGAATTCCCGCACTTATTTCCCAGGAGAGCGGAAACGACAAAATAGCAAATTCCCGGGATCCCGTTCCCGGGAAAAAAACCTAATCGCAATGGAACAACATGGTCTAAGTGGAAACCAATCACGGTTGCCCGATGAGTAAAAAATTGTATACCAAAATTTAAAAACAAAAAAATCTACCAAAAATATACCAAATTTACCAAACTTCTTATTTGAACTTCTCGATAAAATTTTGAGGTCCCTAGAAGTCACATTTTGCCTAATTAATTAAAAAATTAAAAGTTATAACGGTTGGTTAAATTGTAAGGGCCGATGTTTAATGTGAACCATACCTAAACGCCAAGTTTTTTCCGAATTTTATTTGACATTTCTCTATTTCAAACTTACTCAATTTGAACCGTAGACGTCGTGAATGGGCAGAATGGTTCCAAGAAATGGCAACAGTGGATGATCAATTTTCGAAGAAAATCATCTTCAGTGATGAGGCATATTTTCACCTCAGTAGATTCGTCAATAAACAGAATTGCCGCATTTGGGCGAATGAGAATCCAAGAGTGATTGTCGAAAAACCAACGCACCCACAAAGAGTGACTGTTTGGTGCGGTTTATGGGCTGGCGGCATCTTCGGGCCGTATTTTTTCCAAAATGAGGCCGTTCTGGCAGTTACTGTGAATGGTGTTCTCTATCGTGAGATGATAACGAACTTTTTATGGCCCGAATTGGAAGATATGGATGTGGACGATATGTGGTTTCAGCAGGACGGTGCCACTTGCCACACAGCTAACGAAACAATGGTTCTTTTGCGCAACAAATTCAATGGTCGTGTTATCTGACGTAATGGCGATTTCAATTGGCCGCCAAGATCATGTGATTTGACACCGTTGGACTTTTTTCTTTGGGGTTATTTGTCGATAAGCCAGCAACAATTCAAGAGCTAAAGGATGAGATAATTCGGCACATTAACGGCATAGAACCTCCATTATGGCTCAGCGTTATCGAAAATTTGGACCATCGGATGAAGGTGTGCCACCAAGGTCGCGGCGTCCATTTGGCCGATATTTTGTTCCATACATAATTGAGTAATACCAATATATCAAAATAAAATAAAATTACAATAATTTCCTAAATAGTTTGTGTTTTATTCAATATCATCATCGGCCCTTGAAATTTTAACCACCATTTATATCAGCAGAAAACCGTCACTTCACTAAAAGTGATTCTTATACCCTAAACCACATACTGGTCAGGGTATATAAACTTTGATCGGCCAAACAATGAGCCTACCATAAATATTGATTTTAGACTCCATAAAATATATACCGATCGACTCAGAATCACCTCCTGAGTCGATATAGCAATTGGTGTCCGTCCGTCTGTCCATGTATTTGTTGTTCACAGGATTCCGGTCGCAAATGTTTTTGGGCAAATGTTTTTTGGGCACAAGTACGAACGCTATTGAATTTGGAAGAAATCGGATCAAATTTAGGTATAGCTCCCATATATATGTATCGCCCGATTTAGACAAATGGAGTCACGTTGCGCTTTTTTACAAACCGATCGTCAAATTTTGCACATAATAAACTTTTTCATCACCATTTAAGTCTGCAAAATTTCATCGAAATCGGTTCAGATTTAGATATAGCTCCCATATATATGTATCACCCGATTTTCCCAAATTTGACCATATAAACCTTATTTATTAAGCGATCTTACTCAAACTTGGCTTACTCTAATCTTTTATGGTACTGACAATATGTGCTAAAAATCATCGAAATCGGTTCAGATTTAGATATAGCTCCCATATATATGTATCGCCCGATGTTGCCAAATTTGGGCATAAAACCCTTATCTAAGAACCGATCGTACTCAAAGTTGTCTAAATATAATCTTCTATAGCTCTAACTGTATGTGCGAAATTTCATCGAAATTGGTTCAGATTTAGTTATAGCTCCCATATATATGTATCCCCCGATTTTGAAAAATTTGCCCCTATAACCTTCTTTTTGACCATAGGGGCCTCATTTATTAACTGATCGTACTCAAATTTTACACAAGGTAACCTTCTGTGGTATCTTATTTACTAACCAATGTTACTCAAATTTCAAATTTTGATGTACTAGCTGATCGTATTTAGACTTACATGTAGCTCTTACTTAATAATATTGCCCGATTTTTACAAATTTGGATTTATTACCCACAACTAATTGACCAATTTCCTCTTTTTTAATAATGGACTCAATATTAGTGGCATAGGTTCAAAATAAACTATAGCTCCTATTATATAGGCATTTCTGCTCAGATAGTGACAAGACTCCCATAAACATATACCCCCTTTATGTTCTTAAATATGGAAATCTCCAAAACCTATACCAATGATACCCCACAAATGCTTAGGTTTACTAATTCAGTAGGGGTGGTTTAGGGTATGATATAGTCAGCCCCGCCCGACTTTCTACTTTACTCACTTGTTTTTGTTTTGGGTGTATTGTGTGTATATCTCTCTCTCTCTATCTCAAATGTATCAAAATTGTATCTTTAAAAGGATCCAAATCTACTCAACTCAGCTAAGATTTTTTGACCTAATCTAAATTTGGCTCAATTTCTGGTTGTTTTAGTCTTATAAAACTTATACAACTCCATCCCTATCCAATGTTATTCTATGCCATAATTATTCGGCTATAAAACGGAGTTTCATTTTTTTTTTAATGAACAACGGAATTGTATTGTCTTCTTCTATATGATAGAGTTTTCAATTTGTTGTCTTGTCTAGAGTAAGAAAAAAAAAATGCCGCACTCAATGGATTCGGATTTTCTTTATCGCATTATGCCAACATTTACGTTAAATTATCCACATTATTCTGTATCCATTGAAATGACTAACATCTGCATTATATAAACAAGCGAAATACATACCATTTTCAAAATCAAAAATGCATGACAAACATAAAAATAAATTTTCAGTTTAACATTTGTATAATTGTTAACATCCATTAGGAAATCAACCCCTACCCCCCCTAAAAAACCAAAGAAGTACTCTTCAATGGATTGTTTTTCTGGGTAGTGTAGACAATAGACAATGAAATGAAAAGACAAACAAAGCCGACAGACAGTCATGCCAAAGAAAAACTTTTCAATATTTATTGGTGATATTACAATGAGATCCAAAAGTATACTAATTTGGGCGAAGAGGATTTGTACAAGGGTTGTTCGATAGCTACACCCTCAAAAAAATCGCTTCTGTAACAAATATTCCTAAACACATTCTGCTTCAAACATATTTATTTTCAGGATTGATCCAAACAAAATATTGTTTGTATTATTCAAACATAATATGTTTCACTTAGGCATACACCGGTAGAAAAAACCTTTTGATGAAATGTTCTTTTTATGTAAATTTGAAATTGAAATTGAAATATCCTTGGATTGTCCATTTCTTAAATGCTGAAGTATTAAGGAAAATGCATTGCGAAAGAGAACTCATCACAGCCATAAAAAGAAGAAAAACTGCGTATTTGGGACATTTTACAAACCAAACACGCATCAAAATTGATGGACCCATCAGAGGGAGAAAAAAGTTAACATGGCTTGACAACATCACGGAATGGACTGGTGTCCGAGATGTCACTAATCTATTAGGCATGGCGAGAGACAGAGAGGGATTTGCGAATCTTCTAAATACTTAAAAAAAAACAAGTATGTACGGCCGTAAGTTCGGCCAGGCCGAAGCTTATGTACCCTCCACCATGGATTGCGTAGAAACTTCTACTGAAGCCGATGGCAAGGTATCTTAAAACTTCCTAACAACGTAATATATATACCACATACGTGGTATATATTAAACTACAAAAGGGCCGATTAAATACGTATATAATTAAGTTTAAAGTTTCTATAGAAATAAAATTTTGACAAACTAAAATTTTGACAACATTTTGACAAAATTTTCTGTAGAAATAAAATTTGAAAAAAATTTTCTATAGAAATAAAATTTTGACAAAATTTTCTATAGAAATAAAATTTTGTCAAAATTTTGTATATAAAAAAAATTTGGACAAAATTTTCTATAGAAATAAAATTTTGACAAAATTTTCTTTAGAAATAAAATTTTGAAAAAATTTTCTATAGAAATAAAGTTTTGACAAAATTTTCTATAGAAATAAAATTTTGGTAGATTATTTTTGGCTCGAGTGGCAACCATGAATATGAACCGATATGGGCCAATTTTTGTGTGATTGGGGATCGGCTATATATATAACTATAGACCGATATGGACCAATTTTGACATGTATATTAGCGGCCTTATACTAACACCACGTTGCAAATTTCAACCGGATCGGATGAATTTTGCTCCTCAAAGAGGCTCCGGAGATCAAATCTGGGCAACGGTTCATATGGGGGCTATATATAATTATGGACCGATATGGACCAATTCTTGCGTGTTTGTTAGAGACCAAATTCTAACACCATGTTCCAAATTTCAACCGGATCGGATGAATTTTGCTCCTCCAAGAGGCTCCGGCATGGTCATTAGAGAACATATACCAATACCATGTACCAAATTTCAGCCGGATCGGGTGAAATTTGCTTCTCTTAGAGGCTCCGCAAGCCAAATCGGGGGTTCGGTTTATATGGGGGCTATATATAATTATGGACCGATGTGGACCAATTTTTGCCTGGTTGTTAGAGACCATATACTTACACCATGCACCAAATTTCAGCCGGATCGGATGAAATTTGCTTCTCTTAGAGCAATCGCAAGCCAAATTTGGGGGTCCGTTTATATGGGGGCTATACGTAAAAGTGGTCCGATATGTCCCATTTGCAATACTATCCGACCTACATCACTAACAACTACTTATGCCAAGTTTCAAGTCGATAGCTTGTTTCGTTTGGAAGTTAGCGTGATTTCAACAGACGGACGGACGGACGGACATGCTTAGATCGACTCAGAATTTCACCACGACCCAGAATATATACTTTATGGGGTTTTAGAGCAATATTTCGAAGTGTTACAAACGTTTAAGAAGCCGCATCTTTGGTGCAGATTGAATACCAAAATCCTTAAGGGAAGCTTTGGATCCAAATAACTTTTTTAGAGTATGCAAAGAATATCGTTAACTTAATGTTTTTGTTTGTCAAAACGTCTACTTTCCACAAATTTTAAAAATTAAAAAATTCTCCTTTTTCTAATATTCAAAAATTCGAAAAGTTAAAAATGTCAAAAGATCGATAAATAGTCTTCTTAATTTTGATTATAATCCCTAGTTTTGTGAGAGTGGACAAAATATTGACCCACGGGTCCCAATCATGAGACAGTCAACTATAGCCTGTGTCGCCCGGAAAGGTGCATACCATATTTTCTAGGAATCATAGCTACATAGAGAAGGGTAAAACTATCGTAGAGCTATACTTTGCCGAATTATTGGGCTAATTTGAACCCGAAACGGAGAACAAACTGCACTAGGTAAGGTTAAGTTGGGTTAGGTTGAAAAGAAGATTTGGATTGCCCTGTCTCATGTCGCCATATGACGACCTAAGGCGAAGACGCTGGGTTTCTTCGGATGGTTGCGAGCAAACCAAGTTTATGTCGAGGAACAGAGAAGAATTGCGGCCACTGATTGGTATCATAACAGGACATAACACACTTGGGAAACACATGGTAAGAATAGGACTTAAAGACTATGATATCTGTAGATGGTGCCTGGATCCGGAAGTTACGGAAGACGCGTACCACTTCCTGTGTCCAGCTTTATCCTTTAGAAGAAACAAGATACTGGGCTCATTTTTCTTTCAGGCTCTCACTGATCTGCGGAGTGCAGCTTAAGGAACATACTTGCATTCATCAGGGCCTCTGGTTGGTTGTTCTGAGATTTCTTTCAAAGAGAACGAGCTGAAGGAAGCTCTGGGACAAAGCGGACCGCATCGGAAGGAAGAAGATGGAAAGATCACATCGAGGAACCACAATGGACTTATACTGGTCTAAGTGAACATCAATTTCAACACAAAAATTGATGTCATCCTCTACAACCTAACATAACCTATGTCGGCTGATATACACCTAAGCACTCTAACCTCTTCTTTCCATTATACCTTTCTTTCTACATCCCTAACGAACGGACCAGGCACCGGCTGACCTCTTCACTGATATTGTTAACACTTTGCCTAGTAAAGGCAGGACAGTGACAAAGGTAGTGTTTGGACAATCAACCAAACTAGATGAGTATTCTTTTCATACTGATTTATTTACAAAAATGTTCTTCCTTCTATACACTTACAAACTAAACGGCCTGTGCATCAGACCAACTGATCATAGCACACAACTATCCCTTATCTACTTGGTTACATTAAGATCCCAAGTACACACACATCACACATGCGCTCTTATCAGCTAGTGCAATGATTTTATTGCGATCTTAAGTAAACAAATGCGTCCCTAATCTCCATTTAATGAAAGGGACAAATCCTAAAATATTTTTATTGTTGCCGCTATAAGATGTTGTTATCGCCTTCGTGTTCAAAAGATATTTGTTTTAAACAGGTAGTGTTCCAAGGTCTCACCATCCTCAAAACATACCCTTCATGCACCGTTTTCTGATTCTAGGTGCCCACTTATTATCACAATCTCCCTGACTGTCGTTCTACTTATCCAGACTTGTTGAAAATCGACCTATTCATCCTAAATAGACGAAAAGTCGATGACGACAATTAATCATAACGTAAGAATTCGAAGTGGACATATTTAAAATATTAAAAAGTCGAAAAAAACGATTTTTCCAAATTTGGGAAATTTCGACTTTATTTCTCTTTACAATCCAATCCTTGAATGTATTTCCAATGGCTCCATCGATTTTGGATCAATTTTTTCACTCACTGTATAAAAAGAAAATGTTATTGTATTCTATTTGCTTGTTCAACAATATGTACACAACAATCACTTTGCCACCCCTCTCTCTCTCTCTCTCTCGCTGTGCTTGCCTTCTCGGCACTCAGTCAAGAGGCCCTTTTGTATATTTTCGTCTTCGTTTTACCAGAAATATACACGCAATTTAACATGAAAGACAGCGAATAGATTGAAGGGTATTTTCTTCACCCTTCATGTACGAGAAGAATGTGTCGTTTCATCATCTCCCCCTGCTACCCACCACCACAATTCTATTGTAAGCCACATCCTTTGGCCAACAACCTTCAGGCCAAATTCTATCCACCAAAATGACAAGTGAATAACACAAATGTGTTACATACACACATACACACACATCTATTTATTCTTCTCATTGGCATTTCTGAATGAAAATGAAAAGGAATGGAAAATCGTTTAAAGGAATTGTTATTCTAATGGCCAGATATAAATGTATTCAGAGCAATTGTTTTGCACTGAAAGAAGAAGAAGAATAAAAAAAAACCAAATTGACATAAACATATCCATAAATCGTTGATAATGGCAATAGAGATGGTGAAAAGCGTTTCTAAATTTCACCTTGTTAAGTAATAGCGATATTTTGATAAATTTTGTATTTTTGACATTTGATGAGAAGAATCAGTGCAAAGAGATACGACGATTCTCAAGAGAGAGAGAGAGAGTTTCGTATAACTCCTTGCTATTCACTACCACCAATGTTAGCATGGCCGCCACAATCCTAGTTTTCACTATGGGCGAAAATGGAAAATTTGCGACAAAAATTATTTACAATCAATCTAGTATCTCCAAACATGGTATATCGATATTATTTATCAAAATAAAATGTTACAAACAAAATGGGAGAAAATTCCCCTTACTCCAGGTGCTCATTTGTTGAAATAGGGCGATACATATATACGGAAGCTATATCTAAATCTGAACCGCTTTCAACCAAATTTGACATGCATAGTAACAATGTTCATTCTACTCCCTGTGTTGAATTTCACGTAAATCGGATTACAAATTTGACCTATGTTGACATATGTGTGTAAATCGGACGAAACATAATATAGGAGCTATATCTAAGTCTGGGAGCCACCGTGGTGCAAAGGTTAGCATGCCCACCTTGCATACACAAAGTCGTGGGTTCGATTCCTGCTTCGACCGAACACCAAAAAGCTTTTCAGCGGCGGATTATCCCACCTCAGTAATGCTGGTGACATTTCTGAGGGTTTCAAAGCTTCTCTAAGTGGTTTCACTGCAATGTGGAACGCCGTTCGGACTCGGCTATAAAAAGGAGGTCCCTTGTCATTGAGCTTAACATGGAATCGGGCAGCACTCAGTGATAAGAGAGAAGTTCACCAATGGACTGAATAGTCTAAGTGAGCCTGATGCATCGGGCTGCGACCTAACCTAACCTATATCTAAGTCTGAACCGATTTCAACCAAAATTGACATGCATATCCAGAACGTTATCTATACTCCCCGTACAAAATTTAAAGCCAAACTCTGGCTTCTGGAGCCATATGCATATCGGGTTAAAGATATATATGGGAGCTATATCTAAAACTGAACCGATTTCTACCAAAATCAATAGGGTTCTATTCAGACCCAAAACACATACTTGTGCCAAATTTGATTGGACTAAAATTGCGACCTAAACTTTGATTACAAAAATGTGTTCACAGATAGATGGACAGATGAACATGGCTAGATCGACTCAGGGACCGGCCCTGAGCATTATTGCCAAAGACACCATATATCAATTTCGACTACTTCTAGGTGTTGCAAACATATGTACTAACTTTCCAGCAAAAAAAAATTGGAAGTTGGTCCACAAACATTTCTTTTAAAGCCCATCCCAGAATCCCTCATCGAGTTTTTTCAACTTCCGAAGCAATCCTTTTGGACAAGTCCATAAACATTTCTTCTAAAGCGCATCGTGGGATACCCCAATGATTTTTTCCACTTCCGATGCAGTCCTTTTGGACAGAAGCACAAAAATTTCTTCTAAAGCGCATCTTGGGATCCCCCAATGATTTTTTTCAACTTCCCGTGCAGTCCTTGTGGACAAGTATTAGAAAGAACGCAATCAGGCTATTTTAAGTGCAAATTTTTGACAATTAAATTTTACAAAAAAAATAGAAAACTAATAAAAAATAGAAAATTAATAAAAAAGTAAAAAAATAATAATAAAAAGAAAATAAATTTCATTCCCGCTGGGATTTGAATCTGTGCCGTTTGACTTTTTCGCTTCCATGGAAGTTCTTTTGAGAAGGTTTCCCAAATTACGAGAATTTTTAATTTTTTTGTTGATTTTTAATGAAAAAAATATATTTAAACGAAAATATATGCCGAAAATAAAAAATAAAAACGATGCATAACAAAAAAAAATATATTTTTTAGAAAATTTTTTCGTTCATACTAATAAAGAACATCTCGAGAAGTAATTAGGTTAGGTTAGGTTATGTGGCAGCCCGATGTATCAGGCTCACTTAGACTATTCAGTCCATTGTGAACCACAGTGGAGAACTTCTCTCTTATCACTGAGTGCTGCCCGATTCCATGTTAAGCTCAATGACAAGGGATCTCCTTTTTATAGCCGAGTCCGAACGGCGTTCCATATTGCAGTGAAACCACTTAGAGAAGTTTTGAAACCCTCAGAAATGTCACAAGCATTACTGAGGTGGGATAATCCACCGCTGAAAAACTTTTTGGTGTTCGGTCGTAGCAGGAATCGAACCCACGACCTTGTGTATTCAAGACGGGCATTCCTTGGTGTCGTATTACGATCATATTACAAACATTTGAATTGACCTTTCGACGCTTTATGTTAAATGACGTTTGTGGCTGAGTGTGCTAAGGCGTTCTGTTATGGTGCCAGCAAACACAGGTTCAACCCCTGGTTTTTTTCAATTGGTAAAAATTAGATAATAGGAAAATAATAGTGTAATAAAACATATGGATGAAAAAAGGTGAAATTGGTTGAAAAAAAATGTTTTCGCTTTTTAAATTTCTTCATTCATATTAACTTCCAGGGCACAACTTCTAAAGCCATGCAAAGGATCCAAAAAGGGAGTACTTCCGTCCTATGACAAGCCCGTGTAAAATTCATTGGAGATGATCCAAGTTTGCACTAATTCCGGATCACAGATTGGGGATCCAAACTACTATTTTTATGGAAGCTCTTTTTTTGCTGGGTTATAATACCCTGTTCCACAGTGTGACGCTGGGTATAAAAATATTAATCATCAAAACTTTCCCTTTCTTCGGTATCTAATTCTAATTCCGTCCGACTGTGTTTGTTGTTCACAGAATTCCGATGGCAATTACTATCGATGATATTTGGTACAATTAATTTTCTTGGCAAAAGGACGAACGCTGTTGCATTTGGAAAAATCGGATCAAAGTTAGGTATAGCCTCCATATATATGTATCGCCCTATTTCAACAAATAAGATCATGTTGCGCATATTTACCCACCGATTCTCTTCAAATTTATTACCAAGTAATTTTTATAATAGTAATCTTGAAATGTGCAAAATTTGCAAAATAACAAACAAAGGTTTTCATTAACAATCGTTAACAACTCTAGATCTATTCCTCGAAAATTTACGAATGTACTAACATTTTCGGAAACAAACACCACTGTTGAAACCACAAATACAAGTTCAAAAACAAAAATATTTTTTAAAGTTTTTACAACATTTTGAACTACCCAGCAAAAACTCCTATTACCAGGTATTAGTACAAGTATGCCTGCGCCAAATTGGTAACAACTTCCTCGTACATATATCAGCAGTAATACTTTTACACGTGCATGACAACTTCTTCGGTGCAAGCATACCGGCAGTCGAAAAATAAGTACTTCTTCGCAAGCATACCAGCTCTCCAAAATTAATAGCTTTACTATAAAGATACTCAAAAAATGCGAACTCACCCCTGTTGTTTTTTTTTTTTTAATAGAAAGAATCACTTTTTTTATACACAGGTAAGTTATTATTTTTTAAATCCCACGTAATACTGCAAGTAGTAACTTTTTGATTACCGGAAAAAATCACTAGTGCTTACCCAGTTTTTGCTGGGTACTTATGTCATCCCTTAGAATGCACATTTAAAAGTTTTCTTGATTCACTTTTATTGCGAAAAAATAAGCACGAAATTTAAAATTTTCGCTCACGAAAATTTCATAAATTATGGTAAGCATTGACAGCTTTTTGCTCATGAACAGGGTTGTCAAGTTTTAAATTTACTTTCCACTTGTTCTTTCCAAGATGTTCGAAACTATTTTCAATAGGGACATTTTATACTTTTTCATTTTGAAAATTTAATTCTTTTGCCACAGTTTTGCGAATTTGGTTTGGAGTGGTTCAAAGCCAATATTTTTTTAGCTCTTATCGCCAAATTGAGACGCATTCATTCCCATAAATACACAATTTTAATAAAAATCCCTCACAAAAATTCCCAATATTGGCTGATAACGTCTCGATCAATATGGAGACGATATTAGCAATATAAACCACTTTGACCATATTTATTGGGAATATATGGAGTTCAAATTAGGTATTTAAGCAGAGGAAAGATTTGAAGTCAATTTCTCCAAGTATTGAAAATGATGACCTTCCCAAAATGGTGAAAATATCGTAAACTCAAACAGTGGAAACTGTAAAACTTTGCTTTATTGGTAGCACTTTTTTGTGGGATTTTAAAATAATTGACAATATTGTATAACGTTCCCAAAGTTTATCACCAACACTTGTAACGAATGTACACATATATAAAAATATAAAATTTTAAATTAAAGAAACACCATCTTTTTTAATATTTAAAACAATATATCATTAAAGATATACTACCTAATAATCTTCTAAGTACACCCCTGGGGTCGTATGAGTGTTGCTGGTGCTGTTAATGTTTATGTTACACATACGCAGGGATGGCTGCCAGTGCTATTCACTAGAAAATTTATTCGTATGCATGTGCCGATCCATTTTATATTGGTATGGAGAGGACGCTTCTATGTCAGCATTGTTCGTCATCATGCATGGACCTATGGAAAATTCCTAAATTCGTAAACAAATTAAATTTTTGTTCCAAATTAATTTGAAAAATTTTTAATGACCTTAGGCAAATTACTTAGCCCACAAAGGAGCATGAACAGAGCTAATAGAATAGAATACGTAAGCAATTTTTTAAACAAAGGCAGAAAATATATTTTTGCGTGTACATAGGATATGTGCTCAAATTATTTTTGTGGAAAATTAAACCAAGAACCAAAAAAAAAAGATTATTATCTATAAACACACACGCTAGCAAGCCAAAGACATCATGTATATGACTTCATTATGGACATGGACATTTTAGGTTCAGGCTTTCACATCTGTAAAAATTGTTTTATTTCTAGTTTTTGCCTACTGCATAAACATTTAATATTCCATCCCCAAATTATCTGCTTTGGAAGTCACATACAAACTACCAGACAGGAAAATTTAAATTTTAAAAATATTTATTATCTCAACCATATTGGGGAGGTAATGTGAAAAGTTTACTCCATCAGAATAATTTTACAAAGCATTTAATAGGCTCCATATAATATTCGTACATTTTGTAATTGAAGTCGCCCAAAAGAATTTTTTTGTTTAATTTTATTTCTGTACAATTAGCATATGTTTATGGGTAAACGTTAAAACGTGTTTTATTTTCGATTATTGTTGTAATTATGCTGGACATGAATTTAATTTAAACTGTGAAGGCCAATGTTATGTAATGGAAATTGAGAAATATAATATGTTAGCAATGACCAATGGCAGGGCTAGACAATGTAATTGAATTACCACTATACAAATTTTCTAGGGGAAACATAAACAAAAATATTGGAAATAGCAATTTATATCGTTGTTAACAATTATTGAAATATATTTTTAGTAAATTTAAAAATCCCTATTATAATTTTAATTGTTTTTTTTTTAATATTAAAATCCAAACATTATGGAACCGCTTATGTTTTATTAACACCGAAAAAATATGGTCATAAAGGGTGATACGGTCAAAATTTGGTCAATATAAACTTGACGTATTTCTTTCAATTTTGCATTTAAAAAACCTGAACACCCCTCATTTTGAAGATGTGTGTGTGTGTAGAATGTTGCTCCTATTTTGATTTTGGAATTCACTCTTCAGTTGTCAAAATGCCGTCCAAGCACGAAGAGCAGCGTATCAAAATTTTGCTCGCGCATCGCGAAAATCCGAGCTACTCGCACGCAAAGCTGGCAAAATCGCTAAAAGTTGTCAAATCAACCGTTACAAATGTAATTAAAGTGTTTGGGAACATTTGTCGACAGCCAGGAAGTCTGGATAGGGGGGGAAATCGAAAACCCGCTGAGACGACAAAGAGAGTTGCCGGTAGTTTCAAGCGAAACCCTAACCTCTCTCTCCGAGATGCCGCAAATAAGCTGGGTGTATCGTCTACAACCGTGCATCGAGACAAAAAACTAGACGGACTATCGACTTACAAGAAGGTAGTGACTCCAAATCGCGACGATAAACAAAATACGACGGCCAAAGCGCGATCCCGGAGGCTGTACACTACGATGCTGACGAAGTTTGACTGCGTGGTAATGGACGACGAAACCTACGTCAAAGCCGACTACTTCCGGGACATGAGTTTTATACGGCAAAAGGAAGGGGAAAGGTAGCAGATATTTTCAAGCACATAAAACTGTCAAAGTTCTCAAAGAAATATCTGATTTGGCAAGCCATCTGTACCTGTGACTTGAAAAGCAGCATTTTCATAGCTTCCGGGACTGTCAACCAAGAAATTTACGTGAAAGAGTGTTTGAATAAACGTCTGCTGCCTTTCCTGAAGAAACACGGTTGTTCCGTACTGTTTTGGCCGGATTTGGCATCTTGCCATTACAGCGGAACCTAAAGAAGACCAAAAAAACTGCTAAGGACGAGCAGCAGTTCAAGGCAAACTGGCTTTCTGCGGCGAAGAAGGTGGACATGGTGGCTGTACAAAATCTGATGGCAGGTGTCAAGCGTGAGGCCCGGCAATTCGGATTTGGAAAAGCGAAAGCCTAACTGAATATTTTGCCTGAATTGTATACTAATTGAACTTGAAAAAGAAATTTAATTTGATTTTTTAAATAAATGATTTCACCGATTTACACGCGTTTTCCCTTGACCAAATTATCACCCTTTATGTACAAACATTTGATGCCCTTAGAATACGTTCAACATATTAACATAGCATTTCTCTCATAAATATCTCTGATAAAAATATTTTTTCCATGACCAAAAGTTAATAAACATTTCATTGAAGGCATTTTGTTCTTAATGTTACACAGAAAAAAATTTAACGGAAATGTTTCCAATTAAAGTCTTAATTGAGTTTTAAAAATTTAAATGATTTAACAACTTTTTTAATTAAAACAAACATCCATGACAAAAATTAATAGTATAAATTAATTTCTAAATTGGGTCAATCATTTTTTTAATTGATACTATTATTGCTGTGATTGAAGACATTTCAATTAAAATAATAATTGAATCAATTAATTTCGAGATTGAATCAGACATTTTTTTATCATTTTTTTTTATCATGTATATTACTTTATTTGTTTTATCTTTACTGTAAAAAAGCTTGAGTTTTTAAAGAGCAGCCGAAAAATCTTAAAATCTGAGTTTGTGATCAACAAGTAGAAATTATGCTTTGATTCAAGTAAAAAAAGTCTTTTAAATAAAGTGTTGAAAAAGATCTCCTATTTTTAAATGCTTCTTTGCTTCATAGTCAAGAAATCTAAAAACGATTTCATTAATTTTGAAGAATTTTTTAAAATTATTGAGGCAAGTAGACCTTAGTCAAACAAAATTTTCTTTCCTTTTTGGGATTTTTAAGTCGAATCACTTAAGTATAAGGACAAAGCGAATTCAGTGAAAACTTTATCGATTAACTAAATAGAAGTTCAAAACATGTCATAAACTACGAGTTACTTTTTTCATGTGTTAGCTTTAATTTATATTTGAAGTCGTGTCTGAATTCGGAAATTTAAGTTGTCGTTAACACATTTTAAAGAACTCTGATAGCACATAAAAAAATAGAAAAAAAAACGAATAAAACCTAGTACTAAGTATCAAAATTTATATTTAAAGATAATTGTGTCTTAAATATATACTAATTTCAATTCTCATTTCTGTAAATATAAAATCTCTGGAACCATACAATTTGAAATTTTTGAGTAATGAAATTTGAAATTTTTTTGTCATGAATTTCAAAACAAAACCTTTGGAACTGGATAAGTTGTTTTGCAATGAAAGGGCAAGACCTTCACTCTAAAAAGTGAAACCTATATTTTACTAAAGTCGATTTAATTCACTGTTAGTTCATGGCATTATTACGTTTTAAGAAAGTCCCTATGACTTTAATAATTTTTTGCGTACGATAGTTAAATTAACTAAAACAAAGGAGAGCAAATAAATACGGACTTAATTTCGATGTGGCCGAAACTTAAATACCACCATGAAATAAATAACATAATATAATTGTTTCCTTAAAAAAGTCTATTTCGGGTCAATTGAAAATATATAGAATTTCAGGTGGATTTGCTAAGCAAACATATATACCAATATGGCAATCGGGAGTCTATACACATAGGGGCTATACCAAAACACGGACCGATCCACACTATATTCTCTACACCTATTTAAGGACCTAAAATACCACTAGAAATCAGGCAAAAAGGATCAAGAAGTCAAATCGGGATATAGGCCTATATTCGAAGCTATATCAAAACCGATACCCACCATATTCGGTATACTTATGTGTGAGCCCAAAATACCTACCAATTTGAATTTCAGGCAAATGCGATAAAAATTGGCAAGTCTAGACGGACAAGACCCCTAATCGTGGGGTCGGCTAGTATGGGAGCTATATAAATATCTGGACCGATATAGCCCATCTTCGAAATTGATGTCTGCAGGCAGACATCAAAGATATATCAAAACCGATACGCACTATATTCGGTATACTTATGTGTGGGCCCAAAATACCTACCAATTTGAATTTCAGCCAAATGGGATAAAAATTGGAATGTCTAGGCGGCCAAGACCCCTAATCGTGGGGTCGGCTAGTATGGGGGCTATATCAATATCTGGACCGATATAGCTCATCTTCGAACTTGACCTGCCTGCAGACAAAAGGCGAGTTTATGCTAAACTTCAGCATGATAGCTTTATTATTGAAGACTGTAGCGTGATTACAACAGACAGACAGACGGACATGGTTATATCGTCTTACAATTTCTCCCTTATCAATAATATAGTCGAAAATCCATATTGCGATTTGTTACAAATGGAATGACAAATTTATTATGCCCCCATCCCCATTTTATGGTGATGGGTATTAAATTATACACAAATGAAGCGAATTTGGTTAGTGTCTCCCACAAGAAAGTTAAGAATTTCTTAAAAATTGTAAATTTTACCAAAAATGCGCCCATTTTGAACTTTGTATAGCACTAAAGATATTTTTGCAATTTTAAACTCCAATTTTTTTTCTTCAAACTACAAAATTGTCTTTAATAAGTGAAAAATAATAATTTTATTCAATAATTTATGCTAAACTTTAGCATGATAGCTTCATTATTGAAGACTGTAGCGTGATTACAACAGACAGACAAACGGACATGGTTATATCGTCTTACAATTTCTCCCTGATCAATAATATAGTCGAAAATCCATATTGCGATTTGTTACAAATGGAATGACAAATTTATTATGCCCCCATCACCATTTTATGGTGATGGGTATTAAATTATACACAAATGAAGCGAATTTGGTTAGTGTCTCCCACAAAAAAAATTAAGAATTTCTTAAAATTTGTAAATTTGATCAAAAATGCCCCCATTTTGAACTTTGTATATATGACATGTTACTTTTTTGTTTATTATACCCTGCGCCACACTGTGGAACAGGGTATTATAAGTTAGTGCATATGTTTGCAACACCCAGAAGGAGACGAGATAGACACATGGTGTCTTTGGCAATAATGCTCAGGGTGGGTCCCTAAGTCGATCTAGCCATGTCCGTCTGTCCGTCCCTCTGTGAACACATTTTTGTGATCAAAGTCTAGGTCGCAGTTTAAGTCCAATCGCCTTCACATTTGACACATGTTCCTGTTTTGGGTCAGAATAGAACCCTATTGGTTTTGGAAGAAATCGGTTCAGATTTAAATATAGCTCCCATATATATCTTTCGCCCGATATGGACTTATATGGCCCCAAAAGCCAGAGTTTTACCCTGAATTGCTTGAAATTTTGCACCAGCAGAACAATTAGTACTATAGTCAAGTGTGCCAAATTTGATTGAAATCGGTTCAGATTGAGATATAGCTCTCATATATATCTTTTGCCCGATATGGACTTCTATCGCCCAGAAGCCAGAGTTTTAGCCCAATTGGGAGCCACCGTGGTGCAATGGTTAGCATGCCCGCCTTGCATACACAATGTCGTGGGTTCGATTCCTGCTACGACCGAACACCAAAAAGTTTTTCAGCGGTGGATTATCCCACCTCAGTAATGCTGGTGACATTTCTGAGGGTTTCAAAGCCTCTCTAAGTGGTTTCACTGCAATGTGGAACGCCATTCGGACTCGGCTATAAAAATAAAAAGGAGGTCCCTTGTCATTGAGCTTAACATGGAATCGGGCAGCATTCAGTGATAAGAGAGAAGTTCACCACTGTGGTATCACAATGGACTGAATAGTCTAAGTGAGCCTGATACATTGGGCTGCCACATAACCTAACCTAACCTAGCCCAATTTGGTTGAAATTTTACACTAGGAGTACAATTAGTAGTATAGTCAAGTGTGCTAAATTTTATTGAAATCGGTTCAGATTTAGATATAGCTCCCATATATATCTTTCGCCCGATTTTCCGTCATATGACCACAGAGGTCAAAGTTGGAGTCCGATTTATGTGACATTTTGCACAGGAAGTAGAATTAAAATTCTAAGTATGCATGTCAAATTTGGTTGAAATCGGTTCAGATTTCTATATAGCTTTCATCTATATGTTTTTCCGATTTGGGCAAAAATGACAAAATACCCACATTTTTCTTATAAAATCGCCACTGCTAAGTCGAAAACTTGTAAAAGTGACTCAAATTTTCCTTTATTTCTAATACTCGTACATATCTATCGACCGATAAATCATAAATACACTTTTGCGAAGTTGCCTCAAAATTGGTTCTGATTAAAATGTTTCCCATATTTTTTTTACTAACATAGTGTACCATCCCAGGGCATTAGCCGACTTAAATTTTAAGTCTATAGATTATAAATTTTGTTCAGATGGAGTCAGATTTAAATGTATGTATTTGGGACACAAACCTTTATATATATCACCCAACACATTTGACGGATTTGATATAGTATCGAAAATGTGGAACTACAAAGTGGTGCAAGGTATAATATAGTCGGCCCCGCACGACTTTAGACTTTCCTTACTTGTTTTTTTTTTTTTTTTGTATATTTAAGTCAAAGATTCAATATCTCAGTTAATTTATAGATTTTTTCTTTAAGTATATTTTTTTTACTTTAAAGACAAATTGCCCTTATTCAAAGACATACAATTTTAACGAAGAGGCGCAAATCTCAACGATTTTATTAAAATTACATTTTAAATTTGGGAGAAAAATCGTTTAAATCAAAGATTATGAACTTTCTTTTAATTAAAAAACTTTAGGTTAAACTGCAAAGTTTCACCTTCCTATCTACTATACAACGGATTACAAAATGTTTGTAGTATAGCCACTACCTCTCGTTTTTTCCCAATATTACAATAATACGAACCATTTTCCGCCTTCTACTCAGCGTTGCGTATTTAATATGACATTTTAAAAATATTTTCCTGTACACAAATCACATGTCCCCAGACAATGCAAGTTCCTTTTTCCCATCAAACTATCATCATTGGACTTACATTAGTTTTTTGCTTGTATTTCCAAACATAGCTACGAACCAACTACTGGCCAAATAATAGACACATACAATATTTCATTGAAATCTATTAAGCTGTTTTCCTTGATATCCCAAAGCTTAATATCACAGTTTTTGTATACATCCATGTAGTATGTGTGGAGATTTTAGAAATATTTCTTTAAAATCCTCACAATATATATATTTTTTTCATCACCACGTCAATAACATAATTTTTAGTAGCTTAACACTTAACCTTGAGCACAAAAATTATACGAGTGTGCCTACACAACTTCGCTCGAGTACACAATAACGTATACTTGATGGTATTTGCCCAAGTTTATTAGCATTGCCCATACGCTATGTG